>NC_071401.1:45178765-45484919 GCF_017976375.1 Cuculus canorus
AATGGCACTGGGTCAAATGAGTTCATGTGTTTCACTGATACAGTGGCTATAACTTCTGGTGATTCTGCTTAAGCTGAAATTTTAATTTTGCTCTTGGGGCTGATAAAATAGAAGTGAGATTTAAGAAGGATTTTGAAAGAGAAGGCAGCTTGTAATCAGCCAGGAATAAAATAATGTTTTTGATAGGACGGTATATATATTGTCATGCTTGTGCCTGCAACTGGTTTTTGGGGTCCTTTTGTGATTAGCAAAGAGATGAACAGCTCATTAAAGGCTGCTTCTTTTGCTGTTGTTAAAAAAAAGGATCGTATGGACAGGATATATAGAATCATAGAATGCTTTGGGTTGGAAGGGACCTTTACAGGTCACCTAGTCCAAACCCTCTTCAGGAGTAGGTACATGTTTAACTAGATCAGATTGGTCAGAACACCATCCAACCTGACCTTGAATGTTTCCAGGGATGGGACCTCTAATAATATCCCTTGACAATCTGTTCCAGTGTTTCACCACCCTCATTGACAAAAAATTCTTCCTTATATCTAGTCTAAATCTGCGCTCCCTTGGTCCAAAACCATTACTCCTTGTCCTGTTACAACAGACCTTGTTAAAATGTCTGTCCCCATCTTTCCTGTAGGCCCCCTTTCAGTACTAGAAGGCGGCTACAAGGTCTCCCCAGAGTCTTCTCCAGGTTAAACAAGCCAAATTCTCTCAGCCTGTCCTCATAGAGTAGGTGTTCCAGCCTTTGGATATTTTCGTGGTTCTCTTCTGGACATTCCAACAGTTCCATGTCCTTCTTGTGCTGAGTACTGACTATCTCAGTAGTCTTTGTGGGTAGGTAAATGGATGTTGCCAGCCCTCCTGCTCCTCACCTGCTCTGGAAAGACAAAGCTGTGGCTGCTCAGGACTGGATTATGGAGAGCACATGCTCCTCTGTCTGTTTTTGGTTATGGCAAATGCTGTGACCATGAGATGGAGAAAGAGGAGATTTGGGGCTCCAAACCAGCCTGCAAATTCTGTGATTTCCTGTAAGACTGTTACTAAGTTACCTCTTTTTTTGCCTTATTCCATCCCTTTCTGAAACAGAGATAATATTCCACCATCCCTCATCATTATTTGTAAGTACAAAGGAAACAAAGATACTTAAATATGACAGGATGAGAGGCACATACACAGTGCTGTAAATAAGCATTTCCACACTGGATTCAGTTTTTTCAGGATTATATTTGGCAAGACGCTTGCAAAATGCAATAGTCACACACATCAGCACTGCTTGCAATGTGTCATTCTTTGTTTTGCCCTCCCCAAGGATAAATTTTGTAGTTTATATTATTTCCTGTAGGAGTACTTGACATGCAAATACATAATTGTACTACATATGCTGTTCTTTGATTTAATGCAAGAATTTGAGAGGCGTAATGGCACATCTGAGGATTTTATACACAATTTTGGTTGTGAATTCTTCACTAGCAGGAAGAAACTTAAAAAATTGCATCAGAAAGGTGAAGTGGGAAGCAATTTGTGCTGACCTAGGAATAAAGACAAGGATAAAGTGGCATTTTTCAAGTTTCTTTTTATTTATTTTTAAGGCTGCTAATGGTTGTTCTACTACTTGTGTGACTCACTAGTTTCCTATGCACCAGCAGAATCTAGAGTGGAAAATCAATTTCTAAAATCAAAATTAAGTACTGTAATTAGGTTTGTCTCCATTCCTAGGCTTAACAAATAAAAGAGGAAAAAGAATTGCTTAAATTTAAAACATCGTCTCTTATGCCATTATACTGCGAAGAGCTAGAATCCATCCCCATGGGCAGGGATGTTCTGAGTCTCAGAGTTTAGTGTCAGACTTATTTTGTTTCCAGTTCTTGTGCTTCCACAGTTGAAGATCTATTTCATGAACTTATGTGTCACAACATCTCAGCCTCTCCTCTCTTGACCTGTTGCACCACACATAGCAGACCGAGTGTCATCTACTGCACCAAATAATAGAAGAGTTGAAAAATAGAAGCAATAATTACATGGCAGAGGGCAGGTACGTGAGTTTTGAGGCCTCACACTTAAAGGAGATTCACGCTGCATTTTATTTCATAACTTCTCTGAAGTCCTGTGGCATTGTGTATGAGATTCTCCATGCCCTCTACAAGAAGGCAGTTCTGCCAAACATCAGAAAAGGTGAGAGGAGATGTCTGCATGCAGTATCTTGTGTTTTAAGGGGAAACTAGACCTGGGGCAAACTTGTAGTGTCATAGCTAGGTTTATGAAAGCATAATTAAAAAAAAATATTTAGCACAAGAAGAACTAGGGAGTAGAAAATTTTAAACAGGAAGAGAAGTGTATGAACCTCTACCATCCTTAATATAAAGCATGTGCTTTTCAATTCTTTTGTCCATCTTTATTCCTTCTTCCTTCTTCTTCTGCTTCTCCTCTCCCTCCCTCCTTTCCCCCCATCCCATCTGCAATGTCTTTGTCAAGATATGTGATTTTTCTCAGAATTAGGAGGCTCTATTCCAGCCATTGACCTAGATGCTCCAAGGAACTGTTCGTATTTAGAAATCAGGCCTAAGTGATAGAATTTTAAAATGTTTATTATGAAAAAAACCAAACCTGTCATGAAATATCGTAAATGGTACAAAATGTGATAAGTAGAAATTTATGTACTTGGCACTTCTGAGATCACACCTTGAACCCTGTGTTCATTTTTGGGCCCCTGACTGGCCCATTGAAGGGATGGAGCTTGTCCAGAGAAGACCAACGAAGCTGGTGAAGAGTCTGGAGCACAAGTGTTCTGAGGAGTGGCTGAAGGAACTGGGGTTATTTAGCCTGGAGAAGAAAAGACTGCGGGAGACCTTATCACCTGCTATGACTACCTAAAAGGAGATTGTAGCAAGGCAGGTGTTGGTCTCTTCTCCCAAGTAACAAGTGATAGGATGAGTGGAAATGGCCTCAAGTTGTGCCAGGAGAGGTTTAGATTGTATATTAGGAAAAATTCCTTCACCAAAAGGGTTGTCAAACACTTGAAAAGGCTGCCCAGGGAAGTGGTTGGGTCACCAGTCTGGAGGTATTTAAAAGAGGTGTATAAGTGGCATTTAGAAACATGATTTAGTGGCGGACTTAGCAGTGTTAGGCTAATGGTTGGACTTGATGATGTTAAAGGTCTCTTCCAACCTAAATGATTCTATGATTCCATTCTTTGATCAACTTCTGTCTGTATTGAAACTGCAACAGAATGATTTCTGCCCAGGCCAAAAGAAAAGTCAGATGGAGTTTGGTGGTGCTGACTGGGGTAACTACCCCTCTTGTAAGAGTGGCCATGGGTTTCCTGTATCAGTAATGCCTGTTGCAGTAAGAGGAGGAACGTTGGTCCATTTGCCTTTGTTTATAGCAAAGAATGAAAAATCGGGTCCTGATGAAACCTCGGGACTTACATCTACTTTATCCACTGTAAGTTCTGACTGCCTAAAACTTATCTCTTTTGGATGGAATAGCAAAAATTAAGATTCCTGTCTTTCCTAGTATTCTGCTCATTAAACAACATGTCTTGGCATCATGTAACTGTGTAGGATAATTAGTTGGGTTGGAGATGAGAAATGATTGCTCGTATTGTCATCAAATCAATATCTGTTGATGCCTAGAACTAAAAAAAAACCTCCTCGCTACCTCAGTTTCACACCATTAGCTCTGCTCCTCTGTCCACAGCTGTGTCAAATGTTAACATACAAACCTTGAAGCAAAATGGTTGCTTTAAATCTTTGGTGTTTCATTCTTAGCTTGTTCCCTCTCCTGTCCATTTCAAGAGGAGTTCTGCAAGCCTGGAATGACTAATCTTTTCATCTGTCTTCCTATTCTTACGAGAAAGGCATTATTTATGGCTGAACTCTATTTGTATTTTAAATCGCCCTGTCATCCCATTTTATGACTACTGTTGTGTATATATTCAGATAGAGGTAGGAGAGAAACAGAATCTACGGCTAACATCTATCTTCACCACAGGTGTGTGAGGGGGAGGTTGACACCCCACGTGTGCGCTGTGAGAAGTTATCCCTTAACAAGAGAAGATTAATGCCCTCTCTTCAGCTAAGCTGTACTTCTTCCTGTGTGCTGCTTAAGTAAAACAGCAGTGTTAAAATTGAAAGAGGAGTCTGACCATCAGAAGAAATACTGGTGATACTCTGTGCACACAAACAGTTGGCAAGGTGTTTGAAGCGACCATCTGTTTTGGTACTAAGCATCAATTGTCGTTGCTTGTAATGTTTGGGAGCCATATCATAAAAATCATAGGATTCAACACTGTAGTTGCTTTATGCTTTTACCTGTGTGTCCACTTGTGATAAGACTCATTCTTCTCATAGAAACACAAGAATGCAATTCAATGTACAGTATAGATGTGCCTTAGTTTACTGAAACCACCGGCTCATTCATAGCAAGAAGCCCCTTGTAGAATTTGCTTTTAACTGATTATCTCCTGTCTATGATAATATTGCTGCTCAATTGCATGCATCTCTCTGCCCTTGTAATGTAGCACTTCAGTGAGCAAGCTAAAGTACGTATTACTCCTGTAAGCAGATAGCAGCTGGGAACTCCAATTCTTCTTCTAAAGCAGCTCGGCTTTTAGCGCGTCTGTTAAAATGCAGGCTTCGTTATGGTTACAGTAAAGTATTAATAATCATAAAATCCCTGGGTACCAGTACAGACCTAATAAACCTGCTATTGACAATGTATGGCAGACTGCTGCATGATGGAGCTGCAAGAAAATGGCTTGCAGTCTGGCCATTGCTATGTTTTAGGATTTGGATAGATCTGCAAGTGCATGCGAATAGTTAAAATGCATTTCTGATTAAAATTAGGTGTTTGGTGAGATCTAATTCTTCCTGATCTAACATTTTCGGTGGGTGGAGAAAATTACCTCCCTATTGCTTTGTCATTATTCCTTAAATGAACAATGTATTCTATTTTTTTTTCATTTAAGTGGGATGAATTGTGGCTTTTTATTGCTCCCTATTTTTCCCGAAGAAATAGTTCGATAAAGCTGTTAATGTTGATGACAGAAGTCGTAAAAAGGAGGTTTTATTGTTTAATGAGTGTTTCCTTTGACTTTCTCAGCAGCTGAATATACATAAGACTATATAAATTGTTGCTTGAGAGAATGCACTATTTTTTGTTTGTAGTGCAATGATTTTGAATTATACTTATGCATACAATATGTAGAGGTTTTTTTATCCCTTTTCTTTTTACTTTAACATTTATAGTGTTTGATAAGCTGGATAATGATATTGCTTCTCCTTTTCTGCATCTTTTTTTTATATCCGCATTTCCTTACAGTGATCTCTCAGCTAGATACAAGATCTCCTATTTCTTCCTAATTTTTTTCCAGCCATCTTTCTTCCTTTTCCCCCCTCCCTCTATTACAGTTACTCTGTTATCTCACAAATGTAGAGAGTGGTGCGAGTCTGCTACATGGCATAATTAAGGGTTTTGCACCTGGGAGAATCCAGTTTACCATCAGAGTTCAGAGTTGAGGTGGTGCTATGGGCAGATAGCTCAATCGTACTTCAGAAGAGATGTGATTTTACTCTGTCTTGTTGTCTTATAGTTTTCTGACTACAAGGATTAACTGAATATCTGAATTGGAAGTAATTTTATTCTCTTCCCAGGAATATTACCAGTTACAGAACATCTTGTCAGAAGTTTTTCGATGTCAAGCAAAATACATACATATACCTTGGAGTTTCCTTGACAAAGAAAGTCACTATTCAAGAATTTCAATTTAGTTAACGAACTTGCCATTTTAAAGTGTGTTGATGAAATTGTTTGAACACCTTATAATCTTAATGAAATTGAGCAGTATATGTCTTCAGGCTTAAAGCTTGGGCAATGCCGGGGCTCCAGTAACTTAGATGTTCTGTATAAGTTTTAAGTGGGAGTGGAATATTTTCCCTGTTGAATTCAGGCACCCTGGAGAAAATAGTTTCAGCCATTCGCTGAAAATCCTGGGGCAGAAAAAGTGTTTTGTTGGCCCCAAGAGCCCTATACTAGAATACTATGCCTGAATTTCCTTTGCTGTGCATCTATTAATTTTGATCTGCTCTTTACCACAGTATAGTGGAACAGAAATTATACTTGCATGTGTGCATCCCAAATGCAATCCTGCACAGAGGACAGCAGTGGCTCTCCCACATATTGGTATCTCCCCTATTGCAGGTGCGAAGGCAACAGGCAGGATTTGTCCTCTAATAAAAATACTGTCATATGCAACCCATAGCTAAAACCCTGTAAGTTTACAGCTTTGATACTGCCCCTGCCTGGGATGAACATCTAGTTAGTCGTATATCTGGAGCCAAAAGGGTATATTTCTGCTTATTGTTTAGAGATTAGAATTGAAAAGAGGTGCAGAGGTTAAAGCTGAATTATGTGACAAAAAGAAAATGGTACATTGCTGTTTCACTAAAAAAAAATAGGCATTCATAAGCACTTCTCATCTCCCAATGTAAAATAACGTGCAATTAAAGGAGAAGGAAAAAGGAAGCTTAGGTAGGGCAGAAGTTAAAGATTAATTAAAAAATATGTCAGTTTTCTATTTCATGGAGCCATTATCAAAGGAAAACAGAAGTCTTTGAGTGAGTCTTAAATCCTTCAGCAAATCATGTATGACATCAGCAAGTGAAATGAACAGCTATGATGTCTGTCTGTCGTGAACTGAAGCCAGGTAACAAAAATATCTCTGAATATATCCCAAACCACTAAAACAAAGTGAAATCCGTTTTCCTTTCATATCTTAATGGCACTGAAACACATAAAACACCTGTTCCTTCACCTTAACAGTTAATATCCATTTCTATTTTTGGCACTTCGGTACCCCTTGCCTTTCCTGCAGTGCTGTGTATCTCCTATTTGAACTGCTACTGCTTCTGTTGCACGCTGGCAAACCAAAGAGAACCAAGGAGTTAAATTTCAGAACAGGAGAAGAGGAGGTGAGCTGTCTGCTACAGTAGTTTACTGCAGCTTCCTTTCATACTGACACATATGTAGTTTGTGGTGACAGTGCTAAAGAACTGCAGACAGGCACTTAGCAGACTGGATGTGAGCTGGATGCAAAGATGCCTCACCCTGGACTTCCTGCTGGCAGTATGTAAATACACCTGCAGCCTGGCCACACTGGGTGGGTTTTTGATTTTTTTTTTTTTTTCAGAAGGCAGAATGAGAAGACCTGACAAAGCTTGAGACCTAAAGCAACATAAGATTGGTATCTCAGTTGTGGGGGAAGTTTTCTGGTATTTATATTTTTTTTTGCGTGCTGCATCTTCAGGCTGAAATCTTCATCACTACAATGTTTGCCTCTATCTGGTATGCCAAGAAGCTGGGACGCAGGTTTGTGCATAACGCCAGGAAAGCAAAAACAGAGAAGGTATGTTCCTAGTGGGAATATAAAGCCTTATGTCTCATGCAAGCTGCCTGCTGGCATCCTGTGTGTGTGTCTGGTTAGCTTTTTTTAATACTCTGAAAAATGACCTATTGCTATTCATGATTTCACGCAAGAATCCTTGAATACTTTGCGTATGAGTTATTAAATACCGGGGAGCAGATCCTGACAAAAGTCTTTATGCCCCCTTTTGATTATTTTTTTGCAAGATAAACAGCTGTACATCTGGTCTGTTTTGTGTTAAGGGAGACTCCAGTGAACTTGTTGCTGTGCTGCATTATTTTTACTAGTACAATATTAGGCTCTTAAACAACTGCTGCTTGTTTGCTGCTGGTATATTTTTTCCAGCGTGGGATCAATGAAAATGCAGTGACATATTAAGCATTTATCATATTTGGGGATTTTGTTTCATGTTACTTGTTGAAACTGTGCTGCAGCATGGATCTCCCTTATTTTAAAAGATATAGGTATGTAAAAATGGTCAATACTTTCAGTATTTTTCTTCTCATAACATTCAGCAATATTTAACCTGCTGTTTTTGGAAGTCCTCATAGGTAAGATTCTTCTGCCTTCTTTCTCCATGAGCAAAACTTAATTCTTTTTAGAATTTTCAGTAATGATAGTTTAGGGATATCAAGAAATTTGCCTTTTGTTCTGAATACAGAAAGCATTTAGGTAGTAGATGTGCATTCCAGTTTTGTTTAAATTAACATACAAACCGTTTTCAAAATAGGACTTATTCCTCTCATAAACTCAGCATTAGATTGGGGGGGGAAACTTCAATGTAATTGTATAAAGTTACCTCATTAGTCTGATAATGATGGCTTCCTCTTTTCCTTGCTGTCTTTGATGTAGTCAAAGAATCTGTAAGTGGGTTGCTTTATTATTTCTTTGATATATCTCATGCTATGTAATACAGCCACCAATCCACTAAGTAATTATCTATTGCCTGAATTCCTCTGTAACTGGAAAAGCTCTTTACCTGGGGAAAATTATTAGCAAAAATATGCTGTATTTATGGTTGAGGAGGGGAGAATAGGTACGGAGTTGCTTTTTCTGCAAAATATTCCCAGTGATTAGAAAGGTGCTGTGTGGCAATTTTGAAATGTAGACATCTAAGCCATTGGGAAGTTATCCAAGTAATAATGTTTTATATGATTCACACTGTATGCCTGAAGGGAAATAGAAATGCAGATAGCTGTATGTGGAACTGGCAAACTTTCTTTGTCGCTAATCAACTTTCAGCAGAAAGGGCACCATATAAACTCTCCTTCTGTTTGTGTGTTGCTGTGGGAGGAAAAAAAGTTGCAGACTGGATCTTGGTTGGTCCTGAGGGGCTCCCTCCAGAGGAACATTTGCTTTCAGGCTTTTACAGGATGCCAGAGGCAGGATGAGTGGAGGCATTGCACTCCGGACACAGTGGGGCTCATACAGGAGCTTTGAAAAACAGATTTAGTATGGATTGTTTGAAGTGTGTATGTGTATAGATTATTCCAATAAATTTAATAAATCAGTGCCAGAGTATTCTCTAAGAAAATACACTTTTCTCTACAGTCTTGTACCACAGACTAAAAGAATGCTTTTAAAAAATCAGCTTTCTCTTTTCCTCTTAATGTATTTGAAAATATTTCTACATAAATTTATTATAATGCTACTTATTCAGCTCTATTGGACTTTCAAAATAATCAAGACACCTCAAGTTAGTGTTATGAAAGCTTCGAGGCCATACCTCATAATTTTTAGGGAAAAGCTTAAAAGCTTTTTTCTGAACAATTTGTAGGCATGTTACTAGTATCTTTGCAATAGAATTTTATCTTTGCCAGAAGACAGTAAGTACGTAAGAAAGCATCGTGTAAGATGTTTACTTGCCTTCTATAAATAATAAAATTTATTTCTTGAAGCACAGTCAGGATTCACTTTTAATTATTTATTTTTCCATTTTTTTTTTCCCCATAAATCCATAGTGCACTCCAGCAAAGGCACAGAATCCCATTCCTAGCAGGGTGTTATTTCAATAAGTGCTACCCATGATTGGAAGCTGATCAACACTGATATCTTCAGTACAATACCTTGGTAAAAGGAGAATACAAACATAAATATGGGTCTACCAAAAAGTAAATTAAAAAATAACATTTAACTACATGGCTCCTTTTGGTTTTGTCTTTTTTTTTTTTTTTTGTATAATGGTTGAATAATCAAATTATTATGCACTTTTAACTTACTTATTTTTTGGGGAAGAATAATTACCTTTTTTTTTTCTGTGCGCATGATTTGAATTAAACATTGTTTTCTTAATGCGCTTTTGGACGTAATAAAATACAGCAATTATTTCTAATAGCCTGTATGTACAAAAAGAGTTTCTTGCAGTTAAAATTAGCATAGCAGGGATCAGAAGAGTAAGGTCTCCATAACAGAATTTTCTATTATGCTTAGCTTCTTTGGACCAGTAGAAGTCAAGGATTCTTCTTTAAGAAGATTTTCAAAGGAACAGGTGTTTTGTATGAACGTATTTGTTTTCATAGGATGAGGAAGAAAATTACTGAAGGGTGAGGAGGGGATGGAGAACCATGAGAGAAGAGAAGGTGGCTATTCAGGAAGCAGATTTTCTAAGGTGCAAAACGGAGTGAGCAGCGCCAAGGGATGCACACAAAGGCAAGGGAAAGGATGAGGACTGGGACGGTCCTTTGTGAGAAGAGCTAAGGCAGTATTAGCATGAGAGCATGATGCTCCTCTGTGCATGCTCTATCACTGCATGAGGGTGTTCGGTTGTGTGGTGTGGATGGGCTTGGCCCCCACTGTCTCCAGAGCTCCTCATCTTTACCAAAGCAGATTTCCCATCCCTAAACCTCCCATCTGCCCATACCTGAATATGGCAGTCCCTGTTCTAGGATAGCTGGCATACAAATTGCCTCAAAATGAGTGGGACGTGCTTTTCCTTGACACTTTGAGCCCTATAAAGTTGCTTTCTGAGGACAAGAGGCTCTCGGGAGCTGGAACTTGGCCTGTACTGGAGAAGTTGTCTTAGGGCTTGGTGAAAGGGAAAGGGTCATGGGTACTAGTAAGGGGCAAAGAGCTGGGAGACCAAAGAGAGAGGGTGAACCTGTTCTCATTAAGACTTGTAGTAGCTCCTGGACTGTTTTACTTGTCTCCCTAACTGGCACTTGCTGCTGAATGCCAGCACTGCTGCTCCTGACCTGCATTTCCAGTCCTTGCTTCCCCTCCAGCCTGACATTTCCTTGCAGGTTGTGGTCAGATGGGTCAGGCCCTGCAGAAGGGCACTGTCTCATCAACTGCCACAAACAACTTAAGGACTCCCTGGTAGATATTAGGTTTCTAAAGTCCAGGCATGAACTTACTGTTGAAATTTCATCTGGAGAGTAGAGTATACATCTGCGAAGAACATAGGTGTCCTATCAATGATGACAAAAGTTCTTTCCAGTTAAGTTGTTTGCACGAATATTTTCATTTGAGTAATATTTTTATGATATATTGAGAAACCTCATTTTAACTCAGAAATGGATCAAAATATTTTGATAAACTTTAAAACTTTGGAAAATTGAACTTTTTTTTTTCCGACAAGTCCTGGCTAAAACTTCTCATCTCTACAAGTAAAATGGGATAATGCCTATTAATTGCTTTTTAATGTTCTCATCTTGTCACAGAAAACTCAAGCACGTCAAAGTTCCATATACTTTATTGGTTTTATTAGGCTGGATCATAAACTCTTTCCGGCATATATTGCAGTTGTTATCTTCAAATTCTATCTCAGTCTGGTCGTGTTGGCTTGATTGCTATTGTTACCCTTGCCCTCAAATGGTGAGATATTTAGTTATGCCACTAATATTGCTTCAAAACAACAGAACTCCTTCCAAAGCATCTTTGCTTTTACCTGTTATATTATTCAAATTAGTTTGTCACATGAAGGGATTATTGTTAGCAGAGTAAACATGATCATTTGAACATCGGAACTAGAACTTAAGGCAAAGATTGATGTCTTAATTTTTTCTCATTAAACCACAATCAAGCGGAAATGAAGAGATGTTAACTGCATGTGGTTATGTTATAAAAATAAGTACTCTAAATGATTGGAAGAGGTTCAGAAAAGTAACTGAGCAATTAATCATGTTCAGCTGAGACAGTGAGCTAAAGAAGTGTAAAAATGCTTCTGAAAATCCTTCACTGTATTGACAGAATTTGGGTTTCAAAGTTCAATATCAAGAGTGGGTAAAGACTTGCCAAAGTCACGCTATCATTTAATTTCAATGAGGAAGTTAAATACTGTTTTTTCACATTGTTCATAAGTGGAATATGTTTCAACCATGAGACCCAAATTATAAATGCTGTTAGAATTAGTCATATTGTTGAGTATTTACATCTGAAGACAATAACCTCTTTAAGAGGTTTCTCCTTGTGCATGGTTTTTGGGAGAAAATGACAGGATCCATCTAAAGTGTTTAAGTTGACTTTCATCATTCTTTTTCAGAATAATATCGTGAGGGTTCTCTTTGTAGCTTTTAGATACCAAAGTGCTCTTATGGTGTGTGCTGGTTTGGGTTAATGCATGGTGGTTTTAGTTCTAAGAACTGGTGTCCCATGTTTGAAAATATGCAACTTTTACTCAAGAAATTTTAATTTATCATTCCAGTTTATTCATTTTTATTAATTTTATAATTTAAGGCAGAAGCAATTAATCTTTTAAAAATAGGTATATATGTAATTATACAAATAAAATGCAGTTTCTGGACTATCAATTTTAATTAAAAATTAAGGTTACCTATAAACAGCATCCACAAACTGAACAGCATAAATTTAAGTGAGTTAAGTTTAAGTTAAATGTAATGTAGTGAAGACTAGTTTAGTAGAACATACTCCAGCAGATGATTTTTCATTCTGTGCATTTTGGATGAATCGATTATCCTTGATAGACTGTCAGCTTACAATGATATATTTTCAAAAAGGCAGGAAATTTTGCCTTAAGAGGCTAACAAAACTGGAATTTGTAACAATAAATTGACTGTAAATGCAGGCATATTTAATAATTTTTCTGACAGTGTCCTAGCAATAGTGATAATTAACTCTTCCTGTCAAGATGACACTCAATAGCTAGATCATTCTCATACCTGTATTTTAATGTAGCTAACTGCAGAGTAGGCTTTTCTAGGTCAAGTATTCTTGTTTCATTTTTACTTTTTTTTACAAGTAGCTGCCCAGCAGTCTAATTTGAAAGAGGTAAGAAGTTAAATTGGAAGAGTAATTACTCACAACATAGAATAGAAGCTATGTGATTAAGAAATCATAAACTGCAATGCCATCTAAACACGTATTTCCTTACATTATTTTTAGATGTATTTATTTCATTCCATACAAGATAAACTCCCTCATTCCTTCAACATTTGAAGGTATACCTTAGATTTTTTAACAACTGTTCTCTTTCAAACCAAACTCTTTCCGGTCCACTGGGGTTGCGATGAAGTGATAAAACTTACAGGTCTAGTTAGTAGCTCAGCTAAAGGTGAAATGACTGCGTTGCTAAGGGGCAGCTCCCGTGGCTGCCAGATGCCGCGGGTGGGTATGATAGTTGTTATTTGGGCAAATCAGGGCCCACATTAACCAGACGCAATGGGATGACAAAAGCACGTCAGTTGTTTGCAGAACTACCTGTTTGAACGGATGCAAGAGCTATCTCAGACCCCTGGAGGAATCTTCTCAAATGGACTTTGTAAATGCTCTATTTTACAGTTTTATAGGGAGATCTTATCTTTTCACACATAACTGTGTGGAGAAAAATATGCGAGTGTTCCTGTAAGCAGAACTTGTTGTGCCTTTTGCTGTAGCACAGTTGGAATTCTAAGACCTTTTCTTATATTGTGATTTAATCCAGAAACATATAGCTACTCAACTCTTTTTCCGCCCTCCCCCTCGTTTTTATTTGCAGTTGGTTATAATCCCATATGCACCATGATTAATATATAACAGTAGGGATAAGCTTCTTAAGAAGAGATTTATTATGCCTATAACTCACTTCCCCCTCACAATCACCACAATAATAATAAATAGATTGAACTAATCTTGAAAAAATGGAAGAGCAATGTTTTAAAAAAATATGTTGATCAACAGTAAACTACTGAAGTTAATCCTTTGCAATCCTTTATTTCAAAGTAATCTCTCTTTTTCATCTGTAAGGGATTTTGTTCTTGTTTTTTTCCTTGCCCGTTCCATCTGCACAAGCCCAGCACCTACCTGTAACAATTAATGGGCAATATGGGAGTTTCCTCTCTTAAATTAGCTTTGTTCATTGAGGAAATGTAGAATCATAGAAGTGTTAAAGATGGAAAAGACCTCTAAAATCATCAAGTCCAACCATCAGCCCAGCACCACTGCATCTACTAAACCATGTCTCGAAGTGTCACATCTACATATTTCTTGAACACCTCCATGGATGGTGACTCCCATCACTTCTCTGGGTAGCCTTTTCCATTACTTCAGTACTCTCACAGTAAATAAATTTTTACTAATATCCAGTCTAAACCTCCCCTGGTACAACTTAGGGCCATTAGCTCTCATCCTGTCACTTGTTACTTAGCAGAAGAGATCAGCACCCTCCTTTTAGGTAGCTGTAGAGTGCAATGGGGTCTCCTCTCAGCCTCCCCTTCTCCAGACTAAACAACACGAGCTTCTTCAGCCACTCCACATAACATTTGTGCTCCCGACGGTTCCCCTGTTGCCCTCCTCTGGACACGTTCCAGCAGCTCAATGCCTCTCTTGTAGTGAGGGGCCCAAAACTGAACACAGTATTCAAGATGAAGCCTCACCAGTGCCGGCTATAGGTGAACTCTTTTAATCGCTTCAGTTAATTAGCGAATTAATGAACTCTTTGTAAAAATCAGAATAATTTCACTCCTATCTAATCTAAGAGAACTCTAAATTAATCTTTGCTGCCTGCCATATATTGAAGATGCCTCTTCTCTTTCTCCTATGCATTGTCACTCTGGCATACACACTGTTGTTTGTGTTTGCCTGTCAGGTACAACAGGATCTTTGATTCATAATCCATAGGTGCCTACTCCGACATTTAAAACAGTTTTCCCTTTGTTGATTTAGCCAGCATTGTGATCATCTTAGAAACAGGTTAAGTAATTTTTCCAGTTAAATTTCATCTTGTCTGCTTAAAAACAAAACCAAGATGGACAGGAAGGCATTCAGAAAACAGCCGCCACATCGAGGGCTGCATTAACTGCTATTCTGAGTGCTCATGCTGTGACTCAAATGGAATCAGTTTGGACCTACTTCTAATAAATAAGTGGGTTCATTATCATGGGCTACAAGCTACTCCATTTTTCAAAGAAAATATGTTTCTCAGTTTCTCTTTCCTGTGTTCTTTCAATAAGTAATTTATCATTTCCCCCTTGTTTTGTTTTCTTTTTTTTTTCTTTTTTAAATAGAAAAAGTAATATATCTGCTGTATTTGAAACTTTAGTTGAATTTTCCACACTTGGTCTACATTCTATATCACATTCTGTTAAATCCCAGCATGTAGCATTGTGAATATGATATTTAATTCATAAGGTGCTCATTATTTTATTGGAATTGTTTTATTTCTTTGCATTTTTATGCAGTGTTGAAGTATATTATGAAAATGGCTTGTGTGATGTGCGAGTATGATTTTTTTTTTTCTTTTGGCATTACTTGCCTTTCTGTCCCGCATATGCAATTCAAAACAGCGCATAATAAAGTAGTTATTTGATTTGCGTTCTGAACCACATTTGGCATCACTCACTATGTTTGCAAATACAGATCAGTTTGAAACACTGAAAAAAACCCTGTCCTATGGCATTAGAGTCCTTGAAGAAAACTGAAATGAGAATTCTCTCACTAGTTCCTAAGGTAGATTATCAAATTATATTTTACATGTTTTTAATATAATATATAGGACATTACCACTGCTATGCATGGAACTTGCTCCTACTGGAAAGACCCCTGCCAAAGATATGTGTGTGCAAATACTTTCAGTAAAATTTAGAATTATTGCCAATTAATATGGTTCTCAAGACAGTTTATTTTAAAGGAGGCACTTTTTTTTTTTTTTTTTTTTAATGGTGCAAAAATGGTGTAAGTCTCTGCTATACGCTATATATCAATACATGTCAGGGAAATACTGGTTATAGCTTTAATATACATTGACAGCTTTAGAAGAGAAATTTGAAAGAATCAAGGGATTAGTTAGTATGTGCTGTGTGAGAGTTTTACTACCAGAAATAAGCCTAAATGTCATATGAAGCATTCGCAAACTGTTCTGAATACTGAAGCTGTCTTTTTCACAACAGCTTACATTTAACTTAAAAAAAAATCAAACCCATCTTCCCCATGTTTCCCACTCCCTCATCTTGCAAGGCTTTTTGGAAAGGACTGCCTTTAGCTACAGAGAAAGGGTGTGGAGCTACACAGCTTGCACAGCTCTCTGCTCTTCAGAGATGACCCGTGATGATACCAGCACTATGCTGCTTGTCTCATTATGTTCAGCTGTTCTATTAGTTGATCAATTAATTAATCTTACCGAGCATTAACTAGACTCAGGCTATCACATGCCTCTCGTGAGGCTCAGTGGCACAGTAACTGTCATTATCAAACTGGAATTGGATTTGAACAGCAAACTTTGCATGAAAACTTTATTTCCATCCAAGACGAAGATTTCTTTTTCAATTTACTACAGTCTGTCTTCCATTAAGTTCTTCCATATTCCATGCAGTGATGTTTAAAGTGTAGATGTGTTGACTAATACTGGTGATGTCACTCATGCTACTCTTAAAAAGTTTACAAATTATGTTGAGAAGCAAGGTTGTATCATTAGGACAATGTATTGGATGCTGAAGTGAAATAAGTGAAATTTGCTGCTAACAAACATGCATTTCTTTATTCTGTGTCTTGATTAGCTTTCAGTGAGGCACTGGAACAGGTTGCCCAAAGACTACATAGATGCCCCTCCCTTGAGGTGTTCAAGGTCACGATGGACAAAGCTTTGAGCAACCTGATCCAGTGGAAGGCATCCATGCCCGTGGATCTCTAAGGTCCCTTCCAACCTAAACCATTCTATGATTCTATGATCCTGTAACATGCAGTTTTATAAATCTCTGAAATATTCTTTAACATTGAGACATACAGAAGTTGTAGAGAATATTGCTTTACTCATTTTTTAAATGTGATATTTTCAAATTAGCTGATGAGTTATGTGTACATAATTGTGGTTTTCTTAACTTTTCCAAGGATTTTAAATGAATTATTTTTGTCAATTCCATCATGCATTTTTATAAGGTGGCAAAAGGTCAGGATATTCTATATTATTAATAAAAACAGCTTGACAGTTAAGAAGCATCAATTTGTTGTTTTGAAATAGATGCTCAGCATTAAGTTAAGGTGATCCAGTTGCTGCTCTTTGTTTTCAGAACTACACTTATAGCCTAATCATTGTTTTGTTTGATGCAATATTCTATTGAATGAGCCTTGTGGTTAAAATGGGAGATACTGTTGCTAACTTCCTCCAGCCTATTTTACTTTGTTCTCTCCAATCTTCATATTCATCTTTGTTCATAAGGGTAAAAAAAGGCCCTGCCTTCCCTTTTTGAGAGCCTTGTTATTTGATTCGGTGAGACAATAGGAAGGAATGGTTAAAAAATAAAAAGAAAATGAGAACACATTGTCCATCTTTCTATACATTTAATAATTTCTGAAACAGTCAGCTCCGTATATTGACCTAAGAATATCTGTTTGGAAAGCTCACCTTAAATAGATCTGATGCACATCATCAGTTGCTGTTCAGGTTCAACACTGGAAAGGATATATCCCTGATGGGATGACGTTACAAAAGGTCTCTGTGCAATTTCCTAAACTGTTTATGAGCCAAATTTTTTAATATAAATTTTTGTATAGATGCAAATGCATTTTAAAAAAAAAAGTACCTGGGAGGTTTTGAAAAGCGAATCTGAAATGAAGAATTACAGACACGTGCACAAGAAAGTTAAAATACCATTACTCTAATTAGACGTGGTGCTGTTAGCAGGGAAAGCATCAAATCAAGGCTATTACCTTGCAAATGAAAAAAAAAAAAAACAAAACAAAAAACTGTGAAGAATATTGTGACTTTTCCTCCAAATTCACAGAACCATATAATGGTTTGAGTTGGATCATCTAGTTCCAACCCTCCTTCCACGGGCAGGGACATTTTCCACTAGATCAGGTTGCTCTAAGCCTCATCCAGCCTGGCCTTAAACCGTTCCATGGATGGGGCTTCCATGACTTCAGTGGGCAACCTGTTCCAGTGCCTCTCCACCCTCATAGCAAAAAGTTTCTTCCTAATATCTAATCTAAATCTCCCTTCTTTCAGCTTAAAATCATTAACCTTCATCTTATGCCTTTAGTCTCTGATAAGAGACCCTATTTATTCTATTTATTTTAACTGGCATGTGGAATACGACGTATTTTCAATTAATATAAAATGGAATTTTTTAAATTATCTGTGTTGAAACTACTAGAAGGAGCAGATCTATCAGTAAATAGCCAAGTACATGACTCTTAAAAGCTAAAAGCAAACCTCACAAAAAGGAGCATGTTTCCTATCATTTATTTTAGAAATCTACCACTAATGCCCACTATACAGTTAAGACTTTTATCATTGAAAAGATTGCTTAATCTCAGCAGAACACCTTCAGCTTTGCTACCATTTATATTAAAATATTTAGTTCTGTAGTAAATTAAGCATGCTGTGATCTCTGCAAAGTGGTTCTCCGTTTACTGCTTTATAAATGTTTTACAAGATGCTGTATTGTTTCTAGTAAATTAATAATGAAGATTTAGATTTTAACTGATTAATAATCTAATCTAGTATTTAGAAGGAATCTAATTTAGGAGTGGAAACAAAATAAGGGTAAACATCTTTGGCAGTGATCCCAATTATCTGAGAAAGTCACCAAGTGATAATGAAAAAAACCAAATCAGGGTAAAAGAAATTAAGAGTTTGGAAATTCTAGGAGAGGAACCATTTCCTCGTGAAAATTGAAAATGCTTTCTAAACTGCAGTTCAGAAAAACTTCTCCTGTCATCTTGTAAATTGTCAGTACAAATTTTATACAACAAATTGCCAGGAATTTTCAGATAAAGAAATACGAATTTGGCATAACCAAAGAACTTCCTAAACTGTCTAGCTTAAAGGAAGTTTATTGTGACATTGTAGAAGCACTGTAATACTCCATAAATTATTACTTCTATTTCTGGTGCACATAGAACAACAACGACAAATTCATTAAAAAATGTTCAAAGTAGAATGGTATAAATAAGTTATTGTGAGGTGGGATGGGGAAAGCTGAACAAAACCAAATTGAGATTGTGGATAGCTGTTCTGTCACAACTGGATATTGTGAAGATATGGGAATGACCAGGCTGTTGAAAACTGCGTGTTCTAAAAGGTGGTGAAGCTCTGTGGCCTTAATGTCAAAGTAAGGTACAGTGCGCAGATGAAGGAAAATTAACTATCAGAAACAGCTAATAAGGACAGATGCTTCGCATCTTGTTCTTCATTCTGCAATCTGAGGACCTAAAAGCTGGGCTTGTATAGTTATAGGATCTGTGGGACTCTTGTTTGATGCCTTCTCTAATGATGTTTTTGGGGTGAGCACCTCTGGGTTTGCTATACGCAGCAGCATCTTCAGCACTTAAAGCTTTGACTTCAGGTAGTATCTGTAATTCAAGTCAACGCTTCATAGCTTCATCGGATTGCCTCCTGAAGACAAATTTTGTCCTGAAACAAAATATACAACCAAGAACAAATAGCAGTAAGCATACAGAATTTGCTTCTTGTATTTACCATTTTTAATTAATTATTTTTAATTTCATACATTTCCAGGATATTTTCTGTCAGTAGTCCTCTAGTGTCAGTAGTCCTTTTCTGCTTTTAGGAAGTAGAATTTCAATCCCACAACTGAAATAATTAGGATTAATTTTGGGTGCTGTATTGGGACTGTGTGACAAGGATTTGGTAGTGAGGAGGCTACAAGGGCAGCTTCTGTGAGAAGCTGCTCCCACGTCTGATAGAGCCGATGCCAACTGAGTCCAAGACAGACTCACTGCTGGCCAAGGCTGAGCCCATCAGCACTGGTGGTAGTGTCTCTCAGATAATTAAGGGGTGAAAATACTGCAGCACAACAGCAACTGCAGCCAGAGAGGGGAGTGAGAATACGCGAGAGAAACAGTCCTGCAGACATAAAGGTCAGTGCAGAAGGAGGAGGTGCTCCAGACACTGGAACAGATTCCCCTGCAGCCTATGGTGAAGACCATTGTGAGGCAGGCTATTCCCCTGAAGCCCATGGAGGTTAACAGTGGAGCAGCTATCCACCTGCAGCCCATTGGAGGACCCCATGCTGAAGCAGGTGGATGTGCGCAAAGGAGACTGTGACCCTGTGGGAAGTCCACAATGGATCAGGCTCCTGCAGGACCTGTGGAGAGTGGAGCGTGCACTGAAGCAGGTTTGCTGGCAGGATTATGACCCCATGGGGAACCAATGCTGGAGCAGTCTGTTCCTGAAGGACTCCACCCATTGGGAGGAACCCATACTGGAGCAGTTAATAAAGAACTAATGACTTTGGGGAAGACTCATGTCTTGCCATAAAAATTTGGCTCTATCACATTTTTTCTGGTACGAATGACTTGAGTAGAAAGACCATGATTTCTCAAGGATAAGAACATCTCCTGCTGTGTTGTTCTGTATAAATAGGTCATATTTATTGAATGGAGAGAAGATTATTTTAATTGACATAATTAACTTTTCTTGTGATTATCTTAGGTTTGAAAATGCATTTTGCTCTTTCCCAATTACAACTTTTTCTCTGATAGGGCTAATCATGCTGTGTGTAATAATGAAGGTAGTTTTGGAAGGACTTAATGTATATAATTGGAAACTAATATGAGGTAGTCTTCTGTCAGCAGGAGGGTAGGAGAGCTGGGCTGTATAATTGAAGTACAGTGTAATGGGATTACCTACAATTTTAAACATTGCTTTCATTAAGGAAAATAATAAGCATATTTATTAAATGCAGCCTCTGCTTGGGACAATATTTTATTATGAAAAAGCTTTTCTAATTAAGCTTGTGTATAAAAATGTATTGAACTACATACATCAGTTTCTGGAAAATGCTTTTGTGCATAAAATTTTACTAAAATAGAAAGAGCTTTCACAGCAGAGGCAGTTGGCCAGATATTAGTATAGCTCACATCTAACATTCCCTGTAAATTTTTCTGTGTGCTTTCAATTTAATCAAGGTCAAATCAAAAGAATACTCAGAGTCAAATACACTTAAACATTTTTCTTAATAAAAACTATTAATGATTCCACCGTGTTTCATGGTTATACTTAGTGGAAATAAAGGCTAGATTTTTTTTTTTTTTTCCTAAAGAGTATTTTTTTGCTGAAACTACAGAAGTATGTGTTTAGCAGTTATGGAATGGGTGTGTATGATCCAAATTTTGTCAGCCAGACACATAAAATTCTCCTAGGAGTCCTTCTTGTCCTTAAATATGCATCTATGAAAATCTCTGTAGTAATAGAAAGTATTTTCAAATTGTTTGAAGCATTTTAAATGTGATTGCTATGTTGGTGCTTGGGATAAAATACAGTGCTCCCTCTGGATACTCATTTATTTCCTTTCATTATCATTTTCAAGGATTTCTTTTCAGAAAAGTACTAAACTAAAGTGTGTAGCTACTTTCCTTAATCAAAGCTTATACCAAAAAGAACTGCTTTCAAACTGCTCCTAGATTACTTCCAGGAGTTCCACTATGGCAGTGCCTGGAACATGTTATTCACTGGCTCATAAGGTATATCTTTATCTAAATAATATATATGGATTGACATATACCTATACTGTGAGTATATATTATAGAGTAAGGGTTTCTTCTGTTGTACTATGGGTATATAAAAATTCTATTTCTCTTAATTGAAAGAGAGAAGGCCGACAAGTTCATTAAGGCTAAATTTATAATGAAATGCTAAAGTTGAAAGAGAAAAAGTTAGTTCAGAAATTTCTGAGACTGCTGTTGTAAATTCATTCTTTCTACTTTGCACAAGGTGAATGTATACAGGAAAGGACAAAAAAGAAAGCACAGAATAGCAATATGAATGAGTCTGGAAGGGACCCCAGGAGATCATCCAGTCCAGCTCTGTGCTCAAAGCAGGCTGCTGAGGACTGTGTTCAGTCTGGGTTTAAATATCTCTGGGGATGGAGACTCCACAGCCTCTCTGGGCAACCTGTTCCAGTGTTTGACTACTCTCATAACAAAAACACTTTCTTATGTTTAAGGGGTATTTCCTGTATTTCAGTTTGTGCCCATCACATCTTGTAATGTCAGTTAGAACTACTGAGAAGAAACTGGCTCTCGTCCTTCACTGAGGGTGTCTTCCTTGCTTCAGACCTTCCCACTGTTCTCTGGGACCTGGGATTCCTGAAGGCTAGTCTTACCAGTAAAGAATGAGATGAAGGCAGTGAGTACCTCGGGCGTTACCATGCCCTGTATCACCTGATCCCTTGTCCCGTTCAGCAGTAGGCCCACATTTTCTCTAGTCTACCTTTTGCAGCTGAAGCACCTATGGAAACCTTTCTTGTTGCCTTTCATGTCCCTTGCGAGATTTGGCTCTGAGTGACTTTTCTAACCCTGTCCCTGCATACTCAGTGTCTCCATATTCCTTCCAGGTCCCCTGTCTCTGCTTCCAGCTCTTGTATGCTTCATTTTTATACTCGAGTTTTGTTGGGAGCTCCTTTTTCATCCATGCATCCTCCTGCTACTCTTTCTTAACCTCCTCTTTTTGGGATGGATCATTCTCCATCTTCATGAAGATGGTCTTTGTAAAATAATCAGCTCTGCCAGATGCTGGTTCTGTCCTGGATTGTATCCATGGGATTCTTCCAAACAGGTCCCAACAAAAAGTAGTCATGAGTTTGACTTACGCCTGGTGCTCATTTTCAGGAACTTACTGCTGGAAGAAAATCATGTCCAGTTTCCAGAATCATGTGCCACGCTGAGGACTAATAGAATGATGCCAACTCATATAAATCTGTACAAGTTGTTCTTGAGGGAATGTATAAAAATGGAAAATCTAATCTTGCATGCTAGGTAAAAATGTCAAGCTTTCATCACAGCTGTACCTGGCTTCTTCTCAGATGCAGATTTTTTTTTTCCTCATTACTGCTACGAGTGATTATATCTTTTGTAAGGGAAAATGGTCGGGAAGCAGGCAGTGAAGAATTCCAAAAAAAGCTCTTGTGATTTGTATGTGTAAAAGAAGTTATAGGACATCAAGAGAGAGTGAAATATGTGATCGGGAATACATAGCTAAATACTAGCTCAATTTTAACTGTCCTAGCTGCATTTGCCTGAGCATTGTCTCTGTGCCAAGACCTCTCGCAGAGAGCCTTGCCTTTATGTCCATATACTTGTAACTTATGAGCAATTTGCAAAACTTGGCAACATTACATTCGCCTCACTTTTCCCAGGTGGAGGATTGTTTAATATTTTCCATCCCAGCTTTCAGCAAGTTCTCCATTGTCTTGCGTTTGCTAGTGATATTCCACAAAGCTCTTAAATTTCTTTTATTCCCGTGGTACCTTCCTTCTTTTCATTATCCTTACATAAATTTCACCAGTTAGACCACATAGTAAAAGTTTCCTTTTTTTTTTTTTTAACTATGTAGTAACTTCAGACTCTGATACTGACAACACAGTGAAGGAGCTTTTTCCTCTGTTGAAGGGTGTGAGGATGTTCAAGCCCATAATTTAATCAAGAAAAATGATATCTTGCTTATGGAGAAATTAATGAATTGCCAGTATTTATATGTTTATTTATTTTGAGACAGGTTGAAAGAAGAAAATACAGTGTTGTTGAAAAGAAGATATAGGGTTGATTCTGGATTTCAACAGAGTTGATGAGGATTATAATTCCATTATTATTTATCTTTTCTGATATAGTCATGTTGTTGAAGGACCAACAATTTTTCGTTAATTCAGTGTCTTAGAAGACAGACCCTGAAGATGCCTTGCAGATGTCCATTTGTTCACCCAGATTATGTCTCCTTCATTCTATTTCTGCTAATGAAACTCTCCATTCTGAATGTTCACTTGTCCTGACTTAAACTTCTATCCCCATTGCAAACCACAGAGTTTCTAATCTTTTTCATCAATTCACCAACTTTCTGGGATTAGATTCTGACTTTACCAGGAATTTTAGAGACCACTTATTACCATTGCTTTGCTAATCTCCAACTTGAGAATATCTTTTCGTGTAGTAGGCTGAATTGGTCAACTTTGGCTTTGTAGTGTAGACACCAGTTTCCAATACGCTGCCGAGTCTGAACGGGTGTTATGAAGGAAGACAAGATTTTATAAGTAGTAACGGTGAGAAAATCCACACACTGACAAAACTGGTTTTTCTGATTTTTTTTTTTTTTTTTGACAGGAGAGGTTTAGATTGGCTATTGGGAAATATTCCTTTACTGAAAGAGTGGTAAAGCATTAGAAAAGGCTGCCCAGGGATTTGGTGGAGTCACCATCCCTGGAGGTGTTTAAACAATGTATAGATGTGTCACTTTGGGACATAATTGGGCTGACAATTGGACTTGATCTTAGATCTAAAAATCTCACGTATTTAAGATGTTGAATTGAATGAGAAGCTGACAAGATAGGAAAGAAGAGAATGCTGAATCAAACCCACTTGAGCGCTGATTTGGATGTGGAGTTTGGTTTTTAAATTTTCCATCTTCAATATGGGAGGGCATTACATTCATGGCTGTTATGTGAAATATGGCTGTTAACTGGCCCGAGGCTCTCCCCTATTTGGGAAGAAGTGTTTTTAGACAGTGCAAAATGGGTTGCATGGTGAAATGCTTTGTTTACAGATAATATTCCTGACTCTTGTGAGAGCTGAATTAAAATTAGTAAAGTAAAAGACAAGAGTTAGAAATAGGAATACTGAGCTCAGTTTTGGAATCATGCCAGCGAAAAGCAATTAAATAGATTAGAACCTAAGAAGAAGACATAAAAAGTTCACTGTAGATTTCAACTGCATGAACAGGAAATGGTGAAATGTAGCCAAGGGGAGAAAAGAAGGAGAAAGAACAAGAATGCTGAAACATTAGCAACTACAGAAGTGGCAAAGGTAGGCAGTCACTAAGGGAAACTGAAAATCCATAAGATAGGATAGAAATCCATGAAAATAATTTTTAAGAATAAATATACTGTTTAAATGCCCTTATATTTATAATGTAGGAAGTTGTCAGTAACATGAATAAGATAGAGAAAATAAAGGGGTAAGAAATCTGAACCTGGGCAAAGCTGCATTGGCCATGTCAGGAGGAAAGTCAGATGCTGAGAATGCACAGCAGGATGCTGCTTTGTAGACCTGCCATATGCAAATTCAAATATGGAACCTCCCAATTCTTCTCTTAAAATATTTTCTTCATTTTTTTTCAGATTATGATGCTAGTAATATCTTTGTATTTCTTATTGAGATTTGTTTTCCCAAATATTTAAAATATGTCTATAGAAAACTTGTAGTCCTACAGAGAAAAAGACATACTGTAATTAAATTATAAATAAATAAGTCATTTTCAAAAGTCAAGAATAATAAAATTACATGATTAGATAGTACTTAATCATATATGACAGAATCAGAATCCACAGTGAGTGAAAGAGATTTTTCAATAGTTATGTGACTTTCTTGATTGTTTTCCCTCCCCTTTGTTTTCTGAGCAAATTTAAGTACTTTGGACTAGTTTTGCTCCTCTTTTAATGGAACAAGCGTGCTAGAGAGGCAGAGTGATCTTGTTATTAATCCAGAATATGAGCTAAGCCTGTGTCAAAAGTTTCATCCAGTCTGCTGAAAACTATTGCATAATTTTTCATTCAGACTGGGCTATTAAAAGGCAAACCAGACCATTGCAAAGATACACTCATGACTACTTCTGACTTTCCTTAGTCACATAAGAATCTGTGATGGTTAGTTATTTTACACTTTATTTGTTGCTACAGACTCTGATTAAAAAAGCAACTAAACTTTCTTCAACTTGATCATTTACGAAATTAGCAAAGTGCTTGGTAAGCATAGTTATAATGCCTGTAAATTGCCATGTGTTTCAACCGGTTCCATATTCTGATTTGCAAATATCTTTAGCAAAACACTTTCCCATTAGAAAATATCTCCTGGTAATAGTTTTGATTATTATTTTTATTAGTTTCTTCTTTTAATATTTCACAAATCATTTACTCAGGCTACTGCTCTGTTGCTGGGAGCACTGTCGAGTGACGTTTTGCTGTAGTTGCTGTGAGAATCTGTCTTCAATTCACAACTTCTATTTCATTTTGTCTTGAAATGAGAATGCTATTTTGAAAAAAATGTATTTTGACAGAGGGGATTGCTCTGGAGCCAGCTGTACCGAGTAGCAGGATGCCATGCAAGTAAGCAGCTGAACAGTGCACCCTTATGCAGGTCTGCAAGTGGAGACAGTTGATGAAGACAAATTAGTCTGACAGAATCTGGTATGCTGCTACCTTGAGACTCTCAGGCTCCAACAGTACCTGCGTGCTTCCAAGGCTTCCTCTTCTGTGCACAATATAAGAAGTAACAGGTTATTTGACAGGTAGATAATATTTAAGCCTGTCCATATCCTAAAAAATGAAGTTTGGGGTATTCCATTATACTTTAGTTGTGTTTCAGCACAGATAAACAACTTTTCTGAATTGTTATCCAGAACATATGAGATGTTTGGGTGCCTATTGATATTTTCATACAGAATATTTTAGCACCATTCAAGAATAGAATTGAATAGACTATTTCAGATGGAAGGGACCTACAACGATCATCCTGCTCAACTGCCTGACTATTTAAGGGTTGACCTCAAGTTAGAGCAGGATACCAAGGGCTTTGTCCAAATGCCTTTGAAACACTGACAGTCTTGGGACATCAATGACCTCTCCAGGAAGCGCATGTCAGGGTTTGATCACCCTCTCAGTATATCAATGCTCCCTAGTGTACAGTCTAAACCTCACCTGGCAGAGTTTTGGACCATTCCTCTACATCCTATCACTGAATCCTAGAGAGATCAACAATAACAATTTGATTATCCCACCTAGCCATGCAATTTTGATTTTATGGGACTGGGGCAATAACTGTAAAATTCTTTTAATAACCTTAGCTGCTGTCTTCAAAGCTGAGTAGAAGTCTTGTGTTTCTGCTTTTTAGGGTATTATCCTGAAACACTGAAGAACTGACTTTTCAGAAAGACAAATTCTTTGATGTCTTTTACAAGATATTTTGCATTGCAAAAAATAAAAGCCAGAATATTTATTCTCTATTGGAGCAGGTCAGGCTAAGTCAGACTTATGAGCTGTACTGTGTTCCGACAAAGAATTGGTGGCAACTTTTTTTGTTTGAGCTCTTATATGATGACAATCTGTGTTTTAAACTCTGTTTAGAGAATCTTCTAGCAGAGTTTTGTGAACCTGTGAAACTTTATGCATCTTTCTTTCTGATAGTTGTCATGTGTCTTCCATCATGGTGTATAGTAATCTTCGACTGAATTACCATGGAGATTTACTGGTATTGTCCTAAACTTCCTATGCTTTTTGTCTTGCCAGTCTGCCTAGATATTTCTGTTGTTCTTAAAACCGTGTTTTTTATTGTACATAGCAGGGGTTTAAATTTTGCAGATAACAGAGGCATTTTCATGCAGTCTTGTAGCACTTTAAAAATATAGTAAGATGCTGTCTTATTGTGATTAATTAAAATCCAATAATGAAGACTTGTCATCAAGCTGTGTTCTGTTAATTGTTAATAAGAAGAGCATTATCACAAGTACCAAATTATAAGCATATAGATTAATAGTATACAGTTAAGTTGTGAGCCAGATCTAAGTTTGTTTAATTGATACTACAATACTTCAAATATATCGAAGATAGCTAACATTGGGTGGCTCTCTTTAATATGCAGGCGTACTTTTCATAAATTATCATGCAGAGGTAAAAATAGATCCATGACATGCATCACTCATCACTCGTCTTTTGATTTGTACTGTCATCATTTAAGCTTTCTCTTTGCAGAACAGATAATAGGCAATCAGTCAGTAATTTAGGATGGCTTCTGTACTGAAAGATCAAAATTTCACAGAAATGTTTAAGACTTTTTTCTTAAAAAACAAAGAAACCTTGTGAAGCAAAGTTTTCCTGTCTTCTAGATAACAAAAAACGAAATACGCAGAACTCAGTATAAATCTTAATAAAAAGTTCAAATCTAAAGTTTTTTGATAGAGTGTTACTACTTACCAGGCAAATATGATTTAGCTATCCAACAAGAAACCTCACACTTGAAAAGAATAAATAGAGAGAAAATATTCAAATCGTTCTTTTTTTTTATCAAAGTTCCCTCTTAAATTCAATTTTCCTGTGAAGATTTCATAAAAAAATATATATGTCCACTTAGTATGATCCTTACTATACTTATGGAGTTTAACAAACAGACCTCAGTGAATTTAATCTGGGAAACAGTTGACAATATGTAATGTATATGTCCTCATAGATATGAAATGACAAATCCGAACATGCACTAAATGATTCAACCTGTTGTTTGTGCAGTGAGAGAAAGACACTAAGAGTATTTGACAATATTAGTTGCGCTAAATTATTCTTCATGTAGACATCCCTATATAATCACAGCCCATATGCTGTCCTGTGCAGGGACAAGAGTTGAACTTCGTGATCCTTGTGGGTTCCTTCAAACCCAGGATGTTCTATGAATCTGTATAATAAAAGTGTGCAAGGTACACAAGAAGTTCATAATTTGTATTTGTAAACTTGAGGTACACTGGAGAAGCAATTGGTGAATGAGGACATTTTTATGTTGTTCTGACCTCCTCACCAGGTTCTTCTCTTCTATTTCCTCTTCAATTTCTGAAGTGAAAGACACTTTCTGTCTAGGCTGACAGCTCTTCACAGCTGAAAGAGGTATTTTGTGCATACTTTTTGTGCTGTGGGTCCTTATGATCTGTTGGATAGCTCTACGCTTGCAGTTCGAAATGATTATAGACAGAATACATACTAGGGTAAAAACACCTTTATGTCATAAATAACCATACTTTATTGAACTAGTTAGGTTTAATTATTCTGTGGTCACAGGAGAAATAAGTTGCATGCACACTGGTTTGGTAAAATCTGCGTAGTAGTATTTTTAGCCATGGACTGCAGCATGTTCTTAGGTCTGGGTTCACCCCACTCAGCCTCAGGAGCACAGTCACATTGCCCCAGTCAGTGGAGAAGGTTATATTCAAGTGTGATTTATACTAACATATGCCGAATTGCTCCATGGAAATATTTTATTCACCATATGGGCAGACAAAGGCTTCTGACACAGGAAATTAAAATTAACTGAAATCTGTCCAGTTCCCACTGTACACATCTAATCCTCCCTCACCTCTTTTCTTTTCCTCCCTCACAACGATGACACTGCTACAGGGAACACTGTGGCCCTCTGTAGCAGTTGGCATTATACCTGATGAGCAAACTTTCACCTTTCATGAAGGTTTCCTTTCTGAAACCTTTTAAGAAATCATGCAGTGCTTTTAAATGCCTGTAAGACTATGTGTGGTAGTCAATCTTCGTGGTGAACAATGGGAACAATCTTGCAAATTCTGTATTTCCAGGCAAACAAACCTTATATCTGTAGTTTTCTCACTGCTTTTCCATAACATTAGACAAGGAAAACTCGGCAACTGGTTGGCAGAAAGTAAAAATGCCAACTGAAAACATGCTAACACTAATAAAAAGCACATATGATGCTGCTTTTCTTATAGTATCCACAGCAGATGAATTCAGAAAAATATATATTTTTAATTTCCATTTGAGAAAGATCATAAACCTCAGCCACTGCATTTAGTGCTTCTTCAGCAGTTCAGAAATAGGAACCATAATTAGTATTGGGCAAGGCATCTCTGTTTAATGCAGAATTTATTCCACATCTTAGCCAGTTATACATGACTTAACTATGGATTTTAATTATTTCTGTCAGAATTTAGCTGCTCATTCGCAGGTGTGATATACCTTAATCATTTGTAGGCAGACACATGCCTCTTTAAGACTTGTTTCCTGGGTAGATAATATACTGCATTTCCCTGGAGACCTTATATGCATATCACAAAAGCCAGCACAAACAGCAGGCTCACTAATACCAAAACAAGTGATTAATATTAATTCCTATTCTCCACTTTTGTCAGAGGTTTTGGAATCAGCATTTTTTTTCTGTCCTGGGAGAACATAAAATAGGAATACAAATTTTAGATGCCTATGTAGTAGTCTACTTTTATGTCAGATATTGCTATTTTTTAACTCACTTGTATAATAAAAATAGTACATCCACAGGATTTCTTTTCCTGTCTTGTTTTATTCTATACAGCTTTTCTCCATGTCTCTTATTTAATTTAAGAAGCAAAAAAGAGTATATGGCGTTATATACTCATTACAGATAAGTTATAATAGCTGTTATAACACTTTTAAAATAGTATATGTACTGTTAAAAGAAAAATAAATAAATAAATGTTTAAAAATGTTTAAAAAGAAAAAATAAATAGATGTTTCTGACCATACTTCTATATAAAAACTAATCATGTGCCATCTCTCATTCCCCATCTCCTTTACTGTGCCTTGTTTTCTTTTTCTCTGTTTGGAAATGTTGTCAGCATGTGACTGAGATGAAAAAAGGTGATGTACACTTGATACTTGATAATGAAGGGTTTATACTTCTGAAGAAGCTTTTCAAGACCTAACTAGAACAAAGAAACTGATCTTTACTAAAAATAACATCTTTAAATGTTCCAGTGAAATGTTAGGTTATACTTAACTAAATTACCATCTGGAAGACTTTCTGAGCAGCACAAATGCAGTATTAAAATAGGGATTTATTATCATTGCAATTTAAATAAATAAATAAATTCTGATCTCCCATCTCAAAAAGCTTAATACATAGTTTTCAGCTTGTCAGTGGTTTATCTTGTAAGCTCAGCATAAATGACAGAATCAACAACCATTCAAACGCTAGAATTTGTTCCAGTGAGGATCTGGTTTTTAATAAATATTTTTGACTGTTACTATATATAACGATTTTTTTTTTAAAAGTAAATTTAGTGATTTGGAGTTCCCTTTTCTTTTTATAAATTCCTGAAATGTCTACTAAAACAGTTTTATAGCCATGATTGTGTTTAGATTTTGAGATCTGGAATCAATAGTGCTATACCTTTCAGACCTATCCTAGTTCTTCTATATTTAAATGCTATTTTCCAGGAGATTTTCACTAATGGAATTCTTTTGATAACTTTCCGGTTTCACAAAATATTATCTTTTAGCAATTAATTTGAAAGAAAACAATGTTAAGCATGTGAGGAATTGTATTTTTCTTATGTCAATAAAGACACTTCTGACTTTTGAGTTGAAAAATTTGATCTTCAGTCCACATCATTCTACCAAGTGGTTTGCTGGTGAGCTGAAACCTACCTCTATATACGTGCTATTCTAGCAATGACTGACTCACCCGATATACCTACTGATACTGCTTTTCTCATTGATCTTCATTGAAAAGATGAAGTAATATGTGTTCCATGTTTGGAGTACTTTTCATATAGATGATTTCCATAGGTTCCTGATACAAAAATACTTAAAGCAATACATAAATTTGAACTAATTCATTTTAAAAAGTGTATGAATTTTAAGAAATACTATGCTATCATTAATTAGAAGTAATATTCTAATGCACACAATGTTTAAGTCCATATATCCTGAATTCTTAGATTCTCAGTTGTACAGACAGTTGTACTATTATAAGGAAAAATCCTTAATTCTACTCTGTCTCAGTAGTGATTTAGTCCCAGTGAAAGCCAGTTTCTAACTTCAAGGTCTCTGTATTGGTGATAACTTGACAAGATAGCTCAAAGTGCACACTGTTGACTTTAAGATCACAAAGGCTTTCCTGAGAATTATGTGGACGTGGAGAATGAAGATGAACCTTTTAGCATAACACTGGACTTGTTAACAGTTAAAACAAACTTTTTATGCGTGGTAGTGGAATAAATATGGAAACTGAAAAGGAAGGATGGATGCTGAAAAAGAAGAAATGTAATTTTTACTGTTTTTTCCCCCCTGCATCATAAACATTCTAAATTATTCAGACTATAATAAGGGGAAGTAACATTTAAAATTATATCTCTAAATCCATTCGTACTATAGTTGTGTGGAAGATATAGAAGCTGAAAACAATATCCATTATAACAGTATCCTGAATGCATTGATTTATTTGTTAATCTATGGATTGTTTCAATTTGCATCCTTTTGCTTTTTTCCTTCCCACTGTTAGACAGAAAATAAAACCATTGCAAAGATTTTATAAAGTACTTGCATTATGTCATCCACACAAACAGCTTAATTTTGCCTGGTTCAAAATAGATTCAGTCAACCAACAACCTGTATTTTCCAGATTATTCTTCTATGTCAGGTAATGAATATGTTGTAAAGTGGTCAAGTAATGAAATATCGACTTGTTGACAGTGATATTCTGTAGTCTCTACTCACCTGTTCCCAAACGTTTTTGTCCCAATCATGGAGCCTGAGAGGAAATTTTTACTTCTACTGGGACTTTTGTGTCCTAATGGCATAGTGCAGGACTGTACGCAGCATAAAATTCTCCTTCCTTGCACACAGGAAGGCAACGGCCACACTTACTGTCTTATAAAATCTGGTTTGAGCACTGCATGGTTTCAAATTACCTATGAAGTTTCATTGTAATATAGCTGCATTTTACCCTTTCCTTATTTTCACATTCCTTTCAAAATGCCATCCGGAAGAGATGTTGTGGATCTGAAATTCATTGGTACATCCTCGGTTTCTAACTTAACTTCTCTTTTAAGTGAGATCCGGTTTTTGGATGGCAAAGTGGAGATAAGAGAATTTCAGGATGAAATTGATGGTCTACAACTAGGAAACACAACTGGAAATAGTTGGTGAGGGATTTTATTTTGTTTTTTTATGAGAAAAGAATCTAAGGGGAAAAAAATGCCCCGCAGTTTATTATTATTAAAGGATTATGACTTTCTGATAGTTGGCACACCAACTAAAAGGGTACAATTTTGCCTTGTGTCTGTTTAATATATCCTCTTGATTCTTGATAGTAGTTGACCTCATACAAACTTCCCAAATTGTTACAATATCTTTCTCATGGAATCATGGACATGTGGAATCATTAAGGCTGGAAAAGACCTCTAAGATCATAAAATCTAACCGTCAGCCTAATAACCATTGTGTCTACTAAACCGTGTCTCAAAGTGCCATATGTACATATTTTTTGAACACCTCCAGGGATGGTGACTCCACCACTTCCCGGGGCAGCCTCTTCCAATGCTTTACCACTGTTTCAGTAAAGAATTTTTTTCCTAATTTCCTCCAATCTAAAGTTCCCCTGATGCAACTTGAGGCCAATTGTTCTCATCCTATCTCAACTCTCTGAGCATAGCTACATACGTTGGGACTAGAAATATATTTAACCATGCTGTCCAGCCCATGCTGCAAATCCAGGGAGAATAATTCTCAAGTTGGTACAACAGAACATTCCTGTGGTTCTGAACATTACCTTCCATGGTAACACTTATCACTTGTTGGTCAGATTTCTGTGATGTCTCCCTCTTTCATCTCTGAGAGATCCAGATTGTTTTTAAATATTATAATTTTTTTGCTGTCTACTTCTGTTACTCTCATGGTTAAGACTTTGAAAGGACTGTTTGTCAAAGCTTCTTGTCAATATCAAAAATTCCACTGAACTTATAAACCAGGGCTTTAGATGGTGATTCTGATCTGAATCGGTTGGTGAAACATCAGAAAGAAGAGTCAGAAGTCAAATCTTAAATTACAAAATAATTTTTTTTTTCCATAAAAGGATAACACAAACTTCAAGGCTTTTCATTTAGTCTGAAGAATGCTGTGCTTCTATTACAAATATATTAAATAGAGAGCATAGGAGACAGCTGAAAAGCATGCCAATTTAAAATACCCTCAGGTGAAATTTAACATGCAAATGAATCACAAGAATATTTCTCAGGTGTTCTTATTCACCTTTAATTCATTCAGAAATTTTTATGTGTTAAGATTTAATAAAAATGAGACATTTTAAAGTAGCTTAGGATTCTTTCTTAACAAATAGGTTACTCTTTTCCACTGTGTCATAGAACATTATCTAATCTTGAACAGCTCAGCTTTTTTTTTTTTTTTTTTTTCTGGTGTTTGTAGGATCTCAGGTGTTACTTTGCTATTAGGAGCAAATGAGAAAGTAAACAATTTATGACACCAGGCCAGGTGCCTTAAACACAGCAGGTAAGACACAGCTTGAACCTACTTGTGTATGAACTAAACATGTTCCCACATGTGTTTCTAAGAGATTTTTTCCTTCTTACTCATATTCTGATCTCTCCCTAACATCCTGTAATACACAGATGGAAAGGAAAAGGGAAAAGTGAGTAGATTTCATTATGGTTTAGTGCTTGTGTGATAGAGTTTAAATGCAACAAAAGCTGATAAGCAGAAAATACTTTTTTCCACTCCCACTCTGTTGAGCTCCCTTAAGTTCTTTACACTCAGAAATGTCAGTTTTTATAATGCCTTACATGCTTGCTTTTGCATTAAATAAGCTGCATCCAATGGGAGAAATATCATAAATTGTGATTTACATTGCAGTTCTAACAGTATTCACTGTCTCCAGATAACTGGGAGGAGCTGTGGGATATTCCTTAATAACCTTGTGAAGGAAGCTCCCCTCCATCGGAAGGCTGCCTTGCTGTAGTTGCCTTTTTGAGCTAAGAGCCTTTTTCCCCACCTTGCCTTTTTACTCTGTCATTGTTTCTAAGGACTTGTATTAAGTGCCACTAAAATAAATTTATTAAAGTGATATTCTACTACACTAATGGCAAAAGTTAACTTTCACTGCTCCCTGAAGGGGAAAGCATGTCAGTAATTGAGGCGTTACCCTTGCTGTTCTGTGAACCTTGCCGTGATGTATGAAAGATGTCTTGAATTATTCAGTGTTCCTTGTTAGTTATGTTTCTCCTTGGTTTCTCTGTGTAGCTGATGTCATTTGTGGAGGTGAGGGAACTGTGAAAAATATCTCCCTTTTTTTATTTTGTTATGCCCAAGAGGTAGTATTTAGTTGCTGACATTTTCTATTTGTCTACTTTTTAGGATATGAAATGTTTGGAAAACTTTAGAAATTGAATATTACTTTGATTTGTAGACTTCCTACACTGACAGAAAAAAATTCCAGAACATTGCAATAATGCTGAGGCTTGCATTCCTTAGGGTAATTTAGTGCTGAGATCACAGAGAATGCTTAACAGGATAAGCATTCCCATTCTGTTTCATTTGAAATGACCTCTACGTATAGGTACGCCTGTTTCTGAAATTCTGCTCATTTACATTTCACGCTTGAGTGCACATCCATAAATACAACTTTTCACAAAAGCAAAATGCACACACATAAAAACCAAGTGATTTTATTTAAAACTTTTTTCTAGAGTTACCATGTTTCCCTTAGTTTGAGTAATCTTAACTGTTACAACCGAAAAAAAAAAAAGAAAAAAAGGAAGAAAAGCTATTTTACAGTCAGTCCTTAATCCCTCAGCTTCCTACCAGCAGCAGCAGCAATGGCACCAGCACAGCTGTGCTGTCTGCAAGTGCTGTAGGACAAGGTCTAAGAACAGCCCATTCTCGTTTAAGAGCATTTCATTGTATAAATGTCGTGAAAAAAGCCTGTCGTTTCTGTGAATATGATCTAGTTAGATTTCTATTAGTCCTTCAACTTTGAATTCTCTATCTCACAGGATAATGAACTTTGTTTTTAACTTTCAGTAGCTATGTAGTGTTTATATTGAAGTTTGCATTTAAAATCATAGAATCATATGTGTGGAAAGGGGCTTAAAGATCATCCAGTTCCAACTTCCCTGTCATGGGCAGGAACACTTTCCACTGGATCAGGTTGCTCAAAGCCTCATCCAGTCTGGCCTTGAACACTTCCAGGGATGGGGCATCCAGAACTTCTCTGGGAAACCTGTGCCAGTGCCTCACTACCTCACGAGAAAAAATTTCTTTTGAAAGACTAATCTAGATCTCCACACTTTCAGCTTAAAACCATTCCCCCTCATCCTATCCCTCCAGTCTTTAATAGAGAGCCCCTCCCCAGTTTTCCTGTGGCCCCCTTTAAGTACTGGGAGGCTGCTATGAGGTCTCCCCGGAACCTTCTCTTGTCCAGGCTGATCAACCCCAACACTCTCAGCCTGTCCTTGTATGGGAGGTGCTCCAGCCCTCAAATCATCTTTGTGGCCCTCCCCTGGACTCACTCCAACAGACTGATGTCCTTCCTATGCTGAGGACTCCAGAACTGAATGCAGAACTGCAAGTGAATTTTCACAATAGAAGAATAGAGGGGCAGAATCACCTCCCTCACCCTGCTAGTTATATTTCTTTGGATACAGCCCAGAGTACGGTTGGCTTCTCTTCTACCAGCATCACAAAGTCCTTCTCTTCAGGGCTGAAACATGATTTTCTAATGTTAGAAAATTAGAAATGTTATTTTCTAATATCGTCAGCCAGTAGCAATCTCGTTAAGGTGAAGAGCAATATTGATGGTGAGTAACAGGGAATGTGCAATTACTCTTGAAATTATTTGTCACCTTGCTTGTGGCTGATAGCATCACAGATGGAGTGAAAGCATTTTCCCACTTTGTCAAGGAAGGAACATACAATCATGTGCTCACAGATCCTAATGAACCATGAAGAACACTTCGTTCATCTTTCAAAAATACAGAAAACATGCTTTTGTGTATTGAGACATTTTTCACTTCTGAGTAGTTTTCTGAGGAGGACAAGGGTAGCTGCACTAGGCTGACTGATACAGTGGAATATGTAGTAGAGAAGGCCAATCTTTACCTTTAGACCTACCCTGATATCTCTTTCAAAACCAAGAAATCCTGCTGATCTGAAAGTGGAAAGATTCCCAAATGAGGAAAAACAATACTTTTGCCTCCTGGTAGTCAAAAAATACTTCTTGTAGTATAATTGGACATATTAATCAGTTCATACAAGATTGTTATAATTGAAAGTCTTGATCCTAGCTTTGCAAGGTCACCTGGGTCCTTAATGGAGAATTGCAGAGAAAGCCAAGAGACTGAAACAGTATTCCCAGATTCTGCCACTGACCTGCTTTTGCAAATTATCTCACGTTTTTCTTTATTCTTTTTTTTTTCATAAGTGTGTGGGTATTTTTACCATACACTCTCCAACTCAGGAATTGTTTGTTTTAATGCACTATCTCCGGGCTTGGTTTGGACTCCTATCCTCTCTCAAATGTTAGAGACTAAAAGAGAGAAGATTCAGACGTGTGAAGAGCTGTTTGCATTTTACATTAATGATTAATAGAAAAGCTTCTCTGAAACAGCAAAATGCATAAAATCTATCAATTTGGGTAAAAACTCAGATGTGATTCTGACATAAATTCTCTTCAAGCAAATGATGTAAAGAAACCTATCTGACTTCAGTATTAAGACTTTGAAATACTTGACAGTCTGATTTTATGTAACCATGAATTTAAATCTTTTTTTTAACATTGCAGATCTTGCCATACAAGCTTTTTTTTCCTTCCCTAGCAAACTTTCTGCCTAGTTCATGGTTCCATCTGTAGTGATGATTTAACTTTATTGATGTGGTTATAATATGAAGCTGATACGGAGAGCTGTAGTTGTTCCGCACCTACTCATACTCTTGGAAAATGCCCTGCATGCCATGTTGAGATTGTCCCTACAGACTTTGGAAGCTTCCCAGAACAAATTCTCAATTAAGCCCTTTCCACTCATGCATGGTAAAACCAATTCATGATACAAGAGATGTGCAGAAATTCAAAGCTTGAAGAAGGTGTTTTATATTTTTGTACAATCAAGCAGAAAAAGAACAGAGGTTTTGAGGCTCTAAAAAAGCTAATATTAACAGAAAACCCAACACATATCCTTCCAGTACTTAAGGGAAGCCTACAGGAAAGTGGAGAAGGGGTTCTTTTATCAGGGAGTGCAGGGATAGAACAAAGGTGAACAGTTTTCAGCTGAAAGATGGGAGATTTCGATGAAGTATTAAGAAGAATTTTTTTAATGTGAGGGTGGTGAGGCACTGACACAGGTTTCCCAGACAAGTTGCAGATGCCCTATCCCTAGAGGGGATGATCTTTTAAGCCCTTCCAGCCCAAACAGTTCTAGAATTCTCTGATTCTATGATATGCATATATATTTCAACCTGAAAAAGTAAAAATTGAAGATACCCTTTATCCAGAGAGATGTTAATGAACAAAATGTGCAGCTGCTCTATTGTATAAATTTCTCTACAGTTCTGACTATCATACTAATAAGATTTTCATCTGCATTTCTCATAAAACAGTAAAGGACAAACTGTTACTAAGGCTTGTTCTGTGTGAGATGTCTGCTCGGACTTCATTCAGTAATTCACAACCACTTTCATACCTTCTGCTTTGTATTTATGAGGGAACTATCATGATTGTTTTTCCCTTCAGCAGGAAGGTTACAGCTTCTGGTACCTGCCTGACACTGGTGCTTTAAATGTTTATCCCAGAGGAAAGATGCGTCCCAAAATGTTCCAATATCACAACTGCAACTACATTGTGCCGGGCAGCTTTACAGCAGCCAAGTGATGCTACTTTTATGGAAGGAGAAAGTTTTCAACTATTTGTGTCTCAAACTCCTGAGGCTGCAGAGAGCATACTACAATACAGTATCCCAATTCTACAATGGAAATACAGGAAAAGAATTTTTAAGAGATTATTACTTCCTTCCCTAGACTTTTCCATTTCTTCTTTTCTGAGAGATCCTGTTTGAATCTAGAATAAACATTTTTTTTGAAGAAATATAATTTTGTAATCTATTACCTAATACACGTCTGTAGGTATTTTATAGTAGATTTGGTTACAGATATTTATGGGTTTTAATTCATTCTGCATGCCTAAGAATAACTTGAAATCCCATTAATACTCATTGTGATAATTTATGATAATCATTATGGCTGGAACAGTCTTCCAAGACCATCAAGTCCAACCATCAGCACAACACCACCATGTGTTAAATGCAGACCTCTGGCGCTTTCCATTTTACTCTTACTCTTGCAGGCATGGGAAATTCAGGAATATTGGCATTCCGTTCCAATTTCTTTTCCAATCTGAATGCCTGCAAACATACTGAACATCATACGCATATGACTATCTGCACATAGGGAGTAGCTCAATACAGAAAATTAGCAAAAGGCTTGCAATTTTAATAATACTACAATTTTAGCCTGTTGTAAAAAATCTGTTGTAAACTGCTGAAGGAAGTAAGGCAGAAGACAGCATTTGAATACTCAGAGTTGGCATTTCAGTTCAAATTAGAATTTCTGTATAAGATTACTTTGTTAGGAGCCTGATGTCCTTAGTAAATCAAAGGAACTTTTGGAGCCTGATTTGACCTGAAGAGCAATGTGTTAATAACCTGATTTTGCAAAGCACAAAAATGTCAGTTATCAAAATGGTGTTGATTATATTTTACAGATGCTTATACTGATTCCAGTGGAAAGAGTTGTGGGAAATCATTCCAAAGGGTAAAACTGGCTGCTTTAGTAGCTTTTTAAATATTTCAAACCATTACAAACAGAAGTATCATCAAGCATAAAAACACTTACATAGTGAATAATTTGTGAATTGAATATAGATTGATCATTTAAGTTGTACTGTAATACAGATGATTAATTATGACAATGATGAGCACTATAAAAAAATCAAAGAATTAATATAGTGCACTTGAAATAGTAACGTAATTAAAATCTTGTGGGGATGAGGCCAACAATCATATTCTAGAGATAAAATCTGTGTATCTGAAACCCTACAGTCTCTACTGAGGTCTTCATTTATATTGAGAAGTATGCAGAGGATCAGGAAACCCCGATTTGACTACGGTTAATATAAGAATGATTTCACTCTGCTTTCCGGAGAACTGGAAGGGTGACTGAAGATTTGCATTGCCTTCACAGTACCATATCTACTAAGAATTTTCATTTCATTACCATGGTGATATATAAATTCTGACATGAAACAAAAATTGGTAAGTGTATCAGTCAGCAACCAGTTTACAGTGCATGTACTTTTGGGAAGGAGGAAAAAAGAAAAAATAAAGCAAAAATGTTTTCTGTCACTGAAGTTTTAAAAATGTAGCCAATATAAATATCTTCACAGGCTCAGTATTAATTTTTGGTTGCATTTTATGTGGCTTTTTATACTCTTTGTATAATCATAGAATACCAGATTCAAGAGACCTCAAGGATCATCTGATCCAACCTTTCTTGGCAAAAGCTAGGTCTAGTCAAGATGGCACAAATTGTCCAGTGTTGGAGAATGTGCCACTTCCCCGGGGAGATTATTCTAATGGCTGGTCATTCTCATTGTGAAAAAATTTCCCCTTGCATCCAATTGGACTATCCCCGGGATTAACTTGTACCTATCATCCCTATCTTTTCTATGTGGCTCCTTGTAAAAAATGAGTCTCCATCTTCTTTATAGTCATCGTTTAAATACTGGAACATGGTGACAGATCTCCCCTAAGCCTTCTTTTCTCAAGGATTAACAAATCCCATTCTCTCAGCCTTTTCTCATATGGCAGGCTTCCCGGCTCTTTGATCATCTTTATGGCCCTTCTCTGGACCCTCCCCAGCCTGCACACTTCTTTTTTTTTTTTGTATGGTGAGGACAAAAGCTGAACACAGCATTCAAAGTAAGGCCTGACGAGCGCTGAGATCATAATGAATTCTTTATCTCTGCTGCTGATGCCCTTGTTGGTGCATCCCAGCATCCTCTTGGTTTTCTTTGCTGCAGCAGCACGCTGTTCACTCATATGGGGTTTGTTGCCCACAGGACCCCCACATCCCTTTTCACAGAGCTGCTGCTTTGCCAAGGAGATCCCAGCCTGAGGGATGTATTATGTTTTCCCATGTGAAGACCTTACAGATTTCCTTGTTGAACTTAACGAGATTCTTGTTAGCCCACTCTTCCAGCCTACCCAGGTCTTCTTGCAGAGTAGCTCTCCCTTCTGAAGTGTCTTAATTCCCCACTCTGTTTGATATCATCAGCAAACTTCATCAGTGTACACTTGACCCAATCATCCAGATCACTTATGAAGATATTAAACAGCATTGGGCCCCATATTGGTTCCTGGGAGACCCCATATGTAACTGGTTGCCAGTTTGAAAAGGAACTGTTTACCACCACCCTGTGGTGTCAGAGGCCTTAATACTTGAATTATTTAAAAAGCGTCTATGGGATAAACTCGAGTTTATAGCATCCATGGCATAATCTGTAAGTTGGTAGATCCAATCCTACAAAGAAATTATTAATAGCTATAAAGAATTACTCATCTTGTACTCTTTAAATGTTGCAAAAACCTTCTAATGTGTACCAGCATATTTATCTCTGTCAGGTTTCACTGTGTGCGTGTAATATGACCCAAAATTAAAGAGTAATTTAATCAGCAGATTAGTTGATATGTTGGCTTTTACTTTTTTTTTTTCTTTTTTTTCACATTAACTAGCATTCATTACTGAGCGAGAACACTGGAAACTCTCTAATTATGAATTGAAACTGATAACTGCTCCTGTCACATATTCAGGTAATGACCTTGCCTAGAGGTCATCAATCATTTATCTGTTAAGGGAAAGGTAGTTAGTAGATATGAATACATTTTAGGAATGATTAAGATACGATAATATCTCCTCTCAAACACAGAGATAAAGCCTGAAAAAAGGATGTTATGTTCGCAGGGAGCTGGGTTACCTCTACGCTACGAGGACAGACTGAATGTTTGAGTTGTTCAGTGTGGAGAAGAGTAGGCTCTGGGGAGACCTTATAGCAGCTTTTCAGTACCTGAAGGAGGCCAAAAAAAACCGCTGAGGAGGGACTTCTTACAAGGGCGTGTAGTGATAGGATGAGGGGGAATGGCTTTAAATTGGAAGGGAGAAGACTTAGATTAGACATTAGGAAGAAATTCTTTACCATGAGAGTGGTGAGGCACTGAAACAGGTTGCCCAGGGAAGTTGTGAATGCCCTTCTCCTGGAAGTGTTTAAGGCCAGGTTGGATGGGGCCTTGGGCAGCCTGATCTAGTGGGAGTTATCCCTGCCCATGGCAGGGGGCTTGGAACTAGATGATCTTGAAGGTGCCTTCCGACTTAAACCATTCTATGATCCTATGATCATGTTCAAATTGTACCAATATTGAATAAATGTAGGTTTCAAGGAAGGGAGAAAGGAAGGGAAAAAGCTCTATTTTCTTCTTGGCTGTTATCACCGACAGGATGAAATGATGGGCAACACTGTGATGGAAGCCTACATGCAGGATGTGCAGAAGCTCAGAAGCAACTCTGCAAAATAAGATCAAGATTCTAGAATGTTGACTTCAGACAGTTTTGTCTTTAACCCTCTGGCAGCAAAAGAGTAGAGTCTGAAATGTGAAGACAGAAATTCCTCTCTGTTCTCTGCAGGAAGGAGAGCAGATGGACAAGCTCAAAGAGCAGTTGTCTCTGCCCTGTTACATGAGGCTCTTCCACCTTATTTTTTCTGTTTATGTTTTTTTTTCTTGGCAAAGTAGGGCAAGATGGTGTTGGTCATATCAAGAAATTATTATTCGTATCTGAATTTAATTAGAGGAATAGCTGTGCTGGGTCTGCCCAAGGGGTCCATCTTGTTCATTGTCCCAGAAAGCAGGTGGGAGTTGTACCAGCACTGAGAACACATATGTGATAATATTGTCATAGTCTCCAGCTTCTCAACTAAGATAATTACTTGGGTTGAAAACAATTATTTTGTTCATTGTTCATTTTAATCTCTTTTTTTAATGTTTTATGTACCACTATCTCTATATTAAGATTTCCTAGAATGGTACAGGGAAGATCCTTTTTTTTTTCAACTCTCCAATGGCATTTTTCACTTTATGCGTCTCTCCATTTTTCCTATCCCTGCTTCCTTTTTATTGATTACTTTTCTCCTAAATGAGGCAGACATTAGCATACTTACCCTAGCTGAATTTTATTTACATTTCTTTGATCTTCAGACTTTCTTGAAGAATTGGTAGGAACTGGTTTCCAGTTAGAGTTGGAAGGTGAATTTATTCTTTTTCTCATTAGACTCAAGAGGAGGTTCTCTTTTGTCTATCCTTTTTTTCCCTCTCTCTTTTCCTTTCTTTTCCTGGCTTATTTTCATTTCACTAGGCATTCAAAATTTCTGCTGACATTAATCTCCATAGAAGTGATTTCTCTTACTAATATTTTAGCACATTCTACTTTAACCAGGAGTTGCAAGCTCACTAAGGAATATGTCAGTTCTTTTCACTCACTTCTAGTCTTCTAGTCAAATCAATGAGTTTAACACAGTTATGTGGCTGTAACACACAAGCAGACATAAACTGCTCAAGGGGTCTTAGAACATAACTGGCACAACTCAAGTGTCTAGGCATCATTTTCTCATGTATTTCGAGTACCTTAGAGAATCTGAGACATCTGCATGAAGTGGCAAATATGACACAGGACCTTTACAAATCTGACCTTTTCCGGAATGGCAACTCTAGGTTTGGCAGGATACCCTGGGGCATGTAAAATGTTACTAGGGTCATATAAGTAGCCAGTTGAATTGCATCCTGATCTTTCATTTAACTTTCTTAACATGCTGAAACAGTTTGTTGTCCAGTCTTACTTATCTGCAGTGTCTGCAGCTTTGCATCAAACCCTGTTTTGAGGAATACTCTCTCCTATTTTGCTAGTCGTCTTCTAAGAACTGAGGTTGTATTAAAAGGTACTGTTTGCTTTCAGGGTGATTTTTGTGGCCTTTGTTATATACATACATTGTTTCAACAACTGCCAGGGAACAGATACAATACTGCAAGCTTTCTAAAAAAAAAAAATCAATAGGAATTTGATTGTTTTCAAATTCCTGTTGTGTATACAGAGTTAGGCACATCGAACATCAGTGTTTCTGGCTCTCCAGCTAATTAAGAAATTAAATAGTGACATCTATTTTGGAAATGAGTGAGATTTTAGTATCTGCATTTCTCTTATAAACTATCTTAAGTGTGTGCTGTTAAACCTCTCATTGGAGAAGTGAGAGTACTAAAACTTTAATTGCTCCATTTTAAGGAAAGATTTTTTTAAGATTTCTTTTTTTTCTTAAAGAAGAAGACATTTCCTGATCTTGGGGGAGGGCAGTGTGTGTGTATTTTCTTGTTTGTACTAGACTTATATGAAAATTTTGAAAGATTCTTAATAAGTAATAGTGTTGATTTTTTGTTCATTTGCATATTAAGGGAGGTTCTTCAAAGATTCTTCAAGCTGTTCAGCATTAATACTGTCTATAGTTCTTGATCTTCAATACTCCTGGAAAAAAAGAAGTCACTAGTAAATAGATATTACAGGAAACAATATTTGAATAACAAAAAAGGTCATATTAACCACCATCTTATTCAAGTCAAGATCAGCTACTCCTGATAGATGTCTTTCTAATACATTCTGAAAATTCAACATATTTATATGGTCTTCTCAGGCAATGTACTCCCACTCACCTTGTATTTATGCAAGTTTCCTTTCCAAATTTTTACTGAAATTTAAGCACTTTCCATTCCTTTATTAATACATATATAGTTCCTTCTTATTGCAGCAATATTTTTCATTATGCCACTCACTAGACTAAAATAGACCCTGTTTTCGCCCCTATATATTACATTTCCAAGACCTCTGGTCTTCCTCTTGTCTCTTTTCAGGACCCTTAAGTAGTCCCTTCTCAATTTCCTTGCCTTCTTCAACTGAAAACCCAATTTCCAGCTGAAGTATTTCCAATTGATATTTCCTGCTGACAAGTATTCCCTTCTTTTTATTTTTCTTATGTTGCCTGCAACCACTTTTCCTATGAAAGTATCAGATTGAATGTTGTATAAATGCTTAGAGAAAGTTTATAAGAAGACTTGTTTTTCACTGGATTTGGTGATATTTTTGGGAAAGAAGGAAAAAAGTAGGAAGCAACCCCTTCAAGTGTGATTCTGACTGAAATGATCCTCTGATGTTATTCATGACCTTTTGTGCTTTTGAGTAAAAATATGATTTCTTATCCTAAAGCAGGAGAAATTGTAGATTTTTCTCAGTTGCACAATATTTTGCAACTCACATGTGAATTTACTGCTGAAACTCAACAGAAAATTATTTTAGGGATTTTAACAGAAAAATCATTTGCACAGGTGTTGAAAATAACGGAGTAATAAAGTCATCAGTCATCTAAAGCGAGGTGTTACTGGTGTTGCTCTAGAGCAAATGGTGCTCAGACTTGACAGTCTTGTGTATTGCGTATCATAGAATCATAAAATGGTTTGGGTTGGAGGGGACCTTAAGGATCATCTAGTTTCAACCCCCCTGCCATGGGCACGGACACCTTCCACTGGATCAGATTGCTTAAAGCCTCATCCAGTCCTCACAGTAAAGAATTTCTTCCTAATATCTAATCTAAACCTCCCCTCTTTCAGTTTAAATCAATTAGTGCTGCTATCCCTGCCCTCCCTGATAAAGAGTCCCTCCCCAGCTTTCCTCTAGGCTCCCTTTAAGTAAGGCTATTCTAATAAAGTCTCTCTGCAGCCTTCTTTTCTCCAGGCTGAACAACCCCAACTCTCTCAGCCTGTCCTCCTCACCTGGCTGTGCTACCCCTCAAAAAACTGAACTAAGCCAACCCAACCTCCAAAGCATCTTGCATTTCAAAATCCAGAAACATCTTTCTTTTCATGCTTCACTTATGTACCCCGAATGTTTCCTAGTTGTACTACTTGCATTGTCTCCTTTGTGGTCTTCTAATTCTGCTAATAGAAAATACGTAAAAGAATGGCAGAGCTTAATTTCTGGTAGACTTATAACTCCTTCTTTGATTCTTAAGTGTACTGATTGCATGCTGTTGTATTCTCCTCCCCCCAAGTTTTCTTATTTCCAAGTGGATTTTCTCTTCTTTAAAAGTGTAACCATCCTGCAGCCTTTCCTTCACTGGAATTGACAATATGTTCTCTTTCCTCAAAGTTTCCCACTGTGCCCATGAAAACTGCCAGGAACTTTGAGAGTTACCCAAATTTGCTCAGAAATGTCCCAGTAATTATTGATTTAATTGCTCAGTAATACCAGCAGATAGATATTCAGACACTGAATATTTTAAATTATGCCTCCAAAAAGAGAAAGGTGGGGGCAGTGATTTTTTTTTTTTCCTGTACTTTGATTTTCTCTTTAGTACTAATAATCACAGAAAACTTAATTCTCAGATGTTACCTGAAATGAAGACAACTGTGTGACAGTAACAAGAACCTTCTCTGATTAATGACAAATATGCCAGCTTGGCTTCTAGAAAATTAAGTCAGAGGCTGCAAAATTTGCAAGCAATTCTGTTTCCAGTGTGTTTGAGGAGGGTACCAAGAGGAAGAGAAAGATCAGGCAGGATTTTCACAATTGCATCTTTGCTAATTATAGCTCTGCTTTAGGCATTATTTTCCCATTATTGCTTTGGTGTGGAGAGATATGTGTGTCCTTGCATGGACTCAGGCCTGGATGATTGATTTAAAAAATACATAAATAAAAAGAAGAACCAGTTCAGCTCATCCAGCAGAAATCATAGCCCTCTGGCATTTAATTATGTGGAAGCTCTGTATTTTTTCTGGTTTTTCACGGGCTTTTCATAAGGTTACTACATCTTTATTGGCTGCATTGAATATGTGCCAATGGAGTTAGGTTTTGTGCTGCATGAGTGCACTAATGCTGTTTGGCAACTATAAAACAGACAACAGTAACGTTAATGCAGTAGAAGAGGAACAGCACAGGACACACAAGAGAGAACGGCTAACTATACAGCCCAACTCGTACGAGTTGTTAATAATGGATTAGGTTGCTTTCTGAGGCACTGAAATAGGTTAGATAAAATGATAACCAATTTTGTGGCATATGCATGACACAAAATCAGTTTGGGGATGCACAATCAATATCATCAAATACCATAAATTATAGCAAAATTTATGGGTTTCTAATTTAGGGTACTACTATACACAGAAAACAAAGATTTTTCAGAAGCCTGGAGTTCAAAATGAACTATCTAGTGGTAAATAACTCAGCCTTGATAAACCACAGGGGAAGTGTACCTAGTGTAAAAGCAGCATCTCATGAGGTTTTTCACCCACATTACCAAAAAAGATGTTCTTTGGATGGGCAGAAAGGAAAAACCCAAGAATCCAGCCAGCTGAAGTGGCCATCTCTTCTCACTATTTTTAAATGGAGACAAAGTTTGGAAGAGCGTCTACTGAAGAAGCACAAAACTAGATTGAATTGTTTTCAGGTAATGTATTGGGTACAGAATATCTTGGCTGTTGTAAGTAATATGATTAAACATGATTGGCAACTGCATGTAGCTGTGTTTAAGAGACTGACATTAGATATGTATGTCATATATCATTCCTAATTTGCACTAATGGTTTGGAAACTTGTCATGAATATTTTCAGAATTTTTATTAGTGCACAGCCAAGTATATGATATTTTAAAAGGCTGTCAGTTCCTACCGATGCTTTCTGAAGTGGCAGAAGATATAATTCAGTAGGTTTTGCTGAAAATCATGGAGTCATCTTTGCAACATCTCAGATGAAAGTTCTGAAGTAAGGGATAATTCATTTTGAATGTGACTATATTAATTTTACAGTGCATATAATAAGCGTCATGTAGCCTATTTCAGAGATTACAAATTAAGTATTATTTGCTCTGCATTAAATTCTTTGTTTTTCATACTTGATTAAAATCAAATTGAAAACAAAAATATTTATTGTAAACGTAGCCATTATGAAAGGAGAATGCTGCCAGTCACTAAACTGCATGAAATAAATGCATACTTTGAAAAAGTAAAAACACAATAAAAATGGTATCTCAGTGCCACTCAATAATAAATGTGATTAAGTTTGAAGCCTTCGACCAACTTCAGCACAAGCAGAATTTCAATAAGCTCTAAAAACAACACTGGTATATTTGTTACTAGCACTTTTAGAGATTAATAGAATAGACTATGTATAACACTATGTATGCCTATTTTCAGTATATTTGTGTAGTAAATGTAGTTTCTTCTATTATATTAGTATTCTGATTTAACAAATTTATTTTCATCCGTGCTGTTACCCATAGATGGACAGTTATAAGTCACAAATATAATGGTAACTTCTTCTAATTTAACCTTCAAGCAGAAACCCTTTTAAACTTCAGAAGACAAAACTTAATTGTGCAGAAGAGTATAAAGCATTTTTTAATGAGGAATGGATTATATTATAGTTCTGGTACCAGTGTTTGAGTGATAATAATGAGCAGGTCATAACAATCATTCACAATTCCATTCTTTTCAGAAGTTTCAATTTTTAAAATAAAATGCAGTGCAGACTTTAATAGGGGATTATTTTTAAGTATTCTTATATTATTCATATTCCAAATAATCATTTACAGAATGAACTCCTTTGTACACATTTGACAGTGTTAAGCAGCAAAATCAAAAAACCCTCTGGAAAATGCTTTTTTCCTTACCTCGTCTTGCATCTCCATTTTGCTATAAAAAATTCCCAAAATGAAGAAATTCTAGACATAATATATTTTATAATTTACTTTCTCGATTTCTCATTAAATAAAATTTAATCTAGTTTAAATGTGCCATAAGACATTTTACATTTATTAAAACAAATAAATACGGGTTTTTTTATTTTTCCATCATTAGTATCTGCTAGCGGAAGTCGTTGAAGGAGGAAACTTGGCATAAATCTAAAATAAAGAGATCTAACATATAATCATATTTAAAATAGAAATATGTATTTATACTGGAATACAGCATAATACTACCATCCAATATAAACAAGACAAACTTTATGATGCTATGTGAACTTTCATAATATGTATGAAATTATTTGCAAAATCTCTGTAGTAGCTTGATGTTGACTTATTATAGGTGATTCTTATCAGGAGGAAAAAGAGCAAAATAAATTGGGTTCAGATGTCGCCTAACTTGAGTTTGGGGTGAATAGCCAAGAATTATATTTATTACGTGATGGTAAATTGCAACTTGAGGTAGCAAAGACATCAGAATGATTTCATTTTCTTCATATTATCTTGTATGGTACTGTGCTTTGGATATGTGATTAAAACAGTGTTGATAGTACAAGGGATGTTTTAGTTTTGATTAGCAGTGCTTACACAGGGTCAAGACCTTTTCTGCTCTTCAGACACCCCTGTCATCAAGTAGACTGACGGTGCACAAGAAGCTGAGAGGGGACACAGTTGGGACAGTTTACCTCAACTGACCAAAGGGATGTCCCATACTGTATGCCATCATGCTCAGCAATAGAATCTGGAGGAAGGAGAAGGAAAGAGGGGACATTTGGACTTACGGTGTTTGTCTTCCCAAGTAACCATTGCACGTTGTGGAGCCCTAGTTTCCTGGAGATGGCTGAACACCTGCCTGCTGATGGAAACAATTGAATGAATGAATGGGTTTGTTTTGCTTACAGAAGAAGCTTTTGCATTAGTTGTTTAACTGTCTACATCTCAACCCAGTAGATTTCTCACTTTTACCCTTCCAACTCTCTCCCTTGTCCCACAGGATGGGGAGAGGGAGCTCTGTGGGGCTCAGCTGCCCACTGGGATTAAATTATGAGAGATATTTTTTAGCAGACCATGGATTTTATCATGACTTACAGTACCTGAGAATGGAAAATTAAGTTTATTTCAACTTAAGTAATTTTTCATTAAACATCATATTATTCAGTTCACAGTATGCCTACTGAAAAGCTTGCAAGATGCAAAATAAAATAGAAACCAACAGACATAAGCAGGCTTATCATGCCTTAGACAAGATGTTGCATACAGTCAGACCACCTTTTTTAAAAAAATTCTGTATAAGATTTGTTTGGGGATGGACATAGTGGTAGGTGATTGGTTTTATTGCTTTGGGAGCCTTGGTTAAAGAGTGAGGAATCACATTGTCTTCTCACAATGAAGTTTAGTCTGCTTCACTAAGATTGGGATGGATGCTTTCTGCTAATTGTCATGCCTTGCAGACCTGGATTAGCACCAGGGACTCATGAAACAGCACCAGTGGTTTCTGTAATCTTTCCCTAACATCAGGAGGTATTTCACCTGCAATACCATGTGCTTTAAATGACATAATTTCAGCATGGAAATACTGAACAGTCTTTTAGGTGCCCTCTTACTTGGATTTTTTAAAATTTTTTTTTTTGCCCCTGGGCAAGAGAAATTACTTATTGGCAGTCAAATGAGACTGCTTTTAATTGCATTTCATGATGAGTTTGGAGCCCTACTCACCTCATAGACCTTTATTGTTTCAAATGTTCAAAATCTGATGTTTAAAGTTCCTTGACATCTGAGAACTCAGGGAAATCCTTCAGTGACTAAATAAGGTCTCTCCTGAACCCTCTTTTACTGATGAGCCCAGGGTTTTCTTTCACAGATGATACCATGACAGCAGCAATTTTGACTGAAAGATAACATATGCTGTATACATGTCATATTTTATGTCCACTTTTCCAATCTTTAGCTTCCTGAGGGGTCAAAATTCACCACAGAGAGTGCCCTGTATTTAGCCTCAACTTAAGCTGAGTGCCTGTCATAAAAATGTAATTTTAAGAGGGGGAGAAGGGAAATAAATCAAGCATTTTTCTTATATAACTTGTAGTTGGTTGCAAGCAACATGCAGTGCTACTGCTTGTGCGAAAAAAAACCTGCTGTTTTCAGGCTACTTCATGAGAGTTATGTTTGAAAGCAGCCTGATGTAGTATGTCTTTCCTTCTTGCTATTGCAGTTATCCCTTATTATGAAATTGAATGGAATAAAAAATATATTCAATTTCTTAATGTAATTTTACTCTAATTAGATAGGAAAAGGAAATTACTATCTATAATTAGTTTACTGAATAAATCTTTCATGGCCACAGCAAACCCTTGTGCGAAGAAACACAATCTTCCTTCTCTTTCTCCCTAAGTCTTCCTCTGCTTTCGTCTTCCTTATCTTGCCTTCTGGTTTTGTTTTTTGAAGTGCAAAATGTGGAGATTTTGAAAGCAAAGAGCCAGAGAAAATAGAAGCATGTTTCTTTTGTTTCACATGTACAAAGCAATTGTCTTCTGGAGGCAGAAACTGCAACTCCCTTAATAACTAGTCTTAATGACTATATTGAGGTGTTTAGTCGTGTAGATATTTCTGCACTGCTTCTATGCTAAATGCAAATCGGTCAATATTACAAAAGATCTCAATTAACACCATTAAGAGTGATACAAAATATTTCATAATGACAAACAGTGTGCATCAATGATTTTCTGAATACTTATATATTCCTGAATCACTTCATCACATAAAAGTTGCCGGTGAACTTTGAGGAATGAGTCTAGAAAACAATACAGTAAAGGTAAGACATGATAGCTGTGTCCTGTCCTTTTAGGTTTGAGGGTTTCTCTGAAGAGATCATAAAAGGTAGGGCTGGAGAACAGCATTTCGTCTCATGAAGCTCTCCTCTGTTTTTTGCCTGCTGTCTGACTTATAAAATACAAATTTAGCTTTTTAGATCACTAATTTTAATAAAAACTGAAACAGAGTAATATTCCCAGGCTGGAAAGAAAACATGATGCAATTTTACACAAGCTTAGGAACATCAATAGGCTGTAGATGGGACTGCTGTGGATTGAATTGGAATGTGTCTTTTAGAAATCTGTTACTGTGGTAGATAAGCACCACATAAAATGTAGCTTTAATATTTGAAACCTAGAAACATTGCAGCTCAAAGGGGTTTTATTAAAGGAGCTGGAGTATTGCTTTACTAGCTCATTCAAAGGGGGTTTAGAGATACATTTCGTAATTATATTCTTTGTGTTAAAACTAAAATTAGTGAGCGAAACACTCAGAAGAAACATTTGGAGTTTTATAGTCAATGTTTATTTGCTCAAAGAGCATCTTTCCAGACATCTTAGTCTAATGTGAACTATGGCAGAAGCAAAACTGGTATTTACTTTCGAGTTTCTGGTATCAGTCTTCTTCGGAACACAGCTTTCTGTGTGTGAAATTCAGACAATTTTGAGACCGCACCTTGAGTACTGTGTTCGGTTCTGGGCCCCTCACCACAATAAGGATGTTGAGGCTCTGGAGTGTGTCCAGAGAAGAGCAACGAAGCTGGTGAGAGGGCTGGAGAACAAGTCTTATGAGGAGCGGCTGAGAGAGCTGGGGTTGTTTAGCCTGGAGAAGAGGAGGCTGAGGGGAGACCTTATTGCTCTCTACAACTACCTGAAAGGAGGTTGTGGAGAGGAGGGAGTGGCCTCTTCTCCCAAGTGACAGGGGACAGGACAAGAGGAAATGGCCTCAAGCTCTGCCAGGGGAGGTTCAGGCTGGACATCAGAAAAATATTTCACAGAAAGGGTCATTAGGCACTGGAACAGGCTGCCCAGGGAGGTGGTTGAGTCACCTTCCCTGGAGGTGTTTAAGGGATGGGTGGACGAGGTGCTGAGGGGTATGGTTGAGGGAGTGTTAGGAATGGTTGGACTCGATGACCTAGTGGGTGCCTTCCAACCTAGTGATTCTATGATTCTATGAAGTGTGGTACCAAACCCCTTCATGGTGCCAGAAAGTGTGTCTGTAAAAGCTGAAGGGAAGGAGTCCAAGCTGAAGAGGGCAAAGAGAACCACAGAGATGTACTAAGGTAGCAAGCTGTCAGTGTCCTGTTCCCCTCCCCCGGGTTCAGAGGTGCCCATTTCATAGAATCATTAACGTTGGAAAAGACCTCCAAGGTTATGAAGTCCAACCATCAGCCCAATAACACCATGCCTACTAAACCATGCCCCAAAGTACCGTGACTACACCCATTTTGAACATCTCCAAGGGAGTGGACTACACCACTTCCCTGAGCAGCCTGTTCCAATGCTTCATCACTCTTTTGGTAAACGATTTTTTTCTTATATCAAATATAAATTTCATTCTAATCCAGAATAAAACTCTAGATCATACCCTGAAAACCTTTATGAAATACATTTGTGGTTATCTGAAAGGCTCAGTAGGATTTAGGAATGAGATCATTGGAATGAACATGACCATCTTTTCTTCTATATGGCTTCCATGGAGTTGTTAGTATCAATTGCTCTATTTCAAGTAATCTCCGTGGAGGAGAAATTGTATTCACAAAGCAGGGGGACATCAGCAGTGCTATAGTAGTCGTGCAGATGTGTAAGATTCCTAAATATTGCCTGCATAGTGAATGTGTTTGATAAAAGAATTTGAGTGATTAGAAGCAATTTGTATATTATATTTGCTGGGATTCATGTGTTATACTAATGTTTTGACTAGTCCGATAGTTTTTCAAGTCAGTTTTGTTTACTGTAGTCAAATTATACCAGCCATACACCTGTGAACACACTGCTGTGGGCTTTTAGGTAAAAGCAATAATATTTCACTACCACGGTCTTTGTATATCTTATGGAGGTGGAAATTATACCCTTACATGTGTTTTTTTTTTTTTTTTTTCCTGAAACTTCGGTAGTTTCTGCAATTAAAATCTTAGATGTTGCATTCAGAGGAAAATGTTTGTTGTTGAAATGATAATGGGGGTAATAAATCTGCAGTAGTGCATCCTGCTGATTCAGAATGGTCTTTTGTTTATCCTTTGAGGAGCAGGGAGCAAACAATGTGCCACCTTGTGGCTTCTTTAGCCACTACAGTTGGTTTAATAGAAAATGGTCAAGTGTTAGCTGAAAGATTTGTCATCCTTTCTTTTGCTACTTTCTATGCTACTGATGAGTAGCATACAAGCTCTAGTTGAGAGAAAAAAAGTGGAAAATGGGTATTTCGACTTTTTTTTTCTCCCCTCCCTCCCCCCCCGTTTTTCTACCAGATGATATTATCCTTGAAGCAATTTGCTATAATTATTCTTCACTCATCTAAATGTAATGCTCTTTGCAGTGGTGAAGTCAGCTTCTGTTTATGTATTCTACTTGTACTCCATAATTAAAACAATTAACATGCTAACTGTTGTGTGTTTTAGATGGAGCTTTTAGCAGTGTATAAACAGAAGGTCACAGCTTAACTGGATATATCATTTTACTTGACTAGCCTCAATACAGACAATCCAAAATGTTTTCTTTTTTCCACTGTAGACAATCTAGCAACCTTCAGGTTTTACGTGGATTATGGAGAAAGGCAATGAAGACAATGTAGGAAAGCCAAAAAAACAAACTCAGGTATTTTGTGGCCCTAAGTCATATTTTTAAGAAATCTCTGGCCTCCTTCTGATTAATTTTGTGGCAAATATTGATGATTCACGTGTGCATAACTCTGGGACAGAATATTTTGTTTCTGGGGAGACCTTATAGCAGCCTTCCAGTACTTAAAGGGAGCCTAAAAGAAAGCAGAAGAGAGGCTCTTTATCAGGGAGTCCAGGGATAGGATAAGGGGTAATGGTTTTAAGGTGAAAGAGAGGAGATATAGATTATGTATTATGAAGAAATTCTTTCCTGTGAGGGTGGTGAGGCACTGGCACATGTTGACCAGAGAAGTTGTGGATACCCCATCCTTGGGGGTGTTCAAGACCAGGCTGGACGAGGCTTTGAGTAACCTGATCCAGTGGAAGGTATCCCTGCCCACAGCGAGGGGTTGGAACTGCATGATCTTTAATATCCCTTCCAAACCATTCTATGATTCACAAACAACTAGAATGTCTTCAAACAGAAATACTGAATTACAGCCAGGAATTCTCTGCTGCAGTGTCAGGAAGGACACCTCTGTGCCAGAGCAGCAGAAAATGTAGCAAATGTAGTGCATTTGTGTGGGCAGATGTTAACCGACAGATCAATTCATGTATTAAAAAAAACATGCCAGACCACTTTCGTACAAGCTCTCTGCAGAGTGACCTGCTGTTTCCAGAAGGAATAAGAGAGAAAGGGCTCCCTTTGCTCTATTACCGTTTGCAGTGGGAGCAAGTACTGCAGAGAGCACAGAACTAACAGTTTAAAAAAGCTAAAGGGGATGATACATCCACAGAAGGAAGCACAGCATCTGCCTTTCAGGGTTTTTCTTCCATGCAGCTGCCTCAGAGGCTCCAGTGACAGAGACTGTAACCAGAAATATGTCTATGAGGTGCAAGACCAAAACCGTGGTGATGATACTATAGTTCTGGTAGATCATCATTCATTTAATTGAAGGCATTTCCCTTGCTTTTGAGAAGAGACGGTGTATCTGAAATGGCGAGCTTGTTCAGATCTACCTGTCTGATAAAATCTTGTGAAAAAGGGGTAGGTTTTGATCTCCTTAAAATTTTATCCAGATTACGTCATTAACTTTCCTGTTTACTAAAGTTAGATCCTCTCTTTGTGTTTGGGAATGTTTGAAATCCATAGCTTAATCACCCTTTTTGAGGAAACAGTATTTGAACATAGACTTTAACTATCTTGTTAATATTTACCTACTTCTGAATTTCTTTTTCTGGAGAGGTTGTCTGACAGCTTTATGATGGAACAACTGGCAGAGTATGGAGAATTCATGTTTTTTTTTTTACTCTCTGCAGTAAGTCTAGATTCTTATTACCTGAAAAATATACAACATTTTGAATGAAAAATGAAGATTAAATATATTCATACTTCATAGAATGATCCTGTCAGATGTGAAAGAGCAAGATAAAGAAATTCTCTATATCTGCACAAATACTTTTCAGAATTCAGAAATCTCTTACATCTTCAAAAAGCAAGTGTGTTGCACGTTTCCAGTCATTCAAAATATTGTGAAATCACTGGCCAAGTCGGCACAGTTTGATCTGTCTTGGTTTCAGCCAGAATTTGGCACCAAGTTGCCTTCACTCTGTCTGAAGATTTGACGCCTTTATGTGACTCATTCCTTCAACTAGATTATTTTTGCATGTGTTTCTAATCAGATATCACTTCATTATTGCTAAATAAGATGGCTGTGAGCTTTTAGATATTAATCTTGGAAAAACAACAGCATGATTTGGCCTTTATGAGCAAATGCAAAGTCTCTTTAATCTCTGTATTGAAATGCAACATAGAGATTATTTGCAACACATGCTTCAATGTGATCCTTAGTATTTGGAAAAAACTTGTCTCTCAGTGGTCATAATTTCACCTTTGAAATTTTAAAAGGGTGTCATACAACTATTAGGCAACAGGAAGGCAAACTTTCTTATACAAAACCTCAAATGTAAAAAATGCTAAAAATAGCACGGAATGAATTTGTAAAGAATTACAAAGTATTTGAGATCCAGTTCGGGAATTTGTAGCTCAGATCAGGCTCATAAAATGGAAAGAAAATAGAAGGACAAATATCTCTGCAAGTATGAAATATTGGGAGAAAAAAAAGGTTAAGGGAAAATAAAGAGAAAACAAAAAAACAAAAAAAAAAACCAAAAAGAAAAGGACAAAGCTGTGTGGAGAGGATTTTACCAGAAATCTACTATGTATGTACTTAAACTACAGAAAATGTCTTTAGTATCTCAAAATATTGTTCTTCCAATAGATAAATTTGTTGTCATGATTTAGCCCTGACCTGGCCTGATTGGCAGCCAAACACAAGCAGTTGTGACCCAATTCCCCACTGTGGATTAGAAACTAAAACTCAAACAACTTTAATAATAATAAGGAAAATACTACTAATAAGAAAATAATAAAATATATGCAAATATACAAAATTGCTCCTACCTTCGATGACTATGTCACCACAGATGCTGCAGGGCAGGTATGGGGAAAAGTTCTAAGCTGGACTTAGAGGCAGGATGAGGCTGGACTCAGGAACTGAATACAGGAACACACAGATCTGTGATCAGGGGCAAAAAGACAGGTCCTTACTGGATGTTGGCCACCAAAGGAGAGGCCATCAAAGGCCATCACTTGACCCTCACGATCCCTCAGTTTTATACTGAGCATGAGGTATATGGGATGGAATACTCTGTTAATCAGTTTGAGTTCAGCTGTCCTGTCTGCTTGTTCCTGCAGGTGCGACTCTTTTTGCCTCTTTCACTTATGGCATTCCACCAACTTGATGATGGCTTTGGTTTCTATAGGAATAAGTAAAAACAATGGCCTTTCTGCATACCAATGCCCCATGTTATCACTTCTAGAGAGAAACTCTGTCTGAAAAACATGCAGTTAACTTACAGAAAATGAAGTTATTCTGATGTGACCTAGCTGGAGTTATAAAACTGATTCTACTTTTGCTCAAACCAGAACTTGTATGAAGATTTCAAGCTCATATATTGATACTTACGACACCTAACGTATATACCTTGTTGTTTAGATTTTAGAGGCCTCCTGGGGAGGCCTTCAGCCCACATTCCTGCTCTAAGCTGAATCAAGATTGATTTCAGAGACAGTTATTGATGGCTTTGTCCAACCCGGTCTTGGAAATTTCCAAGGACAAAGACCGCACCACCTTTCTGGACCTGTTCCAGTGCTTAGATGCTTGTTGCGTTGTCAGGATGTCAGCTGTGGACTTTTCCTTCTGATATTTTTCCTTTACAAGTTTTTTACTGTGGCAGTGGTGAGGCACCAGCACAGGTTGCCCAAAGAAGCTGTGGATGCCCCATCCCTGAAGGCCTTCAAGTTCTGGTTGGATGATGCTTTGAGCAGCCTGATCCAATGGAAGGTGTTCCTGCCCGTGGCAGGGGTGTTTGAACTGGATGAGCTTTTAAACTCCCTTCCAACCCAAACCATTCTATAATTCCATGATTTGCCATATTCTTTTCCTCTGTTGTTAATAAATGGGAACTGTTTTCACTCTTCCTTGCCCCAATCCACAGTGCTTCACTTAACATATATTAGGCTATCCTGTGCCTGTATTTTTCTTGTTTTCTGAAGATACTATGTAACTGCAAGTTGCATTTAGCTTTTTTGCACACTTTACTTTTTTTTGAACCACATGCCTGATCTCAACAGTTAATTCCCCAAAACTTCAATTCTTCGTTTAATTCTTACAACCTGTGCATTAATAGGAAGTGAATAATGGATTTCTAGATTTCTTATATGTTTTTGAAAATATTCCTAGGCTAGGACTATGATATTGAAAAATACAAGAGGTTTTAAATTAAATTGTAATGATTTTGTGTGTGTGATTCTTGCAGTGCTTTGTAGTCTGTACAGTGACCTTCTCAAGTATGCAATCACTTGAAAATAAAATTTAATAATGTATCTGTTTTGGTCTGGGTTGAATGTTGGTGCAATCAGTGAACATTAACTAAAGGGACACAAACTTGCATATACAGGTTATATGCAAAACTAGGTAGGCAAATGTATTTTATTTTCAATGTTATTTTTTAAACCTGGAAAAGCTTCTATCACAAGGCTATTCTGTGCGTTCACTGAAACTGTTTTGGGAAGCTGATGATCTAGTTTGAATCTTAAATATTCACATATTGTGTTGGCACAATACTCTCAAGGACTCTGCAGAAGAGGTGGGGAAAAAATTGAACACTCATTAAAGTCACTTTTAAAATAAATTTACAGCAAAGATTACATTATTTACTAAGACCATATTGAAAAATAACATTTTTTTTTGCCCCCCTATTCCTCTCTTGCGGGGCCTCATCTGGAGTACTGTGTCCAGTTCTGGAATCCTCAATGGAAGAAGGACATGGAGCTGTTGGGAGGGGTCCAGAGGAGGGCTACAAAGATAATAGGGGGACTGGAGCACCTTCCCTATGAGGACAGGCTGAGAGAGTTGAGCTTGTTCAGCCTGGAGAAGAGAAGGCTCAGAGGAGACCTTATAGTGACCTTCCATTACCTGAAGGGGGCCTGCGGGAAGGCTGGAGAGGGGCTATTCGTAAAGGCTTGTGGTGACAGGACTAGGGGGAATGGGTATAAACTGGAGAGGGCAGATTTAGATTAGACATTGGTAAGAATTTGTTCACCATGAGAGTAGTGAGACACTTGAACAGGCTGCCCAGGGAAGTTGTCGATGCTCCATCCCTGGAGGTGTCAAGGCCAGGTTGGATGGGGCCTTGGGCAGCCTGATCTAGTGGGATGTCCCTGCCCATGGCAGGGTGGTTGGAACTAGATGATCTTTAAGGTCTCTTCCAACTCTAACCATTCTATCATTCTATGATAGGTTTTATTTTTTTTTAATAATTTGAAACTGATCATAATTAATTGTTCTGTTTGATTAGTACTTCTGCAAAATTTATTCAGATTTGTTGTATTCATTACTTTGAAAAGGACTTCAAGGCTGACTTTTTAAAATTTATTTGATAAGAAAAAATAATAAGGAAATTTAAAATTGGTATGGGAGCATTAAAAATAATCAAAGTTAATTTAAATGCAGTTAACGTAAGTGTAAATGCACTTCTTGTATATAGTACTCAGGGAATGAAGGGATAGGATGAGGAGTTTTAAGCTGAAAGAGGGGAGATTTAGATTAGATATTAGGAAGAAGTTTTTCAGTGTGAGGGTGGTGAGGCACAGGCACATGTTGCCCAGAGAACCCATGGATGACCCAACTCTAGAGGTGTCCAAGGCCAGGCTTTGAGCAACCTGATCCATTTGGAGGTATCCCTGCCCAGTGCAGGGGACTGGCAATCTGTTATCTTTAAAGTCCTTTCCAATTCAAATAATTCTGTGATTCTATTATTTATAATCCACCATAATGCATTCACTGGAATCAAAAGAGTTTAAAAATGGCTTTCACGTCAGGTGTTAATTACGAGTAAGGAAAACAACCTAATTTGAGAAGTCTGGACTTTGAAGTGTTCTTAGATGTCTTTTGTGTAAAGAACTTTTTTGATAACATGTGTACTGCAAGTGCGGTAGATGAGATTTTCCGTTTGGATTTCATAGTCCCTGATTCTGTGTTGATGAGTAACCTTCAAAACTGTAAAAAAAAAAAGCCCCTTAGAACTGATAATAACTGCAGAACTTATAACAGCTACTACTACTAGAATTGCTTGATTCTGTCTACACAAAACTCCACCTGGCTTGTCAGGAGGACAGGATTTCACCGAGCTAGGAAGTCTGCAAGATCCTCATGCTAGGCTTGCTGGAATATGGAGCCCTGCTGAACACAGGGCTGATGAAGAGAACAATGTATTCGATAATTCGATATGTTATCACACATGTAGCATAGCTGGGGGCTTCAGGTTTGACATGCGGTACCTCTGCCCGTAGGCAGGCAGGTGTATTATTGCACCTTGTATGGATTTTTCCTGTAACAAGGTCCCTGGTATGAGAGAGAGGCTAAATTTGACTGAAGCCGTGCCTCAGGCTTATGGATTGTATCTCGAAGAACTGGGAAATGGCCCAAAGAAGCTCTGTGGGCTGCTTGGCTCCTTACTTGAACACTTCATGCCACATTCCCAGTGCTGTTCTGCAGTTTCCTCTTGGCAGTGGGGTATAAACTGGATGCATAAAGGCACTCAGGGCAGGAAAACACAGGGAACTCATGCCGGGCAATTACTGTGCTTCCAATTTGAGTGTCAGGTTATCCTTGCCTGTGCAATGTAGACAGTCTCTCAGAGGCACAGTACAGACTTCCTTCTCTTGTTTTGTTCTGGTTTTGCTGAAGAGTTCTTAACACCTACTACTGCACAGATGTTGTACAGACTCAGGAAACAAAACAACTTTTAGTTTGGAAACTCGCATTCCCTTGTTTATTGTTTTTATTAGTTGCTAACAGCACAGTGAAATGAAATCTGATGTTGTCATTAAGAATATTCAGTAGGGGGAAAATTTATCATTAGATAAGTGTGCCAGTTACAATAACATAGACTTGTCTGTCTGTCTTAGAATGAGTAATATTGTCACCATTCTGGTCAAAAACAAATGTCATGGGATGAAGACAGCATGTATTTAGAGGTAACCATCCTTTGTCCACATTAGAAGGTATCCTTGAAAAAAAAAATTATAAAATATTTTGAGAGCTCTGAAGAAAGCAATGTGTTTTACATCTAACAAATGTTTATTTATTTGCTATTTTTATTATTATACACTTTATCTCATTACTTTCAATATCAATAGGAGTATAATAAATTAAATTCTGTGCTAATTGATTGTATACTGTCATTAAGATACTTGGACTCTAGACTGCCACAGGACAAGGATGGGAAGTAAAACCCAAGGTCTATTAAATTGCAAATCCTAGTTCTTTTAATGAAGTATAAAAATTAATTAACTTGAATTTGCTAGATTCATTTGTAGATATAGTGCTGACTGGTGGCAGGCTTCCCCTTTACAGCAGAATCAAAGCTGTGTTTAAGTGTCTTGGCTAGGATATCTTCCTTTTACTGTTTACCAGCCCTCAGTCAGATGTTGAAGCACCTTGTAACAGAAGCGCTAGCTTAGTTTTCATTAGAGAATCTCTTGGTGGAGGTATGATAATATATTTCACTGTATCTGTAATATTCTCTAAATAGGAGTAAGAAGGAGGCTTATGAAATGCCTTTTCCTTACAACAGAAATATTTATAGTAGGAGAAACACAATAAGATGTGAGTGTTAAGGTGTCTGAGCCAGGGAAACAGGAGTGTAATCAGAAATGCCCAGATGAAACAAGCTGATGTGGAGAGTGAAGGAGGGAAAGGTGGAGGTGAAGGAAAGCAGGAGCAGTAGGAACAGCTTCAAAGAAGATGAAGTAACCTGCATCCAATGCAGCACACTTTCTGGGAATCTGGATCAAATGCATTTAAAAAAAAAAGTCAACATATATTCTTATATACTGATGCCATAGAAAACAAATTCTATTTCATATAGGATACATTTGTTGTAAGTGTATGTCAAGGAAAAAGCTTGATTATGGTAAATTAAAGATTTAGTACAAAACGAAGTTACTTAACTGGAGAAAGACATTATAATTACTCTGTCATACTTCTCATGATTGAGTGTGGTATGCAGAACTGATGACATCCTGCTATTACAGCTGCATGATTCTATGTGCAATCGCTTTTCAGCCTGTAACCTCGCTAAAATTTACATGTTAAGCTAAACCTTTCAGTGTTCTGTTTCTGTATCTCAGGCCAATTGATCTGATAATTTGTTTTTCTGTTTTCATATTTTTAGCCAGAATGATATAGTCATTGACAGACTTATATTAGGGAATGAAAAGACATCATCTGTTTTCAAAAATAAGTAACTAAGTCCGGAATTCTTTTCTATATTCCTGATGTTTCAGCACTTCTAGAAGAGTGAGATGACTTTGTTCAGGGTAATTCTAAAAATGCAAACAAATTTGGCTGAGTTACAATCTATAGTTCACACGGGCTTTCTGTATATTTGTTAGGGATAATAATTTAGTCTTCAAAGCATGCGCTTTTCTTGCATGCGCTCAAGGTTCTCAGTGCTCATCCTGCTAACAGAAGTACATAGGTACCGTTTGCTCAGGACTAAGCATGATTATCTCCAAGATGAAGCCAGCCTTTTCCTGTAACAGCTGCTCCATCCTTGGATGTGTTTGTGCACTGGAATGCAAAGCAGTCTTTCTTTACATGGCCTAGAATAATATGCCAAACTGAGAGACACACTGTATTACCTTGGGAACAGAACTGTGTTAATGCAGATACATTTTGAATTTGAGTAGCTTACAAATTGGACATTAGTTGTTATATGAATTCATCTGTCTATATGGATTCTGGAAAAGAAAGGTTAAGTAAAACGCAGCTGCGAAGCATAGGGGAGAGAGAAAAACATGATGAGTTGGATAACAAACTTTAGGGCAAACTAGAACACAGAGGAATAAAATCCAAACAAGGAAAAAAACACCCAAACCTAAAATCAAACCCTACTTTCACACTAACCTTATATGCCTGATTTACCGGTGTTTAATGATGCAGGATTTACTCAGCCTTATAGAGCATATGAACTACATAAGACAATCTATGGTGACATAAAATACATTTTTGAGGTTCTTGGTCTTGCTGCAAATTAGATCAGTTGAATACTAAGAAAATTGAGCATGTGCAATGACCACGTGTGATAGTGTGCTTTAAATGGCTTCCCCAGCAGAACACAGAAACACTTCGGCAGAAGAGGATATCTAAGCAAGTAGTCAAGGGAACACTTTCGTTATTTAACCATAATATCTTCTACCTGTTCTCTCACACACTCTGTTCTGGCACAGATGAGACAGAAGTCTTGAAATCAGTTTCATTCAGGTAACAGTGATTTATTTCCAAATGAGAATGGAGAAAATAAAGTTCAGATTCCTTCTCTTTCCTTAACAACCACAGAGCACAATTTTTTTTTCAGACCGAGGAATGTGTTTTGCCCAGTTAAACTGTAGGTACATATGATGTTCCATATGGGTAAGTGACTTTAATGATCATTCTGAAAAGCTTAATCAGATGGCAAGTGTAACATCTGTTTACATATCTCCATTAGAAATAACTAACATTCTTTTCAAAGTCACCCTCAGGGTCTGGGGAGATAATATTGTGGGACAACTCAGTGGTTCATTAGTGGAAAAACTGAGGATTATTCTTTTTGTAGTTAACATAAATAACTACAGAATTGCAAAAGGTCTTGTAAAATGTGGAAATTACCATAATCAGAATGATTTAGAATTCGATGAGATCTGGCTCTGGAAGGAGAAGTGTGACTGTGATGAACATGGAAATACTAAGGATCAGATTCTGGACTTATTGCAACTGTTTAAATATGGTATTTATTTGCACATAGAGAGGGAAACAGACCTTTAATTCCTCTGTATTATGTCATTAGTTTTACCCAGTGCAATGCATATGTGCTAAGGTGTAGTTCAGCTCATTGTTCAGTGCCCAGCCCAACTTTGTTGCGGCCATAGTGTCACTCAGCCATCTGTGAGATAGGGTTAAAGTTACAAGCTCAAGAAAATAGGGGCCTTTCCCCATTGAATAAGTTTTGGGCTTTAATGTCCCAGCAAGCTTGTAGATTTAAAACTGAGATTAAATTATTTACTTTTCAGGACTGAAACTAAATTGGGTCTGAGGTGTTTTCTCGTGTATGCTTTAATAGTCTTACATTTTACAGGTAAATAGAAAACTTTTATGAGAAGAAATGTAACTAATTAATTGCCACATTTATAGTGTTGGCTGCACTGCGGTAAGCACTTCTCTAGCAGGTGAATTCTATTAAAATGTCACAATCTCAGACAAAATCCTTGTGCTATTTACTCATCTGTTTGCTGTGTTAGAGCCTACTGGTTTATGTCAAGCTATCCATGACGTTTGTGAAGCAATCTTCTCTTCCTAACCTCTTTTTTTGATGACCAAAACCTGCTGTTATGAAAATTCTTCCATGTATCCTGATATATGCCATTCCCCAGTGCTCCAGACCTGTGAGTTCATTGTTTCATAGTTTTCCAGATGTATGGTTGCCAAAGCAAAGACATTTGAACGTTGCAAGTGGAATTTGTAAAATAATACTTTGCTTTAAGCTACACTGGCATGGAGTTCCTGTCTTCAAATAATGAACACCATAATCACTCAACAGGGTCCTACATTGCCATTTATTGTTTTCATTCTGGACCCACACCAGCAGTGGAGGTCTGTCATGGAGTTATTCAAGTAATTGCAAGAGAGGTGAATGCGCTGTGTGACCTGGCTAGAAAGCAGATTTGCAGAGAAGGAACTTGTGATCCTGGTGAGCACCACGTAGACCATGAACCAGTCCTTGCAGGAAAGAAGTCTAAAAGCCTCCTTGACTTTATTAAGCAGAGCATTGCCAGCAGGCTGAGGGAGGTGATCCTTCCTCTCTGTTAGCACTAGTTCCTTCCCACCTCAGCTATTCAGTGATTCTGTGAACTGAGTCTCCATGAATGTGTATGCACTGTCCTTGAGTTTCTGGCATGAGTAAAATAGAGAAACATAGCTAGAATGAGGGAAAGTCAGGTTGGTCATTTCGGTTTGGTGGAGAAGTACAAGTTAAATATCATGGAATTTATTGAGTTAACATATGTTTTACCTAAAGTTGTATAGTAGAGTTGGGATGTTTTGTGGTAGCATTAAAAAAGAAAAAAAAGAGAAGTCTAAAAGGATGAACCAACATATTGATTACTGTAGGTTTGTTTTTTCTTTTGTTTCTGTCAAGATTTAAATGTACCCCACAATATTTATTTGTCTATGCTTAGAAAAAGGAAGAACATGAAATGACTTTCAATCTACCTTTTAGAGAAGTGATAAGGATAGGAGTCACAAGAATCACATTCTGGAAGGTGCATGTTTGAGAACATTGAAAAATCAATGTGTATCATGTTCAAGTTTGTTTAGAAATGACTGGGGCCATTAAGTCTCAGTTTGAGGATTTTTGAGTTTTTTTTTTTTTTGTTCTGTTTTATTTTTTTAATGAAGATTTGCATTTATGGTCTGAGAACTCTGGTGTCATCCTATATTGACTTTCTTCCCTGCCACATTTTATTTTAGAGTCATAGACAATTCAGTCCATACCGAATAACGACTTGTTATCAGCCAGATCAAATTCAGGCAAAGAGTAACTGATTCCTAGGCCATTGTTGTCATTGCTAAACAAGCTAAAATCAGTTCAGCCCAAGATGACCTCAGGTAGAACACCCTACACTGTCAGGCTTTTTCTCCTATCAGTGAGATATTTTTCTGGCTGTGGTCTATTCACTCCTCTCTGTTATTAGGCATCCCAGCACAGAGTTGTCATCACTGTTGGCTAGCATCATCTGCTTTTACTGGATAACTTGAGCACCTTCCTGGACTGAGATACTCCGAAGAGTGCGAAGATTTGGGTTTAGGTCAAGATAAATCTGTTGAGTCATGTCTAAAGTAACTTTAAGATTATCTGTTAGACTCCATGACAACCTTTCTCGGATGAGTATCTCAATACATGAACTGTTGTGGAAAGTTAAGTCATACTTCCTGCAGTTTTTTAAATATTGCTTTTATTTTGCTTTCTTTTTTTTAACAGATAATTAATATACTATCTGAGTCAGGGTGTGCGTTTTGTGTTAGCTGAAGCAGAAGTCTGCTTATTTCAGTAAGAGCAAAATATTAACTTCTAATATTGTTTTAGTGTAAGCCTCTGTTTTAATTGGGTGGTAGATTGCTTTTGGATAGCAAACACAGATAAACTGGCAAAACACGTCTTACAGATCTTTACAAAAGCCTTCTGTCCGGAGAAAAATGAATCTCAAACATCTTAGAAAAGAAAAATAATGAGTGAAGGTCATAAAAGACATTGAATAGAGAAGTAATTTGCGTGGCTTTATGTAGATAATTTAGCTTTTGTTTTCTTTTTTCCCAAAATATTACCTATACATAAATGATTTTATGCTTGTAAAAGTTGTGCAAATTATTTTGCAGCGAGGAGATAAAAATCTTCAAATAGTTTCTAAATCTGCACTGGTTACTTTAAATTTGTAAGACAATTGATAACAAAAAATCACACATTTATGTCCTCAAATACCACAGAACACAGGGGAGCAGGTTCTTCAATGCGTTTCATTCCCCAATTCCTTAAACTTGTGTGTCATGAACAGGAATACACGAAAAAAATCCATATTAATACAACTGTTTGTCTGGGCATTGTGTGGCCCAGGGTGTCACTGGAGATTGGAACTACAGGGGCTTCTTGGAGCCAGTGGGTCACATACTATGGGGACGTTCCTGGGCAGGGACTGATGGCCTCAGGCTTGGCTGTAATGCAGTCCCAGGGTGGGTGGAGGATAGTGGGGAAATAGACAGGGACAGCCAAATCTCCTGATGCCCCCAGGGACTTGACAGTGCTGTCCTGGTCAAGAATTTGAAGTGGCTGAGTCACTGCCCCTGGAGGTGTTCAAATTATGTGTGAGCATGGCACTTTGGGACATGGTTTGATAGGCATGGTGGTGTTTGGCTGATGATCGGACTTTATGAACTTAGAGGTCTTCTCCAACTCTTATGATTCTATGATTCTTCTAATTGTTGGTTATAGGTATGTTGTCTTGCAAACCACTCCACAAAGAATAAAGGATTTAGAAGACCTGCAAAGATATGCAATTAAACTTTCATGCTTCTTTCACTCTGTGAAAAAAATACTTTGTCAACAAACTTTAAAAATCTAACCCCTGGCAATCTACTAACAGCTGACAAAAGATGTTAATGAGAAATATATAATTTCTTTTCTAAAAAGGAATGGACTATTAGTATTTAATGCAAATTAGTGTTCTCTTTTGCAATATTAAATGTCCTAGATAAGTCAGCCTCATGTTCTAATATTTTTTTTGGATTTTTTCATAGTTACTTCAATTTTCTCACATTCTTTCAGCTTATTGGCAGTTTCACACTATGACTTTTCCAGAATGAAATAGTTTGTCTTCACCTGCCAGTATCTACAATCAGTATTTTAAAAAACAGTTGGGCAGAAAGAATGAGCTAAACGAGGCTGAGCTTACTCTAGCCAACTTGCTGTCTATGGAAATACAAAACAATTGTCACTTCTGTCAAACAATTAGCTGAATTTACACTAAGTTAACATTCTAATGTGGTTTATAGTAGTGGGGGTATTTCAAGCAGAGACACTGAAGATTGACTGACGAACCATCAAAATATCAAAAGACATGCTTTACATGAGGGGACATTTATTGAGTAAAGGAAGTATTTGTAACACTTGCATAAGCATTAGTGTTTTTAATATTCTGGGCAACCTGTTCCTGTGCTTGATCACATTGATGGTAATTTTTTCTTTCCTAACATCTAATCACATTTCCTTTGCTGCAGATTGTGTTAATTGGCCCTTGACTTTCGCTGTGCAACTCTGAAAAGAGTCTGTCTCTGGCTTCTCTGTAACCATCCATTTAAGAAGTGGGTCAGACAGATTTGCCCCTTAGCCTCTTTCCTGGCCTGAAACTAGCTTTCTTATCCTACCCATGCACATCATGTTCTCCAGCCCTCTGACCATCTTGAAGACTCTCCACTGAACTCACCTCAGTTTGTTCATCTCTCTTTTTCACTGGGTAGCCCAAACCAGACTCAGTACTTCAGATGTGCTTTCATAAAACTCAGTGAAAGTTAAGAATCACTTTCCTTGACATCCTTTCTGTGCTCCTACTAATGCAGACCAGTATACGGTTTACATCCATTGCTAAAAGGGCACACTATGGACTCATGTTGAACTTGTCCATCAGGACATCCCCAGTCCTCTGCAACCCTGCTTCCAGTCAGTCCCCAACCAGTTCTCTTGCATGAGATTATTCCTCTCAAGATGCCAGACTTCATATTGCCTTTCTTGAACTTCATGAAGTTTCTGTCAGTGTATTTCTCCACTCAAGATTCCAATGAATGACACTCATTCCTGTCATTGGATCAATAGCCTTCCTGTGGACTTACATTAGGAAGACCAGCTTGTAGTTCCCCAGATCCTCCTCTTGCCCTTCTTGAAGACAGATGTGGTGTTCAGGTTTTTTTCAGTTATCAGGACTTCTCCTGACCACAGTCTTTCAAATATGAGAGAGGTCTTCCTACAGTATTAGCAAACTTCCTAAAGAGTTTTGGATTCATTCCACCATGGACTTGTGTGCATGCAATTGACTTAAGTGGTTTCTAGTTTTGTATTCTTGTATTGTAGACAGTACTTTCAGTCCTGGACTCTACTACTCATTGTAGTGATGAGGGAGGACAGAGAGCAGACCTTGCTCAAAAACACTGAGAAAGCAAAGCCACTACACAACAAAGGCGTTTTCTTGTCTTCTATGTTTTCTTTTGCCTTCCTCCTGTTGCTGGTCTGCCTATAGTAACCTGTCTTGTTAACCTTCACGTCCATCTGTGATTTTAAATTCAGCTGAACTCCAGTTACTCTCTTTCTGGAGAATTTAAATAACGAAGAAAACAGGGCTGTGGAAGTACCTTTGCAAATAAGATTATTTGCTAGTTTCATTATTCCAAAATATTTTATGAGAGGCACTAAATATTAGAGAGTTCAAGTAAGTATTTAAATTTTCTGTCCACAGGCAAATTTTCATTGGACTCTTCCTCTAAAACTTTCTTTATTGCCTTCACAAGTCAAAGTGTACATGGGTTGAAAGAAATCTGGAACACTATTATCAATAAATGCTCCCTTTTTCCTGTTGCAATTTTTTTGCCGTCATTATATCTATTTAAGAACATATTTAGAAAAAGTTATTTTGGCAGAAAAGCAATTCTCTAATCAGTCATTAGTAATAAGGGAAGAAAATTAGATTTGATTGAGATGGTAGATGAACGTGCCATGTTTTACTCTGAACTAGTTAAAAAATACTTTCACATTTGTGTGAAGTTTTCTTTGTATAATTGCAGATTAGCTGTTTGGTAAGGGCTAGTGCTCTGTACCTGATAGCAGGGAGGCAGATTCAGAAAAAGTATACTCCGCTTCCAGAGTCAGGTACCAACGGCAGTGTCAATTTTCTTGACAATATCCAACTAATATTTATTTATTTATTTTCATGTACTGGAGTGTAATTGTTTATACATTATAAAAGAACTATAGACATAGCTTGTACCGCAACTGAAAATTCAGGGTTTTTTTCTTTATTTACAGACAATAAGTTCCATGAGTTAGCTATGCATTTTAGAGGAACATTTATTTTCATTATTTAACTGTTTACCATATTTAGTTCCATATTTTTCTTTGAGACAATTATTTTATTCTCTTTAAGGAATTCAGCTATCATGTACATAATATTTATGTGCATTAATTATTTATATAGATAAATGGGAATTGTTTGTATAGACAAAGATGTTAGCGCTTCATACTTCTAAGAAGCTTAATAGAAAATCCATGAGATGTTGCTGTAATCTTCACAGGAAAGATATAATATAATGCAAGTATTCTGTAGCACTGTAGCATAATATAGTATTAAAACCATACTATTAATTGTATGATAAAGAGGTTGTTTTTTTAGGTGCAACGAATGACAAATAATCAGAAAATTGCACAGTGTCTCTCTTGAATTTGTTCTGACCAATGCATAGAACCTTGATGCGGTATAGAGATTATAATGTCTTAAATTTCAAGTGCTGGCAAGAGTTGGGGAAGAAATCACAGAAATATTAAAGCTCAAAAAAATAAAATTCATACAAATAAAGAAGCCTGTTTTGTAGGATTTTTTTTTAGAAAACAAAAACCTTCCAATATACATCATTGCCAATGTTTCAGTATATGGCTATTTAGCTGTTTCTTTGGGTTGCTGTGACTTCTTTGGGATTATAGGCCACAGTGCTATGAAATCAAAAGTTTATTGTGGCTTCGGTTTCAGGTCACTCTGCCTTTTAATGTTCCAGTCCTTTTTAACATCACACGTTAGAAAAGCAAAATGTTGGAGATTTCTACCAAAACAAAAAACAGGCCAGACTTGTTTGAGTTATCTAAATGTAATTTACTACTTGACAATATACTGTATCTTTAGTTCCTTCACAAGCTGATGTGCTTTCCATGTGATCCTGTTATATAGACCAGACTCTTTTCCAAAGATAGCAAGTGGTTCCATGAGGAGTCGTGTTTTTTTTACTGAGGGTTTACTTTTCTGCATGTTTTTATAAAAATAAAAATCATCCTCAGAATTTAAAGGAAGAAGAATGCTCTTCTAAATCACCATGATCTCTCTTTATCACTTCTTTCCTGATTTAACCAATGCAGCCCTTTCTGTCTCAAATACATGCCTGAGCCCTTGCTTGCTGCATCCTGGAGATCTTTCTCCAAACTGTCATTCTGGGAAACATATTTGATTTTTATGTTCTTTTCTTTAAACCAAGTGGAATCCTAAAGTAGCTATGATCAGCAGGCTGCCTTTATATCCACTAATACAGGGAAACCACTCCGTATGTTAGTCATTAGTTTAGTTTCACTCGCACGTCTAGTGCTGTTAGGATTACTGTGATTATCTAGTTTGACCTACTCTAAAACACAGACTCTAGAACTCTACCCTGTCAGTCCAGCATTGAGCTCAATAACTTCTAGCTGTATCAAAGCAAAGTGCAACTGGTCCAGACCTTTCAGATCACTTGGTACAGATCTACTGTAATGCTATAGGTGCTCCAAATAATGCCGGTAGATTGTTTTTACTCTTCACAGTAATGAAGAAAGACATTAAGGAAAAATATCCAAACTATATACAAACATCTTATGTTCAGAGGGTCAGAGTTTATACATAAAGCTTGTTTCGATATAAAGCCATCAAGGATTCCTTTTGCTTCTGTGCCTTCCTTTCTTGATTCATGTACCATCCTTGTCATATAAATACACAGCACATAGAGAAGTATGTAACTCCTTTACAAAAACATATTAGAGCATTTCTGTTTGGGAAAACTTTTTAGAAATTTTTTTCAGCTATGACAAAATCACAGGGGTGGTCTGGTATTGATGGAAACAGACCTGTAGAGAAACAGTGCAGATTTTCATTACTCTTTTAATATCCAGTCAGTTGAGTTCCAGTCAAATGTCTTTGCTTTTGCTGTGAAAGTTGTGTCAGTCACTTAAAACAGTTTTTTTCTAAAGACTGAAGGAAGGTCTTAGTAATTTGGATTCTCAGTAGTGTATGATACGAACCTTGTCTTTTTGGCTGGGCTAAGTGATCATATCTCTCTGCTTTCCATTCAACTGCACTGAAAAGTTACAATTGGCTACCTCCTGGGTTTTTATGGTGTACTTTTATTGCTTAGCTTACTACTTGAAGGGAGACCAAACGTCGTTGAATTTCTCTTTCAAAATCAAAATTGCTCATAGTAAATAGCATGCTGTTTTTTTCCTAACTAACAGAGACGCAAAGAAGAATAGTTTATGGTACTGAATATCTTCATGTGGCTGAACCCATGGATATGAATTTTACTTAATTATTAGCCATGAACATTTCTTTATATCCTTTTTTTATTACTTGCAAAACAATGTTTTAGTATTAGGCTGATACTAATGTTCTGAAATGCAGTGCCTAAGAAATTGGAAATGCACAATCAGTCCTTAAAAAAGCTGTCTTAAATTTGCCGAAGTGCTAGTATTAGACTATGTAAACTGAAGAACTATTAAAAAAGTTAAAGTCAGAGAAACATAGAATAATTTGGTTGGAAAAGACCTTTGAGATCAAGTCCAAGTCCTTGGTCTCAACAATGCTTCTCACAAACTACGTGGCCAAAGGTACTTAAGCAAAGGACACTTGTTTCTCGTAATAGTAGGTGAAGTTAAAGGTTATACTTAAGTATTTTAGAAAAGTCTTGATATTCACTCTCTTTATCTTCAACAGAATGTGGAAAAGAGACATCAGTAAGTATTTTCTACATCATGAAAATGATGGTTGCAGTAACACTTATTGTCTTTTCTACTGCCTGCACTTAATCTATCTTTTCTGTCACACACCTTTACCTGAAAATAATAGGTTCTGCAAGGGATATTTTCTGTATTGGCATGTACATGCTCTTGTATTTCAATCTTTCCACTGCGGTTTTATGATTCACTTGGATGTGAAATTGGTAAACCTGCTGCTCTGTTCTCCACCAGCTTTGACATGATTGACTTTGACTTAATATTCCCAACTGAGGGTTATTTTCTTCTGTTGACATAGTTCCCTCCCAAACCCTTGTCATTTCTCTTTTTCATTGTATCTTGATTTCTAAATTATTGTCCTTGTGTTCACCCTCGGACATGCAGCTAACACTGATAATGGATTTGTTTTTGTTTGTAACTCCTTAAGCTTTTCTACCCTCTCATAAAAATCCAAAGAATACGCCCTTGATTGCACAGGCAGATAGGCTGCACTGGTATTTTTGTATAAAACTTGAAACCTTGAGATACATCTTTTTGCTTAAAGGATATGGGGATTGTATAATTTTTTTAAGTAAACACAATATTACTTTTAAAGACCATTGACAGATTTCCAATGAAATTTCCTAAATGGTGACATTTTTAAATAACTGCCTGTAGTTATATTTTTCCTCTTTTACTGTTTTATTTTGCTGTTGCAAACCTTCATGCCTCTCATGTCTTGCACACCTGGAGGAAGGGAGGAGTAGGCAGGCCCAAAATATAAGCTAAGCTGCTTTATTTCAGATCATAGAATCATATAATATTTTGGATTGGAAGGGTTGTTAAAGATCACCCAGTTCCCACACTCCTGCCATGGCCAGGGACACCTTCACTGGATTAGGTTGCTCAAAGCCTCATCCATCCTAGCCTTGAACCACCTCCAGGGGTGGGGCATCTATGACTTCTTTGGGCAACCTGTGCCAGTGCCTCATCACCCTCACACTAAAAAAATTCTTCCTAATATTCTGGTTTCATTAAATTAAGTATTTTTTTTTCATGTTACATATAGGACAGTCACAGAAATCCAGCCATTTCCCAGGATTTCCTAGATAATCTGTGATAACAAGAAGTTGTGCCAGTTCACTTAGCTTCTCACCTAATCTTGGACTAATTACAGCCATTTCCTCTGGACTATGTCACCACAAAGATAATTAGAATATTGTATAGAAATACATGCATAATTGCTTTTCACCAAACAAAAAATATAGTTGGAAAGAAATTGTATTTAACCTAATTCAGTAGCCTTGCTATTGTATTAATAATTGTTCTCTTTAATATTTTTATTTCTAGAAGAATACTTGTAGAAATTTTAGGACCACTTCACAAGCTAGCCCATGCCACATTCATTACTCTACTTTCATCCTGTATTCTTTTATGGTTGCATAACATTACATCCTTGGTTGGAGAGGAAAACCTGTTACTACATCTAAATCATCTTCTCCCATATTTCTAGCTTCCCTCTCAGAACTCTATTAATAATTTTCATTTCCCATATGCACTTTTTCTTTCCCATATGCACATTTTTGCCTGAAGCAAACTCTTCTCAGTGTTTATTTTTGGTGTATGTCCAACATTACTGTAATTCAGTTACAGTTATTTGTGCTGGTACAGTATCAGCTAAATTTATTTGCTCCATTCTGTCATACCTACTTAATATTTTAAAAAGAATATTAGTGATTTTTTTCCAAGACAGTGTCAGGTCAAATACAGTGTACTGCACAACAGGCAGTTTCACATAGTGCAAGAGTTATTATCAAATTAGAATGACAGTCAGGCACATGGATTTGAGCCATGTGTTAATCTAAGTTTATCCACAAATGCATGCCATCCTATCTAATACAATGGTTCAATCACAGCTGATAAAATTACATTATCTTTTGAATCCATCTTACCATGTTATCTAGCAATTAGTTGCATATATACATCCTGTATTCAATTTTTTTTTGCCTCACATAGGCTGTGATGAACTTGGGAAAAAATATGGATAGTTAAATCTATTAATATGTGTATGGTTATTATTTATGGATTCTCTAAATATTAAATAGCCTAGAAGTGTCAGGTTGGTTCAGGGAAGATTTGGTGGTGTCAAATTCTTTCGGAAAAAACACCATCTCCACATTCTCATAAAAGGCCATTTCAAATATAATGTTTTAATGCATATGAATAAACTTTACAGTCAGGAAGATGTCTTTGCAGTTCTGCGTTCTTCTCTTTGGGGAGCAGTAAGGTTACGAAAAGGTAAACTATTGCTTTAAAATATCAGACTGCAAGAGTCTGTGATAGGTGTTTTAGTGTTCTGGTTCAGGTGGCTTTATCCAGCATTATTGGTATAGAGGAGTGTTTGATCAGAGAACACGTGGATCCTTTTCACTTCCTAACAATACTGTAGCTGGTGCTTGTTGTGATTTTTTTTTAATATATCCTTTTTTGAGTGGCCTTTTTAAAATTTATATGTGAACTTCTTACTTCTGTAATTAGCCAAGTTTCATTAAATAGCTTTGAAATTCATATTTAAACTGGGGTTTTTTTTGAGGTTCTGACTAGCATATGAGAAAGCTGGAATAGCATCAGTATATTCTGTAGTAAACTGTGAGCTTGCTATGTGACAAAAAAGATGATGGTCTTAATCTGATGGACTCTGCTAATCTAAGTCTATTTATGGCCCAAAGTTTCCCCAGGGGGCGTTCAAGTTAGAGATTAGGAAAAATTTTGTCACTGATGAAGTCATCAGGCAATGTAACAGGCTGCCCATGGAATTGTTTGAGTCACCATCCCTGGAGGTATTTAAAAGATGGATAGGTTCAGTCCTCAAAGATATGGCTTAGAAGTGCACAGGTATGTTTGATCTCAATGATCTCAAAGGTCTTTCCAACCAAATGATTCCATGACTCTGTGATGGGAGTCCCTGCCCATGATAGGGGGTTGGAACTGGATGATCTTTAAGGTTCCTTCCAACCCAACCTTGCATTGCAACAGGATTGTAGTATAGACTCACAGAATGCTTTGTGTTGGAGGGGACCTTTATGGTTGACCTAGTCTAGCCTGTCTGCAAGAGCAGGGACAACTTCAACCAGATCAGCTTGCTCAGAGCTCCATCCAACCTGGCCCTGACTGTTTCCAGGGATGGGGCCTCAACTACTGCCCTTGGCAACCTGTGACAGTGTTTCTCCACCTTCATTGTAAAAAATTTCTTCCTTATATCAAGCCTATATCTACCCTCCTTTTGTTCTAAAACCATTATGCCTTGTCCTGTCACAACAGGCTTTGTATAGTTTGGGACAAGCACCCTGAATGCAAACAGTTAAAACAGATGCAAGCTTCACATGTGACAATTTGAATTAGAATGTTGTCAAAATATTTCCTCCACTGTGAGAGCATTGCCATAATTTTTCCCTAAAAATTACTGCCAGGTTGTATCATTATTTATTTTAGCAATGTCTAAGCTTTGAGGAATTTCAGGTTGGTAATTTAGGAGGAATTAAAAATTGAATCAAGTCTTATTGCCCCAAAGCATTTGTAAAAAATAATTTATCCTGTTTGAAAGTCTATTTGCAGCTGGTCGTAGTTGTCTTTGAAATCTTTAAGTGTAAATATTCTTTAATCTTTGAAATGGTAGAACTATGTATGCTGTTTACGAATTCTATTTAATTTTTTTGTATTTAAATCCTAGTTGAATACCAAGAGACATAAAAGGATTCTGCCATACAGTCTTGTATTTTCTTTTAAAAATCAGCTGGTTGCTTTCTATGGGTAAAAGTACCTTAGACAGGCTTAAGTTAAAAGAAACAGAAAATCTCAAAAAAAAAAAGTAGATATATTGAGGTCCAAGATCCCTTGAGTCTTAAGGGTCTAAAAACTTAGCCACCGGAGATAGGATTATATCCCTGAATCTCTAAATACTTGAAAGACTCAGTCCAGATTTCATACATTTTACACCCCTGCCACTTCTGTGAGACGAAGGAAAAGAAAATACTTGCAAATAAAGATTTCAGGAATGTTTAAGGAATAAAGATTGTATTAGTAAGAAAAAAACCCAGAGGGGATTTACAGATAACCCTGTACAAACAAGCTTCTAAGAATTTGCAAAGGGTGAAAAAAGAGGGGAAAATGATACATCAGTCATAAAGACCTTGTGCACAAACAATATATTCACGTTTGTAGATATGAGCTGCTGAAGATTTGTTAATTTGTTGCATAAATCTTTTCTAAGCTGCTTTATTTTTTAATTCAGCATCTTGCTCCCTTCCATTATGTTTATGTACATCAGCTCACACCAAAGTTTAAGCTATGGTTTAGAATTTAGGGCAGATAACATTCTTCCTGAACTTCTCATTTGCATCTTCTGATGCAATTTTGTTGACAAGGTCTTTTCAGGCATGCAGGGGAAAAAAAACCACTCCCGCATCTCTTTGATCTTTGGCAAAGGGGGATCTTTTTCAGTAGTTTCTCTGCTATTTCCGTAAGAAAACATTTTCCCTGTAAAGCTTCTACACATAAATACACTTCAGCAGGGCGCCTACAAGTTGTGTCAGGGTCAGCTAGAAAAGGATTAAATCTTCCTGAAAATTGTGTGTGTTTTTTTTGTTGTTGGTTGGTTTTGTTCTCCCATGGTTTGTTATCCAGAGAGGGATGCAGGCGTGCGTCCCAGCCACGCAGAGCATTGATTGCTTCTGCCTGCAGCGGGGATGCTGTCAAGTCGCTGCGCGAGTGGAGTCCGATATTGACACAGAGCTGCTGGCCAGCAGCTCATGCTGCGCCCCGCTCCCGCCATGCCCTGCTGCTAGCTGCTGCCAAGGGGGCTGGAGAGGCCCCGGCAAAGGACCTCACGTCTGGAAGGAGAAGCATTTTCATGCAAACTGGCCAAAAGAAGCTCTGGGAGTGCCATGCACGCACACCTTCCCAAGCAGCACAGCTGCGGCAGGGGTTCCGAGGGGTTGGACGCCGGCAGGAGCTTGCCTCCCATAGCAAGGGATGCGAGGGATGTCCACTGCGCCTGTCGCTGGCACCAGCATCCTCCGGGGCTACAATATAGCTCTCAGGCACTTCCCTCTTGGGGACCTGGGGCTGCCAGCCAAAACAGGAGCAAGTTTGTCCCTCTGTGGGACACGGTGCAGAAGAGCCCCCATAGATCCCCAGCCAAGGCACAGGGCAACCCTGGGGAATGGTGGTCAGAGTGCGCCTGTGCTCACGGCTGGTCCCCCCCGGTGCAGGTGAGCCAATTCTTCACTCTCCACGCGACTTAGAGGATGGTCCAGGGAAAGAAAGTGAGGTTTGATGGTGTCAGCAACTTTTCGGGCTATGTCTTGATTTGTGGTTAGTGTTGTCTTCTGGAAAAATGATATGAATGGGCGAGCTGTCATTTGCTAATGTTTATTCTTTGAATATTGATTCTCTGTGGCCTGTGGAAATTGTGGGGTCCTCTTGGAAGGGTTTTCTGCAGGTTCTGCAGACTTTGTATTCCATTGTGTTGTGCAGAGAAGTGATGCTTTTCTATTCTTGTGATTTTGCCTGCTTTTTAAAGAGTTTGTTTTCAAATATTGCATGAATTTAATCAGGATGTTTTAAATAGACAACAAGGGGGAGCATGTGTGTGTATTTTAGATTTATTAATAAGAGAAACTGTTTTTACCTGTTTTTCCTCTTTTGAACTTCAAATGTAATTGCAATCTTTAATAAATATGAAATAGCTTTCTAGCTTTCACAAATCTATAGATTTTTATTTAATGGCAAAGCAGTGTATTCTAAAGCATAAACCAGTCAGGGTCTAGGATGTGTACAAATACCTGTAAGCAATTAGACTGAGAATACTTACACACCAGATGACCCAGCACCGTGAAACAGAAATCACAGTGATGTTCATATGATATAAAAAAGCATATTAAAAAGCACTAACACTTCCTCCACTGATGTGTGTTTTCATTTCTTTCTTTAAAGACTTCAACCTTATTCAGAAGTTTTGTATTTTGTCAACATCAAATCCTTTTGCCATAATTTCACACTAAAAAAAAAGCAGAATTTACTGTTGAAATAGATTTCTGAGATATGTTTACTTACTGAAATGGTATATACTAGAGTTTAACTAGCTTTAGCTCACATTAGCACCCGCTCTGGAGACTAAATCAATTCTTTGATGGAAATGGCTTTAATATATTTTCACTGAACAGAAAAGCAGTGAGGTAAAGGAATGTCAGACAGTGTAGCTGTACTTTATCTTGCCTTATGCTCTAAAAAAATAATGCTTTCTTGATTGAAAGTGATTGTTATATATAAAAATCTTCGGGTTTTGCCTCAAATCTATTATCAGGTGGAAAAACTCAGCTTTCCTATATATTTTGGAGTGACCAAAATGTACATTTGACTACACTATATGTTATACATTTTCTGTATGCACATATGACTATTTATACCAGGATAAAGCTAATGCTAAAATAATACATAAAATATAGGTATGGATTGTATTCTAATTTTAATTATAAAAAGCTCTAAACATTTTCTTAGGCTCTGGAGATTTTTTGTTTGAAAAAAAACCTGAGGGAAAAAATACTGTAAAGGGAAGAGTTCCTTGGTTTTAAAAAATGTAGAATTTATAAGAAGCAAATAAAGGTGTGATTTAATGAAAAATAACCACAAGTCACCCTTAAGAATAGTTCAGTATCTGAGTTATAGACGTATTCTAAAGTTACTTCAGTATTTTCAATGCCTTTGTCATTAAATCCAGTTGTGATGTGATGTGATATTGTTCAGGTTTTTCTTGTTTATGCTCTTTCTTATATTTAATTTTGAACTCTGAATTGCAACATATACTGTACTTTTTCAATGACAACTACTTTATTCTGTTTAGGAAAGACCCTTTCTTGGGTTCTGTCTATAATGAATGAATCAATCTCTCATCAATCAAACAGATATTTTGAGCCAAGAGATGCACTGATGTCCTGCACTTAGCGGTCTTATATCATATAATTGTGATATAGTTTGTTCCAGATAGTAATAATCTTTCATTTTTTTCCTTGTGCAAAGTAAGCATTGTGCAGGCTGTGGGAAGAAGAAGTGTGTATATGTTTGTGTCTATTTCTCTTATTGGACATACATACATATTTCTCACATTGGACATACATTACATAGACAGTAATTTTATCTATTGTATTGCATAAATGTAATATGGAAAAACATGAGGGAGTTGCTAGAGTGTCCTTACTTTGGGGATACAAATTGAAGGCAGTGAAGTTTTTTGAGGACTATGTTGATCAGGAAATCTATGATCATCCTTGCCAAAAGAAGGAGCAGTGGTGAAACAGTTATATTTCCTGGCCTATGAAAAGGAATAAGTATTTGAAATTTCCATCTTATGTGTGACTGTGACAATAAATAAGCTCTTGACAGATTCAAAGGTGGAGACCTTATTTTTCTGTAAAGTTCTGAGCACACTCTTCTTCTACTTGGCATTTTGGGCATCAACCACCTAGTTTAAACACAGGAAAGACATGTAGCACCTTGGAAAAATTGCTTCTTGATCAGTACTATAGTACCAAATGTAATGCACGGGTCCTTTATTCCCAGTGTGTATACTAGATACTAGACAGCTTTTACTAGATATTAGATGGCTTTCACTGATGTACACTTTGTCATCATGGTCCTGATAAATATGTGGCTGAGCACGACTCCATTTTCTTTCTCAGGTTATTCTTCTTTTCTATGTTAGAGCAAAGGATGACACTCTGGTATTATTAATATTTTAACTGTCTTAGAAATTTTGCGTTACTAGCTTGCATGTTTCTGTTTTCACATAGTTTTATGTTGAGTTGTATGTAGAAAAATGCTCTCTAACCATCTAAATAGAAATTAATTTGGAAATTCAAAAAAATAAAACCCAAACGAAGGACATTCTTATCCTTGAAAGTGAGTTGAAATCAAATTTAGATGGGAATTTGATTTCAAGACCCAATTTATTTTTTTACTTTCAATCCTTTTAGACAAACTCATTTCATAGAATGGTTTGAGTTGGAAGGGACTTGAAGACACCCACACTTCCCTGAACACCCTGTGCCAGTGCCTCCCCATCCTCACAGTAAAAAATTTCTTCCTTATATCTCATCTAAATCTCCCCTCTTTCAGCTTAAAACCATTACCCCTCTTCCTACCCTTACCCTCCCTGGTGAAAAGCCCCTCAACATCTTTCCTGTAGTTCTGTTTACTTTATTTAAAAGACAAATATTTAAAAAAGGAGAAAAAAGAAAAGTTGAGTTAATACGCATGTTCTATATGTCCCTGATGCCTGGAAATATTTCTTGCTTCTCTGCAGTGCACTAGCTATCTCTATTACTGTTAATATAATGGAGTCATATAATTTGCATGATTCATTCAACAATATCATATCTAAGATTGGTGTTATGCTAACTGTGAGAGATCAGAGCAAAACTTGAGCAGTGCAAGAGTGCAGTGGCAAGGAGATGACCTGAAGTTTTCTAGGGGTCATTCTGACTTTGGTTGTAGCCAGTAACATTGGATGCCCTTTCCCTGTTGTCACACATAGACTACCAGCATGTATAATCCATTGATTAATCAGACTAGAAATGTACAATAAATGAGTAGCTGTAGGTGTGACACGAACAGCTAGTCTTTTTGCAGAAGCGATAGAGGGATAGGAGTCTGTGTTACCCTAATTAGAGGTTGGAGAAGAGATTGCAGAGATTGAGCTGTACTGCTTTTAAGAAGTCCAAGGTATAAATTGTATTTCGTGCAGTTTATAAACAGTTACAACACGTGTGTAATTCCACAGTGTAATGCTTTAGGGTTCCTAAAGCTCAATATTGTTCTCTTAAAGGGGAAGTAAGAAAGTAGAAGTGGATTCCCTTCTTCGGCTCTTTCCAAGTTCAGAAGACAATATTGAATTCTGTTTTAATTCAGGAACTCTATTTGCTCTTAATTTTGTGGCACTTCTATTTTGAAATCTTCTCTAGGGAAAACATCTCATCCAAGGTAGTTACCTGGATGTACTATCTGCAAAAATGTATGCAGGTTTTTTTTTTTCAAAAACTTAATAGAGGTGTAAATTTTGACATATTTTTTCAACAATTTACTCTCAAAGTTCAATGACTTTTTTTGGTGGTTTGGTTTGGGTTTTTTTTCTGACAATATCAGGAAAAAAAGAAGGTTTTGTAGTCAGTCTTTTAAGGAAATATCATCACTGAGCGACATGTTTTGTTACCTGGTAGAGGCTTGTGAGCTAAACCCTAATTTATAAAAGTGGCATGACTTAAAAAAAAAAAGACAGTGAGCTGCCAAATTCTGAAGTATGATATGAGAATGGTCTTTTGTCTTTCAAGGCCTTTGGTGATACTGCTGAAATTTTGGTTTATTGTTTGAGAGCTCTTTGCCCAGTGAGGTGAGGCGAGAGCTAGCTTCAAGGCATTCTGCTATGGTGCTGAAACAGGTCTATTCCAAGAAAGAGAGTCTCTTCTAACAATGTAAAGAAATGATTTGTCATTGATTGTGTTTTTGAAAGCTTAGATTACTCCTTTCAGGTTCACAGATTCCCACGTGCGCTGGCCATTCTTCTCTCAAGTCACTCCTGGCAATGGAAGTACATTGAGCTGTTTTAGTAGGCTAAGGGAGATCTTTTCACTCTAATTTAGTATGTTCAAGTGCCAGTAAAATAGCTGTTAAAGCAGACCCAAATAATGTTGCTTATTTGGCTTTTAAAATTCTACTTTTTACAATGTTCAAGGCTATGTAGGGCTAGGTGTCCTCAGTGAAGAGCTAAAGGTTTAATGTCATTCTGACAATATTAAGAAGGATATAACAGAGATAGTAGCTGGGCTGTTTTCAGTGATAGAAAGTGGTTATATCTGCTTCATATTCCATTCTCATGATTATGTGCTTTTACCAGTGGATTTAGGCAAGGGCTCCTAAGTTTTAGAATCACTTATTGGGGGGTTGGAACTGGATGAACTTCAAAGTTCCTTCCAATCCAAACCATTCTACGATTCTATGTTCAGCGTCATGTCTTCAATTGATCGTTGTACTGCATTTATTGAAATAAACTCATTTGCATATCTTCTAAGTGAGAGATGCACAGATTACTGATGATGTTTCAAAGGAGAAATACAAAAGCTGTTAGTGTGTTCTTTCAGAAGACGAATAGTATTGTTCTGATTCCTGAATCCAGTCCCACTGATTGACAGGACCATGAGAATTCCATAGCATTCTGGATGACTTTCACATCTGACTCTCTCCCAGCACAACTGTTTTAGAAAACATAATTCTTTTACATTCATGTTTAACCTATTTCTTCTACCAAAACCAGGAAAGCATTATTGATACAGAATTCATATAATTTCTGTTATGTTTGGTTATGTTTGGTCATAAATTAGCAGTGGTGGCCTCTGAGTTCCCATCATTGAAGTCTGCAATCTTGTTATCAATGTAGGGAATATTCCCACTCAGAAATAATATGGGACATTACAGAGTAGTTCCAGGTAATTAGAGTTTCTTCGTGTAAAGGCTGCTTATGTAATTCCTATTTGAACAGATGGACATGATGTGTAATGAAAAGACTAGAAACTTAACACAGAGTAGCAGAATCATATGATGGTTTGGGTAGGAAGGAACCTTAAAGATTATCCAGTTCTAACGCCCTGCCATGGCCAGGGACACCTTCCGCTGGATCAGGTTGATCAAAGCCTCATCCAATCTGGCCTTCAACACCTCCAGAGATGGGGCATCCACAGCTTCTCTGGGCAACCTGGGCCACTGCCTCACCACTCTCACAGTAGAAAATTTCTTCCTAATATCTAACCTAAATCTCCCTTCTTTCAGCTTAAAACCATTACCCCTTGTCCTACACCTGCAATCCCTCCCCACCTTTTCTGCAGGCCCCCTTCTATAAGATCTCCCCACAGTCTTCTCATCTGTAGGCTGAACAAGCCCAAATCTCAGTCCAAGTCACAAGGCTTTGTGCTCTCCAAACTCAGGAACCTAGGGATGTGTCATTTGTTCCAGATTTTCCATGATGTCTCAAAGGGGTATTCAGCTAGCTCTGTCAGGATTGTTGCATTGCTTTGCAAAGGCCATTGGGAGTAAAAGAAAACTGGATATTCTTTTCTTTTGTTGTATAATATTCTGTCTCCTTCTATTAATGCATCAGTTCTTTCATTAGTGTTCATATTTTGTATAATATGTAGTTTTAAGTAGCAGTAAACACAGTTGAGAAATAGGCTTGGTTACTCTCGTCATGAAAGTATTTGTATTCAAGATATTCTATATATTTTCACATAAGTACTGAAAATGAAAAATTTATGCTATGCACTGTACTAACCAATGATTGTAATGATTTATCTACACATATTTTGCCCCCTGATTATGGTTAAGTTATAAATGTGTTAATGTTTAATTTGCATTATTTGTTGCATTATATTTAGTTTTGCATTCAATTAATCTCATGTTTCAAAGCTTCTCCTCCTAGATGCCTCAAAAGCCAAGAACATTTTCTCCCCTTGACATATAATTTGACTTCTGGGATTTTCAGGGGGGATGAAAGCAGGTATGGTGGGCAGGGAATTGTAGATTTTGGAAGAGGGTTGTTTGTAGCATTGGTAATTAGCCACAAATGCACATGTGCTCTGATAGTCCTGATATTTATAAATATCTTAATTCTTGGCATGTATTTTCATCCACGGATAGCCTCTTCGCCATATTTGAGAATAGAAGGGCATTTCCATAGGACCACAACTGCATAGGCCAAAGGGATTAAAAAACTTTTTCTTTCTTTTTTAACTTTTTCTATAATCTGCCACATAACCCACTCCAAGGAATACCCAGGGATTCTCACCTGACAAGCTGCTTACCATCACAGGAGTTTACAACACAAGAAAGTCTTTGATCTTGTCCTGTATTACTCTGGTGGTACATGACAACAACAGTATTGTAATTTTCCCATCTTGTATGCTGACTCGTGAGGTTATAAGTTGCTGGAACTGTTTTGTGGCATGTCAACAGGACTGAGAGACCAACTGCTCTCTGGACTACGGGAAAAGAAAAAAAAAAAGAAGTTGCCTTATGGCTTTCCTAGGATGACAGGGATAAGACTAGCTACCCTCCTTGTGCTTTCTGTATAGTGTTCCACTGCATTTTAATTATTCATTCAAAGATGCAAACCCATTACAGCAACTGAAGTAGAAGGTGTTGGTCTAATAAAAACCAAATAAGTGAAAGATGATACAGAACAGTTTGCAGCTGGGTGCTGAGCGCTGTCTAACATTGAGATAGGATTTGTCTCATCTATTTGGTGTGACTTGACAACACAAGCTGAAAATTGATGTATTTTTTTGTCTTTTTAATTATTCTCTCTACTGTTCCACGGTTTTTGAATCAATTGAGAGTATGTCAGAGTTCCCTACAGAAAACCCTAACGGGAGTTTCCGGTTGCACTACTGACAGGATTTACAGAGTTTGCCAATTTAGATCTCTGTTTCCTCATGTCTGCATGTGGCTTTTGGATGAAGGGTAATAAAAATAAAGCTAAAAAAGAATTATGGATTAAATTACTTTGATATTAAGAACAGTGTTTGCTTTGAAATAAGCCATAGATTGTTACAATAGAGTTCATAAATTAAATAACATGCATTTGTTTACTTTTTTTGTATGAGTATTTTTTACAAATTACAGCAGTTAATCCAATGAATTGGCTCAATAGTCATCTTATTTCAAAAACTCCTATTATTTTGAGAGAAATACAGGGATCAAAAAGGACTTCTTTATGTATTCAAAATACAGATTCTGTAATATCTAAAATGAACATCAGAAAAGCAAACAAAATAATCTTTTTTTGTATATTCCAATTCTGGGATTAGCTTTCTTTTAAGTCATAGGAGCCAGCTATGAATCTAGTACAAAATCCAATTTAGTAAAGTAACATCTGGTGTTGTTTTAGACACATTGTACTTGTAATATGGAGTTTTACGTTTCTGGTTAAGTAGTTGTACAAGCAGAAAAAGGTTACTTCTGCAGCTTAAATTGCTCATATAATTGGTCAAATAGAACATCAGAAAAATAATTTTCATTATGCATTTCAAATGAAATCAGGATGGATTAGTGCCATAGACTTCCAGTTATTGACACTGTAGAGCAGCTACACTGCACTCAGATATGAAAAGAAATAGTTAAATACAGTCTTTTAAGACTGTTTACTTTGTTTTCTGTTTAAATTCTGGTAAATGATTCCTCCATACTGAACTGGTATTTGTTTAATTTACAACCACAGAAATATTTGCCATTTATCCATCTGTTGGTCTGTCCAAGTTCTTATGTTGAAGTCATGGCTCACCTGATGACTGAGTACATTAAATATTCATTGAAAATGCAAATAAGGTCTAAGCTTTTCTTACTTTTCTTCATGCTATAGGATCTGTTTTGTGAAATATGTGATTTTGACACCTTTGTGGATGAGAAATTCATCTTTGTCCCGCTTAAGAATGGCTGTCAGAAGAGTAGGCTCTCGGCCTTATGCTTTTCTTCCTTCATTGTTTAACATTGTATGAGTGCGCTCTGAGATCAGTCAGGGAACTGCTATGTCAGAAAGTTAAACCACAAAAAAAAAGGTGTTTTAGAGACCTATTTCATGGCCCAACTTGGTGTCCACTAGCACAGCTTCTAGTGCCAGCATAAGGCTGAGAACAGAAGCATGTGGCAAGTCCAAGAACGCAGCTGCTTCTTTCAAGGGCACCCACGTGTGGGCTAGACTACCTAATGTGCCTGATTTAAGTTTGACAACACAACAGCACTTGAAGCATCCTTGTGCCTAACGCATAAAGGACTCAGAAAAAATCACATTTCACTTAGGAAATGAGAAGTTGTGAGAACACCTTGTTCCATTTCCTTTTCTGTTCTAACTTTCTGTTCAATGGACACATGTAAGTTCTCTCAAAATGAGAGATAAGAGGAAATACTCTCAACTTGCACCAGGGGAGGTTTAGGTAGGATATTATGAAAATTTTCTCCACTGAAAGAGTGGTAAAGCATTGGAACTGGCTGGCCAGGGAAGTAGTGGAGTCCCAATCCCTGAAAGGATTCAAAAACCTGTAGATGTGGCTCTTCAGGATATGGCTTAGCAGGCATGGTAGTGTTGCACTGATAGTTGGAGTGGATGATCTTAGAGGTCTTTTCTAACCTTGATAATTCTATGAATTTATGAAATCTGTCCATCTTGCAGTTGTGAGTATAGAAATCAATTGTCGGTTGTTGTGGTTGAATTTAGCTCTGTGAGACCACAGTTAGTCAGAGTGACTCAAAAGACCAAGTGACCTTTGGCAAGAAAACCCCAAAATTCTTATATAGGTATTCAATAAGAAAGTGGTAAAAAAAATGAGAGTCCTGCTCTCATTTTCCCTGGAGCTGGTGTGTCATGTTTGCTATCATGCTCTGAATGGTCTTCAGTCTTTGTACACCCTGGACTTGCTCCAGCATAAGTTTAGAGGCAAGTGCTTTGAGCTTGTAGAAAAAAACCACACCTCTACCGTTTTATTTTCCAGCAACACTTTGTGTTAGTAAGACATAATTTAAAAAAAAAAACAAAAAACAACCAACCAACAAAACCAAAGCAACCAAACACATTTATTAAAACTTACACTAAGTAGTACTGAAAGATACATCTTCCGTGTGCCTCCATACAGCACTTTTCTTAGCTAGCTGGTATTTCTTCTCCACCAGCAAAATGTTTCACTTGTACTGCATTAATTGTTTTCTATTATTTAATTGTGTGTGTAAAAATGGAAAAAGTGTAACACTGAGCATGCCCATTTATAGTGTACAAGACCTCCATACATTCATGTTTTAATACATTTGTAGGTAAACAATATTTTATGCAGCTGTGCACAAACCAAAACAGGACGGATATTCAGCTCACATTTTCAAATGATGGGCAAAGAAAGGCCTTTTATTTTTTATTTTTTTTTAATTCTTAGGATATGGAGTTATTTAAAAATAAATAATATAAGCAGTTTGATCATCATCAGTTTTACTCATTAGATATGTGTATATCATAGAATCATAGAATCATAGAATCATAGAATCATAATCATAGAATAGTTTGGGTTGGAAGGGACCTTAAAGATCATCTAGTTCCACTCCCCCTGCCATGGGCAGGGACATCCCACTAGATCAGGCTGCCCAAGGCCCCATCCAACCTGGCTTTGAACACTTCCAGGGACATCCACAACTTCCCTGGGCAACCTGTTCCAGTGCCTCACCACTCTCATGAAAAAATTCCTCCTTATGTCTATTCTAAATCTGCCCCTCTCAGATCTGCAGCCATTCCTGCTAGTCCTATCACTACATGCCTTTGTAAAAAGTGCATCCCCATCTTTCCTGTAGGCCCTGTTTAAGTACTGAATTCTGCTATAAGGTATCCCCAGGGCATTCTCTTCTCCGGGCTGAAGAACCCCAGCACTCTCAGCTTGACCTCATATATAAGGTGCTCCAGTCTTTGGATCATTTTCATAGTCCAGCTCCATGTCCTTCTTGTGCTGAAGGACATTTCTGAACAACCAGGTCTATAGGATTTTCAACAACTTAGCAACTCATACGTGTTTTCAATTATTATTATTGTTTTTAATAATTTAGTTTTCAATAATTATTACTATTATTGTTATTGCTATTGCTATTGCTATTGCTATTGCTATTGCTATTGCTATTGCTATTACTATTACTATTGCTATTGCTATTGCTATTGCTATTGCTATTACTATTACTATTGCTATTGCTATTGCTATTGCTATTGCTATTACTATTACTATTGCTATTGCTATTGCTATTGCTATTGCTATTACTATTACTATTGCTATTGCTATTGCTATTGCTATTACTATTACTATTGCTATTGCTATTACTATTGCTATTGCTATTGCTATTGCTATTACTATTACTATTGCTATTGCTATTGCTATTGCTATTACTATTACTATTGCTATTGCTATTACTATTGCTATTGCTATTGCTATTGCTATTGCTATTGCTATTGCTATTGCTATTACTATTGCTATTGCTATTGCTATTGCTATTGCTATTGCTATTGCTATTGCTATTGCTATTGCTATTACTATCACTATTATTTAGGGTATAAACCAGAGAGGGGCAGATTTAGGCTAGATATTAGGAAGAAATTTCTAATATCTAGTGGTGAGACACTTGAACAGGTTGCTCAGGGAAGTTGTGGATGCTTCATCCCTGGAGGTGTTCAAGGCCAGGTTGGATGGGGTCTTGGGCAGCCTGATCTAGTAGGAGGTGTCCCTGCCCATTGCAGGGGTTTGGAAACAGATGATCTTTAAGGTCCCTTCCAACCCTAACTATTCTGTGATTCTACTATAATTTTTAATCATTATTATTCAAACATTTGATGATTTTAGAGAAGTGAAAGCCTACAGAAATATGAGGAGATATTGCAATACCAGTTTGTTGAATTTTACAAGGTACCTTTTGTGTAATATATGATATGTAGCTGTACCACACAGAATGAGCAGATTCATGATATACTGCAGTTGTCTCTGGGGCATTTATTAGGTTGCTGAGGCATTGCAAGTACAAAAATGGTAGTAATTTGATCTCTTCTGCGGACATAAATTTGTAGAAATACTGCCTTTTGTTGTTCTTTTTTCTTTGAGTTGCCAGGGCAGTATTCTCAGCGGATCTTCTGGTTCTATTGAGATGGATTTAAGTCTATGTAGTCAGCACAAACTTGGAACTCATACGTTACTCTTTAAATAATTCGTGCTGAAAATTTAGGTTATCGCTCCTAGTTGTTTTGGTTTTAAGCACTAGTTGCTGTCTGTCAGCTAAACTAGTTCTTGTGCCAAGAAATAAAACATTGCATTAATCATACGGAGAATACAGAAAGGAATGAATCAGCTCTTTGCAGTGGATGAAAATGCAGAATTGCAGAAATATTTTGCTGAACAGCCAAAAACTAAAAAGCTCTCCAAATCCATAATTTTTGGGTCCTTGTATCTCCTGATGGCGGCCCTTGTCATGTCTAACCAAGAGGTTGCCTTTTGTTCATTTTATGAAATGCCCTTTCAAAACATGTTTTGGTCCTGGAGAAATTCAGTACCTGTTTTCCTTCTCACCTTTACCTCTTTCTGTCTTCTTTTTGAAAAGCCCCATTACTCCTACATAATTTTTTTATACCTCATCTGTATTTTCACATTTTTGAATGACTGCCAAAACAGTAGTGGAATAACTGGGTTTACCTTTATGCTCTTTGTCTTATTTCCAGATGGAACTCCTTTTTTTCTTGTGGTTCACTTGCCAGGATTTGTCCCCAGGTGATAATAACTTTAATGTACTTTCTGCCAGTTTCTATTTCATCATGTTACCTCTTGCACTTGAGATTTCCATAAATCCAGCAAAAGAGCAAAATGCAGAAGGGAACAGAATTGCCACTTCAAAAATATTTGGTGGCAGGTTGATGAGGGATAAAGGAGCTTGGTTTTGTTTATATTAGTATTAATAGTATTAGTTGGTGTTCAACAAATAACCAGAGGCAAGAAAAGTGATCAAAGCAAAACTGATCCTGTCTGTGCTTTCTCCAGATGTTATTACAGCCTGATGGCTTGACATTTCTTAAAGTGCCTCAGATGGAACAGCTATACAATTCTTTTGTTCTCTGATACATTTGTGAGTTAGATCAACGTTCATTCAATTCCAGACTAGGTAGGCTGAAGGAGAAATGTTAAAAAATATTTTGTGGATTGTACATAAAACGGAGGGTGCATTTTCAACCCCTACATCTTAGTCCTGAGGGCAGTAATCAGTTGGAGAGATGTAAAAGTGTGAGGTGCACTTAAGAAACTTCCAAAATTCTCTGCTGGAGACATAGCGGGGTATTCCCAACTGATCTTTTATATCAAATTATAATAAGTAATCTTTCTGGTTGAGTAATTTAACATTTACTTGATTGATAGCAGTACTGTTTTCATAGAAATAAATATGCTTTGTAAATATGCTTTGCAAGTGTTCTTACACACGTGCAGCATAAAGGACCCTGGAATACTATTTTCCCTATAAAATATACGGGGGTACCTGGGACACTTGAGCTTTTATTTGACATAGTTGCATCAGCTTTGGTGATACTTTGATCTTTATGCACAGTAAGTTCTTTATTCATGTCTTGTCATAGAATCATAGAATCAAAGAATGGTTTAGGTTGGAAGGGACCTTAAAGATCATCCGATTCCAGCCCCCTGCTGTGAGTAGGGACATCATCAACTAGATCAGGTTGCTCAGGTTATCAGTGCCTTGACCTGAGGTGTTACATATCTGGTAGTAGTTTTCCAGAAATACTGGAAAAGCTTTAGGTGTTCTATAAGATCATTTTGTAAATATGCTGGAAAGTCTCCTGGAAAGTGCTTTATCTGGAGATATGGTAGGTCAAGTTGAGGTGAGTTGGCCCCAGCTGGCAGCCAAGCACCCACCAGCTGCTCACCCACTGCCCCTGGAGCATAGAATGGGAGAAAAGAGGAGAAAACAGAGGAGAAACGGGAGCAAGAAACTCACGAACTGAAATAAAAATAGGGAAGTTGCTCACCAATTACTGCCACAGGAAAAACAGTCTCAGTTTGGGAATTTCACTTAAATTATTGCCAATTACTCATAGAATCACAGTCTAATATTATAGTCTATTACTCATTGGAATCATAGTCCAATGGTTTGAATTGGAAGGAACCTTAAAATCATCTAGCTGAGAAACAAAAAAGAGGGAAAAAAGCTCTCTTCCCACTTTCCCAGGCTCAGCTTCACTCCAGACACCTCTGTTCCCTCGTTATCACTACAAGTCGAACTAATCCTTTGGTGAGATAACAGAAAAAGGAGGAGGCTGGAATCAGAATGTAGTATTTTTTCGCTGCATCTCCTTCCTTCTCACATTTCTGTTCCACTGCTCCTTCCTTCTTACGGGGCCCTGCACTTGGGTCAAAACAACCCCATGTAACACTACCGGCTTGGGGAAGAGTGGCTGGAAAGCTGCTCAGTGGAAAAAGACCTGAGAGTGGTGGTAGACAGACAGCTGAACATAAGCCAGCAATATGCCTGGGTGGTCAACAAGGCCAGCAGTATCCTGGCTTGTATCAGCCATGGTATGGCCAGTAGGAGTAAGGAAAGGACCGTCCCCCTGCATTCAGCATTGGTGAGGTCACATCTCACATACTGTGTTCAGTGTTGGGCCCCTCACTACAAGAAGGACATCAAGAGGCTGGAGCGCATCCAGAGAAGGGCAAGAGAGCTGGGGAAGGGTCTGAAGCACATGAATTATGAGGAGCAGCTGAGGGAACTATGGTTGTTTAATCTAGAGAAGAGGATGCTGAGGGGAGACCTTATCACTCTCTACAACTACCTGAAAAGAGTTTGTAGCAAGGTGGGTGTTGGTCTCTTCTCAAAAGTGATAGGTGATGTGATGAGAGGAAATGCCCTCAAGTTACACCTCCTCCCACTCTGTTCTTGTTGTTCCCTCATTCTTCCTCAGCATCTTCTGTCCTTTATTAAATACATTTTCACAGAGGTGCCACCAGCTAGGCAGATGGGCTCAGCTGTGTCTGTGATGGTCCATTTGGATTGCATTTACAAGACAACATACTCTCTAAATTGAACTTTCTTTTATGAGCTCGTTAAGAAATGTAGTGAACAAACCAGCCGTAACCATTTTCATAATAAGGGATCTATTTTATGTTCTCAGAGATAATACTATAATCGTTAGCTATTCAAATTGATGAAGAATTAGATAATTATTTATGCTCCCATTTTTAAGGCTTCCACTTTTCTGAAGAGCAAATGGTAGTGACCACATTGTGAGATGACATAAACAACTGAATAGTAAAAGGACCATGAAAGCAAAGGTGTATTCAAGACATTACACTAAATAACATACTGAATGCTCATGCAGACTTTTAAAGGAAAGGACGAGTTACATGCTCCTTGCTATATGCAGTTCACATATGTCAGAATTTCCAGTAAATGACCCTGTTCATTTGGTCAAATTAGATATTTTCTGAAATATGCTCTGCAGGATATTGCATTTTAGTTAATACTGATGTATTTTTGCAACATTTAAGTTAGTGCATAATTTCCTCATTAAGCAAAGCAATAGTAGGAGCATGGGAGGAAGGGAGAAGCCACTCTCAGTATCCCTTTCTTCACCTCCAATCTGCAATACTACACAGGTTTCATTGAAAGGCTTCTTTTGGTCTTTTCAGATATTGGTTTTCTCAGAAAAGAAGGAGGTTTTACCTTAGGCTATATAACTTTTTCTTTGAATAATTTTATACCAATTTCTTTAAGAAATTCATATAAAAAATGTACTGCTGTACCGTGAAAAATGTTTTTGTTTTTGAAATAAGATATGTTGTTCTAAAGCAGGCAAGCCTTTAGGTTTTTTAATGTCTTCTTTTTTTTTTTTTTTTTTTTAATGAGAATTATTTATTAAACTTGATTTGAATTTTCAAATATTTTTGATCCTTCTGACATTGTTTTTCAGTTAACTTTGACCATGAGTATTTGGATTTCTAAAATGAATTGTTACTAGGAAACAAAAAGTAAAAGTTTAATACACAGGGAAGAGCACAGTCTTTAGGGGCCACTTGTTTCCTACCCCTGTTCCCAGTGCTATGTAGTTTTCAATCTCTTCTCTGGGATTTTCCATCTTTTCATGAACGTATTTTGGCTGTGAATGTAAGGGGAACTGAGATCTAGGTGCTTGTTGCATTGGAATAGAAATATAGGGAGATCTTCTGAGTTACGCTTAGGAAAAGCAGCTGTGAACAATTTAGTCCTAAATAACAGAAAGGGAACATTTTAACGTTCAGATACGTATTTTCACTTCTGCATAGTGGAACACCATCTAGTTAAGCAGTTGCACGATTATCCCGAAGTAAAACAGCTGGTTTGGCTCTAATCTAGTCCTCCCATCCTTCCAGTGAGCCTATTTTGATTAACTTTTTATTCTTAGGATAGCAATTTGTACCAAGGATCTAATTAAGAACTTTATATAACATAGCCGAAGCCCTCCTTTTGCACGTCTCTCTCACCTCAGTCCTACTAATCTCACAGCTTTTGGTATGGAGCATGCTGAAATGTCTGATATTTCAAGCTATCTCTACTGGTTGAAAACAATTTCAGCTATTGAGAATAGGGAACGAGATTCATTTGATTCTTTTGTCTCGGTAAGGAAAACTGTAACATATTTATAGAATAAAGCATTAAATTTAATTTTTGAGGGTTATGCTTCTTTAGAGGGAGGGGAGGGGGTGTGGGGTTTGGATGGATTAAAGTGAACTTCTACACGAGCCGAATGACCTCAGACTACCTACCATAGGTATTCTTTGTTTCTTACTGATGAATGGACGAGTGGGAAAGAACAGCATATAGTAACAGCTGGTGTTTCTGGGGAGAAAATGCATAGTTCCATATATCTGGAGTTAAAAGCTAGTGCCAACTTTTCTATTTTATTATTACTTTAAGAGTAGAAAAAAGAGATAGCTACATTACATGTGATTCTTATTTCCAGGAAATTATGTAATTGAGATATAGCTTTTAAATGAAGAAATATTTACCAACTGTATTTAAGAAATACAAATTGAACATATGGGTATTACTACTTATTACCAAGTGACATATAGTAATATGTTATTGTATATTGTGTATAAAACAAAACTACTTGACTGATCTCTTCTGTCTTTACCTCAATATGCATTACTAATTTTAATCATATTTTACTTTCAATTATTTTGAAAAGCATTTTACTGATATTAGTGTCATGTGCACTGGGAATATTTATTTTCCCATATGCTGTAGCATATGCAGAATGATTCTTTTGGTGACCCAATTAAGTAAGTCAGACAGAGGTGCTGGAAAGTAAAGTAGTGAGTATCTTCCTTTCTTCCATGTATCTTAATTTCAGGTGAAATATAAATTTAATGGGCTGCCTTTAAATTAATATTGTATATATATTATATATAAAGTATTATTGTGCAGAAAATATATATCTCTTAACTCTTAAGTATCTTACCAACACTGAAAAGTATATTATCAACAGTCTGAAAAATTATCTAAGTATTAACTCTATCAGCTCAGTATTGACCTAATAAGCGAGCAAAACTAAGTGCCTTCAAAACCAGATGGGCTGATAGCAAAAGATGCTATTTGTGTATGAGTAGAGAGCTTCTATTATAATCAAAGAAGACATTTCAAAATGTGTCACAAAGCATGCAGTAGCATGTGAAGGATGGGTTGACTTTAACTTTGGAGTCTCTTTCTTTCTCCTTGTTATGGCTGTCCTAAAAAACCTGGTGGCTCCCACAGATTCTGTGTTCTTGCTGAAATATTTTCTATGTCATTTTTTCTCCTGTTCCTCTGAAGCACATGATGTTCCCATTTCTTGTCCTCTCAACCAAACATTTATTTAGTATCAGGGTCAGGTCTGCAGTCGCTCAGAATCGGTGCACCTGCCTGTGAAGTTGGTTAGCTTTTGCAAAGGACCATCAGATTAGGTGTTAATTTTCCCCAGACGTCCTATGGCGAAAGACAGGATTTACAACAGGCTGAGAATGGTAAAGGTGATATTTCTGCCAGGCAACATGGTTTACTTGTTGAGGGGGTTATGCTGAAAATTTTCCATTACATTTGGAGGGTGGAATTGGTGCCTAAAAAGCCAGGGGTAGGAGGAGAGTGGATCTGTCCAAAGAGTTCTTTGGTAAAGGCTGCCCTGTGTCTGAGAATGTCAGCTGTGTGAGACAGGTGCTGAGTTGTTTTCCTAGGCTGAAACGTTGTACAGACAGAAAGGAAATTTAAGTACCTAAAGCTGAATATTTTGAGGACTGCATTCTTTGATTCCAGTGCTGTTACTCTGTCTACATCCTGCCTTACAGTTCTTGTATTTCTAGATGCTATTGCTTAGTGTTTTTCCAGGTGTTCTCTCCTGTCAGCTGATGTATAGAGAATAACTTCCACTTCTAATTCATTGTCAGGAAATGTTTTCTTTTTCCTTTGTAACATTAATAAAAGTTTGTTTCTGGGAGTCCTCTCATGGAGGTTTTCCATTAAAAACAGAGAAATAAAGCATCATCATATTAGAGACAGACATCCTGCAGCTGGTTAGTATTGTTATTGTTGTTATTATGATTGTTATTATACAAAGAGGCTGCCTGGACCTTATGAACCATTAAATGTTCCAGTGTTTGGGGAATCATGTAAATGCATGAGAGGTTGTTGTGACATTTAAAGTTCCTCTAATTGATTTGCAACCCATCCTTTCAATCTTGGTACAACAGTTCTGACAGCGTTTAGGTTTTATGCCTCTGTGATTGTTACATTCATTGTTCAATGCAGTCACAGTGAGAGGTTAATGTCTCTGTGTATAAGGAAGGTTGCTTAATTTTGTGGGATAAGTGGCTTTTAGTTATACACATTCACAGAGTAAATCCACAGAGCACAGAACTCTCCTAGTCCTGCCCAGGTCACTGTTGTTAATGTATATAAATAGTAGCATCCTAGGATTTTGATTTTTTTCTGTCTTACATAGTAGAAAATATATCTTGAAATCAGTAGATAAAAGATAATCTGTAATCTAAGAATAGTCATGTTTCAACTCGCTGGTTTGTGTTACATTTTGTGACTGCATTGTCAGTAAAAATGCCATCTTATTTGCTGCTGGATAAGTTACTGTTAAAATTACCCCCATCTATTTTAATTCAGTTTAAGATAATAGTTTTTCACTCAATGTTTCTGCATCCAATTCTATCAAAAACAACATGAAATGACAGAAATGACAGAAAATTAAAATGTAAAGAGGAGGAAAGACCTCATAGGTTATGTTGCCCATCTGCCAGAATGTGAGTACTGCCTATAGTATGAATTTTAGTGGTTAGTCTACGTTTATACAAAGTGTTTTAGGCAACAGGGCTTTTATCTCTCCTCTAGGGAGATGACAGTATAGTTTGATGGAATTGCCACACAGCTATATCTGTGTATAAAATCTGCTTGCCTGCCCTTGGCATGAAATTGAAAAATATTCCTGTGTTAAAAATAGTAAAAATTTGATTTGAAGTGTTTCTCAACATCATTTGTAACATCAAATATTTTTCTTTACATTTCTTCTTTTTGTTTTCAGTCTAACTTCATAAGTTTGTCTCCTTAGAATCGATACATCTGCTTGCACCCTTTATCTAGTTTAATCAGGTTCATGGGGATACTGTTCCCTTGATTATTTGTTGATAGGAATTGCTTTCGTTTTTTTCTGAGCCTACAGCTTTGATCTAAATGTGGTGTGTTTTTAAGATCCGGTATGAGTTGCTTGAAAAACTGTAATTTTTGCTGTTAGTTTCCAGTCATGCTTTTTGTGTTTCACAGACACAGGGGCCCTAGGCATTTTCTTTACTCAAGCAGTGACACATATTAGAGTTGCTTTTACTATTTGTCTTGAGTTCAGTTGCTTTACATGGTTTTATTTTTCTGCAAACCTGTGGTCCATGTTGCATTAATTTTGTGTTTTGAAGGTTTTTTTGGTAAATGTTAGTTCCAAGACTTAAGGGGTTGACAACAATAGACTGTATGTTAGCGGAAGAAGATGTGGCTTTCCCTTTCCCTGGCAAGCTCCTCTATGAGCAATAATCAGCTCCTAGTTTATGTGTTTCTATTTTTACACAATAAATTAACTTTTCTTGTGGCTGCAGTACTGCTTCCACTATTGCTTTGTTGCCTCTCTGCTCAAGTCAACGTTTTCTTTTATAATGAAAGACCTTGTTCTTTTTCTTTCTTCTGCTGTTGCTGTCTCATCTCCAATACATGATTTGTAGATTTACCAGAAAATAGCTTTTGCAAAACATGAACATATAAAGGATACTGAACAAATATCTGTTTTACAGTGAAATTCCAGAAGAAGGCATGTGCTTTTGTCAAAGCAGACTTGACTTGGGGAATTTAACTTTACTGCCCATTGACATAAACATTTTCTCATTAAGTGGCTTGCATCTTGGCTTGTATCAGAAACGGTGTGACCAGCAGGTCCAGGGAGGTTATTCTGCCCCTGTACTCGGCACTGGTGAGACCACACCTCGAATACTGTGTTCAGTTCTGGGCCCCTTGCTCCAAGAAGGATGTTGAGGTTCTGGAGCATGTCCACAGAAAGACAATGAAATTGGTGAAGGGGCTGGAGAAAAGTCTTACGAGGAGCGGCTGAGGGAACTGGGGTTGTTTAGCCTTGAGAAGAGGAGGCTGAGGGGAGACCTTATTGCTCTCTACAGCTGTCTGAAAGGAGGCTGCAGAGAGGAGGATGCTGTCCTCTTCTCCCAAGTGACAGGTGATAGGACAAGGGGGAATGGCCTCTAGCTGCGCCAGGGGAGGTTCAGACTGGATAATTGGGAAGAAATTTTTCATGGAAAGGATCATTGGGCACAGGAACAGGCTGCCCATGGGGGTGGTTGAGTCACCATCCTGGAAGTATTTAAAAGACGGATAGACGAAGTACTCAGGGACATGGTTTAGTGGCAGATAAGAATGGCTGGACTCAATGATCTAAGAGGTCTTTTCCAACCTAGTGATTCTAAGATTATGTGATTCTAAGTATTGAGTAACAAGGAAGACAGAGACTTAAACTAACAGTTAGGTAAAACAGCTCTTTACTAGGCTTAGCTTCACTCCAGACACCTCTGTTTCCCTTCTGTGCACATCTTTAAATTATGAGGGAAATTGGTCATAAAAAAAACTAAAAGAAAATATGTGTGTATTTCTGTCACCTATCAATCTAAGCAGCATTTCACCATCCTAAAGGGAACATTCTCTCTTTTCAAACCTGATGGTATTACATAGATTTATGAGGAGTCCTTGCTAAGCTTGTCAGCGTGTGATGTTCCTGCTGGGTGTTACAATCTGTAAAATTATGGAAAAGGGCAGTTTTAACATACACTATCCTACACATCGCCCACGGAGCACCCAGTCTCTTAGACAGAAGGACCTCAGTTAGAAACTTGAGATAAAAAATGATTGGCAAGCCCAACAGTAAAATACTAAATAGTTGTAATATGTGTAATAGTGCAACTCCATTGAGAAGTGCATTTTATGCCGCAGGAGGCAAACCCTTGTAAAATGCTTGACATCATGAACCCTTGGATCACTTCGCTTTACACACCAGTGTTTCTTGCATTTTGAAATAACATACTCTGAGTGCAGTCATCCTGCAATGATTTAAAGTTTGAAACAAGCTGTCAACAAGAAATGTATTTGGAATAATTTTATTAATTTTACTCATCACATAGTGATTCTGGGACATGAAGGGACACTCTGGGACATCAATTAAAACTTTTCCAGAAGATGTTAAGTTTGAAGTTTACCGACATAAAAATCAAAACCCTCTTTGCTATGGTACACCCCAATTTAACTTTGAGGTTTTTGCAGATATTCAAAATCAAATTTCATTCTTTAAGTTCTTCCTAAATACTATTAAATATGCATTAATTAAATGAAAGCGTTTGGCAAAATAGCTTTACTGCTGTATATACTTAGCCAGAATTAATGAGTTAAGTCGATGCATTTTATGGACCACAGTAAGGCTCTACCCTTCTCCTGATCACTTCAGTGCTGAAACAGGATCATTGGTGATAATACTACTTCTGTTATGTCTGAGAACCTTTCTAAAACTCTAAAGATTCTTCTGTATTTCTTATTCTTTCCTCTCTATGGAGAGTTTTGCTATCACACCAGTGAGTCTCTTCTGCTCTTGTCAAGCAGTTAGTTTTGCATTCACTTTTTTTATTCTTGTCTTCATCTGCATTGTGATTTTTAGACCATTTGTTTCTTTAGTTTTGAGAAGATAGTTATAAAACTCTCCACTCAGGAAAGAATGTTACACTCAAGATACAGGTAGCTCAGGCTGTAAAATGGTAACAGATACTGGATAACTGCTTTGTGGGCTTTGTGTACCATAATTTTAAAAGTAAAAAGTCATGCTGTGGGTGACTCAAAATTAACCTTTGAAGAGGCAGGAGGAAAGGAATTTTATCTTTGTACACAACAAGATCAGCCTGACTCAGTGGAATGTGTCTCTGCCCATGGCAGGGATATCAGGACTGGATAATCTTTAATTATAGAATCATAGAATCATTAGGTTGGAAAAAAACTTTGAGATCATCAACTGTACCTGTCCGCTAATAAATCATATACCTAAGCTCTTCATCTACCCATCTTTTAAATACCTCAAGGGTTGGTGACCCAATCACCTTCGTGGGCAGCCTGTTCCAGTGCCTGATCATCCTTTCAGGGAAGAAATTTTTCCTAATGTCCAACCTGAACCTCCTCTGGCTCAGATTGAGGCCATTCCCTCTCATCCTATCATCTGTCACTTGGGAGAAGAGATCAGCACCCAACTTGTTACCTAGTGATAAGGTCTCTCCTCAGCCTTCTCTTCTCTAGGCTAAGCAACTCCAGTTCCCTCAGACACTCTTTGTATGACTTGTTCTCCAGCCCCTTCAGCAGCTTTGTCGATCTTCTCTGGACACACTCCAGGACATCAATGTCTTTCTTGTAGTGAAGGGCCCAAAACAGAACACAGTGTTTTAGGTGCACCCTCACCAGCACTGAGTACAGGGATAGAATGACTTTAAAGTCCCTTCCAACCCTAACCATTCTATGATTCTATTATATGACTCTTTGAAGGCTGATTCATGTATTTGTAGACTGTAGCTGGATCAAGTACGTGAAAACTGGGTGTGTGCTTTTGTCCTAGTATGTGTATACATGTGTATGTGCGTGTTTATATATGTATGGGGGTTTGTATAAACACATATGTATACACACACTCGTCTTGTTTCTGTAAAATGTTAAAACCCAGTTAGAGTAAAAAAGTATTTCTATATGAATATATAAAGCAGTTTACACTCCTGAGTCGTGCAATAAATTAATATATTTTCAGGATAAAAGAACTTGACAGCTATTTGAGATTATTTTCCTATTCTTTTGGTTGTGCAGCTCTTCTTGAGTATTAAACTGTGTTATAAAAAATCTGCACCAATCCATGGTTGATAAAGCTAATGCTTAGGCAAACTGCAGAAAAATTAAATTGTTAATATTTAGGAAAAAATGGGAATGCTCAGGTCAACAAGACTGTTTGCCATTTTTAACAAGTCTGTGGATAACATAAGCATTTTGTGTTGCAATTTTTGTTTCCTCTGGATTTTTAATTTCTGGATATTTATCTAATGTGCTTTAAAAATAAGATACAAAACAATAGCCAAGCAGAATATGAATGTGTTTAATTGATTTTAAATTATTTTTGCTTGTTATTGCTTTCGTGAAACTACTGGCTAAATGCATGTATGCTCTATAAAACCTGCCAGAAGAAAAAAAAAAAAACTAACATTGAGTTGAAATGTATTACCTTCAATTTTGTCTCTGTTGAAGCAGATCAATATTTTACCATTAATTTCAGTTATGTGTGGATTTGATAGATGTAGCAGAATGTCATTAAGATTGTTAAGATGCTACCTGTTTTGGTCATTTCATAGTATAAAATAAATTGGCTTAGCTCTTAGGTTTTCAGCGGTATCACTTCATAACAATGAATTGAAATAGTAATACATATACTACGGTATTACTTTAAATTTTACCATTTCTTTGTTTTGCATTTACTTAAATGTAATAATATAGATAATTATAGTGATTCCTTAACAGGAAAACAAACAATTGAAAATTCTGAGTCAAAGTTTTTAAGCTGAAAGAGTGGAGATTTGGATTAGATTTAGGAAGAAATTTTTCACTCTGAGTGGTGAGGCACTGGCACAGGTTGCCCAGAGAAGTTATGCATGCCCCATCTCTGGAGGTGTTCAAGGCCAGGCTGGATGAGGCTTTGAGCAACCTGATCCAGTGGGAGGTGTCCCTGCCCATGGCAGGAGAGTAGATCTGGGTGATCTTTAAGGTCCTTTCCAATCCAAACCATTTTATGATTCTATGAAGTCGAATTCAAGGTCAGGTTGGATGGGTCTTTGAGCAATCCAGTCTAGTTTAAGACATCCCTGCTCACTGCAGGAGGGTTGGGCTAGATAACCTTCATGGTCCTTTCCAATCCAAATCATTCTATGATTCTATGAAATTAAAACCACAGCTAGAAATAAGTACAGATGAATAGTTTCAAAATGATCACGTCCTTGTTTTAGTGTTTTCTAGTCAAGGAGTAATGTGTTGTATTTGTTGTTTATAAAATAGTTACCATATACCTGTGCAAGTCATTTCCTGTTCCAATGTTGAATTCAGCACAGCATGATAGGATCAGAAAAAATGAGGAGTTACGAATGCTGCAAAAAGAAAGAAATTCTATATAATGTGGATAAGCTGTAACTTTATGAATGCTGTAAGTAAAATCAGTCAACCAGGATAATGCTTGTACTTGTGGTAGTGAAAAGGTTCATCTTGTCTAAGAGGTGTGAGTCATGCCATACACTTGAAGAGAATTTGGTAGCAGAGTAAACATTCCTGATCTAGACCGTGTCCCTTTTTGTTCTCTTGCTGCAGATTTCAAGTGGTTTCAGTGTATCTTGTTTTTAGTTGTGCTTTTGGTGGAAAAGCAAATAGACTCTCTGGCTTGTTGCAAGCAGAACAATGACATATATATATTTGCAGAAGCGAGGTCTATTGTGCTCAAGTCCTTTAAAAAGGATTTAAAAAAATCTTCCACTCTTTTTTTTTTTTTTTCAAAAGCTATTCAAGTTTGATTCCATCTATTCCAATCTGTCACTGCAGCTGTCAGTGTGATGCCTTTTCTTCAAAGCACAGAGACAGCTCAGCTGAAAGCACTGCTCCTAGTCAATGGCAGGAAAAAGGTCTGCACAGGGAGCAGCAGTTATGAGGTTGACAGCCCACGTGGAACATCACCAGAATAATGTAATAGTATATAGATAAGGAACAGGGCTTAAAGGAAAGTGCACGAGGAATGGGGAAAAGAGGACCACTCAATTCACTACACTCAGTAAAATTCTCTCTTTTGATGATAGGTTTGGATTAATTTTGCATCTCCAGAATTGTGAATATGCTCATAAAGGTCTCTTCGCATTTTTTAAATATGATTACAAAGCCTGGTAGCCCTTTGTATGCTACCTAACTTAAGAAGGGACTCTCTCTTTCATGTGTTAATTACTACTGAATTGAGCCCACCCTGCAAGTCAGGTATGTGAAATTTTAAAACTTCTTACTTATAGATTATGAAGTTCTCACCAAGGATCATCTCTCTTAAAACTTTGACCAATTTAAATCAGTTTTGTTACAGTTGTTTCATAGCTGGGAAAAGCTTGGTCAAGAGTAATTAAATGTCCTATTTAAGACTACAGAAGAGGTCAAAGGGCAGAGCTAGGAAGAAAGTAATTATTTTTATCTTCCAGAAAGCTATTTCTTCTGATCCAGTCTCAGACTTAGATATGTTATATATGTGGGTAACTAGAGTGTGACAAATAAGAGGCAGTGCTGTTTGAAAGACATAGTAGGCAGACATTTTATAGATCATCTATAATTTTTTTGCATGCATTTGTTAACTTACGCACAACTGGAAATATCATGAACTGCTATCATCAATTTATCAGTGTTCCCTATAACAAGTCCACAAATATCTAGGCAACTTTTTTGAGAATTTGGTGAATCAGTGCATATGATGTGTTTTTAAGTCAGAACAGATACAGTCACATCATCCTGGATGGTAAAATCCTTCTGACTCCCTGTTGCTACTGATCTTCTCTTGGCCTATCCCCTGAGTAATTTCACTTTGATTACAGGACAGTCATTGTGTACTCCATGACTAGTGCTATATTCAGGGCTCTTTTCAGTGGCTGCAAACTGTGTTCTCAACTCCACATGATTAAAGCCTCCTACTTTTCTTTAAAGCATGAACTAGAAACAGCACATAACTAATACAATCAACTCCACTTCCTGCATTTAAATACAGCGTCATAGCTCAGGATGTTGGTATTCTTCAAATTACCATGGTAGAGAGACTGAAGCAAAATGTTTCTATCAAATCAGTTTTCCCAGTTTAAAAGAAACAAAAACCTGAATCACCACTCTAGCTTGCTGTCCCACACATGCACATACACAGGCACAGATAGGAAGAGGATGAACAAAAAGGGAAAATGCACTGATTATATTATTTGTGAAAGTTTACAGATATTGTATCTATCTGAAACTACTGCTCTGAATTTTCTCATGCCCATCTGTCTGATCAAGACAAACACCTCAGTAGCAGAAAATTATGAGTTTGATGAATAAAGTCCAATTCTTTCAATCCATAATGATTACAGTAAGCACTATGTTAAAATGAATTTGAAAGTCAGTTCTTTACAGGCTCTGTAGGAAGGCTAGGCAGGGAAGGATCACACTATTCAAAGGAGCAGCTTAAATACTGCAGGCTGTTTCTGTGGAGGGGGTGACAGACCAAGTGAGAACCTGGGGGTCAAGATTAGGTAGGAAGCTAACAAATGGAAACACCTGGTAGGTGCCTCTGGGAAACCTTGTCAAGTCTAATGAAAGACCAAGGGACATGATTACAAAGACACGGATCAATTTACAAAGGGTAAAATGTGCCTTGCCACCTGACAGCTTTCTGTGATGAGATGACTAGCTCTGTGGATGAGAGGAAATCAGTAAGTGTCATTTGCCTTTATTCTAGCAAAGCTTTCAGCACAAATCCTCAGTCTTGTAGCCAACCAAGAGAGAAAGAGAATGGAGGGACGGAATACCAGATGAGTGGGACACTGGCTGGACCACCAGACTTAAGGGGTAGTGGCCAGCAATTCAAAATCCAGTAGCTTGTGGCAAGCTAATTGAGGTGTTTCTACAGAGTTGATACTGGTGCTAATGTTGTTTAACATCTTTATTAATAACTAGAATGATCAGATAGAGGGCAATGTCAGCAAGATTTGGTATAGCACCAGACTGGCCAGAACAGAGGATGCATTAGACATTTGCCATTCAGAGAGATCTCAGTAGACAGGAGAAATGGGCTGAGAGGAACCTCATGAAGTTCAGGGACAGCAGGCAGGAGGAGTTCCTGCACCTAGACAAAATGAAAGGTGAAGCAGTTCCAGCTGCACACAGTCCAGCCAAGAAAGAGCGTTACTGAGTGGAGAACAAATTGCATGTGAGTCAAATGTGCCTTTCAAATGGTAAAGGCTAATAGCAAACTGGGCTGCACTAATAACAGCCAAGGCAGCATTCTGAAGGATATCTGCTCAACCCCTGTGAGATTGCCCCATGATTACTGTGTCCAGTTTCCCAGTCCTAGGTTCCCCAGTATCCAAAGTGTGTTGGGTAGAGGATAACCAAGCTGACGGTGCACACAACAGTGACTGGGTCTGGTGCATAGAACGTACAAGAAAAGGATGGGAGAGCTCAGTTTGTTCAGTCTGGATAGGAAGAGGCTGTGAGAAGAATCTAATTGTTCTCTTCAACCATCTAATGGCTAAAGAGGAGACAAAGCCAAACTCTTCTCAGAGAAGCACACAAGTATGAAGAAATAAACACAAATTACGTTAAAGGAAATTCTGATTAGATATAAGAGAAAACTCTTCTCAGTGACAGTGGTATAGCACTGGAACAGGCATCCATCAAGGCTGTGAAGGTCCTTCTGAAAGTAACAACAACTGACAGTGTGAAGGACATCAGGTTCTTCTTGTGTTTGTAAGTGGAAGTATAGGAGTAACTGAGTTTTCAAAAGAAATTTCAGCTCCTCTAAATCTTATTTCTTTAGTGTTCCTATAATTCCTAGCTTCTGATTGAGAAATCTCCTTAGCTTTAATTCAGGGAAATTTTATATGGATATAAAGCTTTGTTCCTCAGTGAGGTAGAAACAATTGAAGAAACTATGCGAATGTTTTAGAAAATTACTTCTGAAAGGTATTTGTTGTTTTAATAGATGTTTTTTAAAGCAGTAGAATTATGCTTCCATTCTGAAGACTTCAAATTTTCTTTGTATTTGGTACTATACCTTCTTATGGTATGTAAAAATAATAATAAAAAAAAAAAGTAGGCAAAATTTTGTAGAGAATAGATTATTGAAAGAAAATAATTTTCTTCCTGTAGAAAAGATAGCAGTCTTTAAGTGTATGGAGCTAAATATTCTTGTAAGTATGGACTATGATTCTAAAAAGGAATCCCTGTTTTTAACTGTCACTGATAATACAGTTAAATAATTTCATGAGCCTAAAGCTAAAAATATTATATTCGTATGGCCTTCAGTTTTCATCTATCACTTCAAAATGTCCAGTGTTATGGGGCACAATGGGAATAAATGGGTATGGGTGTATTATATATTTTCATGTACTAAGAATTTTAATATTAAACTATTGCTTACTATGATAATTGTTACATGCCATGAAATATATACACACTGATTTATATGCATTTAAGTTTCAGTTTTTATTCATGAGTTAACGCACTTGTTTATAAATAATGTCTATTGTGCAGTAACATATAATTTCTTTGAACACAGACTTATCTTTCAATATCTGCACCAAAACTGGAAAGGATCTGTGATATTCTCGAAGTATTTGAAATGTTGCACTGTTGTTACATTCTTAATTTGGATTATGTTACTTGGGGTTTGAAATCCTGCAGTGAATATTTGACAACAGAAATATAACCTGTGTTTCTGTAGTGCTGTAATCATGCCTACCACGCAGAAAGAGATCCCGAAGTCAACACAAGTTTGAAGTACAGACAGCTGCTCGTCACTGACTATATAATACAGATAAATAGAAGTAATGAGATACTATGCAAAGTATTAGTATTTGTATCAGCCTGATACAATGCCTGAGCAGACTTTGCTGACTGAGCAGCCGTTTGTCAGATACAGAAGGGCTGCATCCCATCACTTTTTGTATTGCACTGAATACATGTTGATCCTTCTCCTTCTGAGTCCTTGACCTATTAACCACCTCATCTCAGCAGTCTTACCTCTGCCTGAGATTGTACTTATGGTGCGTGGCTCTACTCTACAATTTTTCACAGCTCTGTACTTTTCTTCAGAGCCTGAGCAAAGATTATGAAGTTGGGTTGAGTCAGAGCTCAGTTGGGTCACCACCGCTCAGTCCGGGAGTGGGAAAGGAAAGAGGGCATTTCAGGTGGCTGGAAACTAGCTTGGGTATGGTTTTAATCAATAAGTTAAAGATCACGTTGGACAGCTTTATAGATTCACAAATCTTTTTAAACTGAATCTATGTTTCAAACTGAACATTAGCTGAGTACATATGAACCATGCAGAATATATAGCTTTGACGTAAATATCATGGTATACATACACATACTTATTTATATACCTATATAATACCAATATGTAGTATATCTCCTACAAAGATAAGTTGATCATCTTGGTTTTGCTCTGACAGAAAAAGTGGGCTTGTAAGGTAAGGGAACCTGAAACCCTCACCCCTAAGGTCCCCTGACTGTAAGTAGAATGCATCACATTTCTTATAATCCTACTCTAAAATGAATGACTAGTTTTTATGTATTCAGGATATGATCCAAAACCTAAAGAAGCTGAAAATAAAGATCACAGTGAGCTGTGGTTTGGAGGTTGAGAATCAATTTCCTTCATTCTTATGTGACTGAACAGTACCCAAAGTTATGTACTGTTGAATAACTTGAATTCAATGGGAAGATGGGCTTTTAGACTTCAAATTTAGTGTATCATTATGGGCATCTCAGTATCAATGAATTTCGTATTTTTAATTTTCTTTTCTCTTTTTCTCCCTCTCTCAGGCAAGCCCTGCCCCTATAATTGTCAACACAGACACCTTGGACACAATCCCTTATGTAAGTATTGAGGTTTTTATTAATATATAGAATTTGTTTCTTTTCCCACAGAAATTCTAGTCAATATTGCATAGAAGTTATAAACAAGTCTTGCAATTAATCATGACTTTCACAGCTATGCAGGTAATTTTTTTTTCTAGAAGAAAACAGGAAGGATAATTGCATTTGGGTGAATTGTAGCGTATTATATATAAATAATTTTGGTTTTAGACTTTAACACATAAATTCTAACTTACTAAAACCAGTCTTTCTTTGAAAAAAATCTGTGACTTCATGACCTTTTTTCCTTATCCAGTTACATAAAGAATCTATATTTCCTTTTAGAGCAGCATGCACCCTCCTAGCTTATTAGGAAGATACATAGATGCACATCGTAATATTAAAATGGTGCAAATAGCTCTTCATTTGTCTGTCTGTATTCCTGCTGTAGATGAAAACTGTTTACAAGAAAGAACAGCACACACTAGATGACGTCATGTTTTCTTATTAATGTATCTTTTTCATGGCTTATTGAAAAAATAATTTTACCCTAAAACAAATTCATGTTTTTATTAGAGTTTAAAAAAATCTGCTTTTCTACATTTTAGATTGCAAAAGCAACTATAATCAAAGATGAAAGACATAGAGAAAGACAAACAGAATACATAATAAAGAGACTAACAGGCTGAAATTATAGGAAGCAAGAAAAGCAAGTAGTACAAAGCTAGTCATGCGGTATCTAATCTTTCTCCTTACATCCTCTTAGTTATCATTTTAAAGCTCCTAATCAATGTTTTTCATCTGTTGTTTTGTCCACATCCGCTTTTTATGATACCAATATGTAAGCCTAATTATTTATCCACCTACACAGATTATATTGCCAAGGTCTGTCTTTTACAAGACTATTGATAAGTTTAATAGCAGTTATCCTGTCCATCTTTTGCTATTCATATAGCTTAGAAATTATTGTGCAGAACACGTGTAAAAATCATAGCCAAGAGCAATTTAGAAGAATGACACTGCTCTAAAGCAGAAGAGAATTAAATCCCTTGTTGGGAATTTCAACCACTGAGAAGGGTGGAAAAGTTAAATAAAATTTCTCTGTTCTTAAGAAAGCATTCAGCTTTCTTAAAAGGATTCCCATCATTCCCAAGTCTCAATTTTCCTTCCGAACATCAGAACTATCTGCTCTGTTCTCACTTTCAGTAAGTCTAGCTTTTCTTCTGTTTTTAATGAGACATTTTTCACTTAGTGTTCTGTAAGCCTACCAAGAGGGACATTGTGAGCCCCAGTTCTCATTTCTAGGGCTGGACTTGTGCCCAGGATACTCTGCAGCTACGATGTTAGAATTCCTAAATACAGATGAATTACACTTGTGACAAAATGTTCAATCAATATGATTTATTCCCATAACATAGCCTATCAATACTTATACACTTTTATACTAGTCTTTTTTACTAGTGTTTTATATAGCGTTTATCCTATAGTTTTTATACTACTCTTCCTTCCTCTTAAAAAAATCAAAGGCAAAAAAAACAAACGCATTCAAAAGAAATATGGAGAGTAGACTGAAAAGTGCCTGTGGGCTGTTTCGGTCACACATGGTTTGAACCAAATAAATAAATAGAAAATGCTTGTTGTAAAAATAGACAATTCTGAAGTAGTTGCCTTCTCTTACCCATTGCATGGGAGGTGTTATGTCCCTCAGATATGGGACACAGTAGCACTACCAAAGAAGGACTTATTTAGATGAGCTGATAACAAACATCAAGGTGAAGCGTATCTGCTTGAGCCCAGACCAACATGATGCCCTCCAGGACAGGGATTTTTGCTTTACAAATAAGCGATTCTTTCTCATCAGGATCTGTATGCTTGAACATTCTCCAAATGGCAGACAAAATGACCTCTTCCTTCAATCTAATATTTGGGAGAGAGGGCTGGGAGAGCTGTGTTTTCCTTCCTGTCCCCAGCACCGATTCAGTCTAGTTTGATTTGGCTTGATTTTCTTTTCAGCTAAAAGTAGCTGTGATGTAAGTGGGCACAGAGTAGCAGTACCCCTCTTGTAACTGCAGTGTGCTAAAGCACCTAGAAGTGCTGATCTTCAGGGCCAGAGTCATCATAGATCGCTGCTATTCAGCTCCTGTTGACAAGCCTCAAAACACAGCTGGAGCCTGGGAAGTCTCCTATGGAAAGGACAGACAGAAACTGGACTATGTTTCCTCTGATCATGTTCTTTCCCTCATATCCTGATTTTCTCTAGTCTTTTTTGGTGAATCAAAATAATCTTACTTTTCTCTGAAATCACTAGGCACAACTGATCGTCTGATAGATCCTTAAATAAGGTCAGGCTATTTTCAGTGTTGTTGCATACCAGATGGGGAAGTCTCATTATTTCATTTAGCTGTTGGCTCAGTAGCGCAAGAAACTTGTCTCATTGTTCTGTGTTACACGATGTACCTGCAATGCATTTCCACTTCAATAACAGCTCTGCTCATCCTCCCTACCATCTTCTTCCAAAAGTTTTCAGAGGGATTGGAACTCACAGCAATGATTTGCATTCACAAAGCATTTTCAAATGTGATGTCTCCGCTGGTCCATCAGAGAGAAATTTCCTTTTTACAGTTGGGATACAACCCGTAAACTTCATGATTTGTCTCATTAACATTCTAATGATTTAAATTCATGTAATTAAACCTTTTGGTTCTGTTGACATTCTTCAAACCTTTTGACTCCTTTTCTTTGAAAAAAAACATCCTGTGAGGGGCTGTTTTTCATCAGTGTGCTTTTCTAAAATGAGATAAAAGAAACGGTCTTATTCTATTATACTGCATGTTCTTCCTTATAATTTGGGCCTGCAGCAAGTAACAGAAGAAACAGTTAATTAGCTTTGTTTCTAGGTTCAGTAGCTGGAAAACTTTGGCTTGCCAGGCTTTGGTCGTGGGAATAAATTTGATAGGAAGCTTCAGTGGTACAAAATTATTTATTCTGTGGCATTTTAAGCATAATTAAACATTTGGGGGAGTTTATTTGTTCTCTGTTCTTTGCCTATACATTTTAGATCTTTTTATATATTGAGTAGCATTAATTTAATAACATATGAATCATTTCAACTTCTCTGTTGCACAGAATAAGCCTTATTTAGTTCTTCTTTCTTTTCCAAAATGTCACGTAGTTAAGTTAGGTTGGCTGTAAGTCTGGCTTTGCTGCATCACTTTCAGATATTGATATAAAATTTCTATTTATTTTATGATGGAATTTCATTTTCCTTTCATGTTAACTAAACATTAATTTAAGTTTACTCATGTACCATTGTTGTTCCTTTCCACCCCCTGCCTTGTCACAGTGATATTCTCCTTTCAGTCCCAATAAATTCCTTGTATTTCTTTATTCTTCCATTGTCTTTCCAAATTACTATTATTGTTATTAGTAGCAGTAGTACTACTACTATTAGTACTGCTATTTTTTGTTATTGTACTACTCGTTTTCTCTCTAATTCTGCCATGTATGCTGAGTTCTGTGTAGACACACTCAACTTGTTTCCTAAAGTGGGGATTTTCATCCTACCTATGATAAGTTTTCATGAGCTCTGTTCAAATCTTTGGGTTGTTTTACATATACCTGAGCATCGCCACGCTGGTGGCTGTTCGGCTACTTGGGTGTATCCCTGCTCAGGGACCCCAGGAACTCAGACCCTTTTGGAATGTAGTGGTTGATCTGTGACATAGAATAATAGAATTATTGAATAATTACGGTTGGAAAAGACCTCTAAGCTCATCAAGTCCAACCATCAGCCCAAAACCACTCCTACTAAACCATGTCCCAAAGTGCCACATCTACACTTCTTTGGAACACCTCAAGGGGTGGAGACTCCGCCACTTGCCTGGGCAGTTTGTTCCTGTGTTTCACTATTCTTTCAGTAAAGCAATTTTCCCTAATATAGCTCCTGCTCAGTCAAGTGTGGGACCATGTTAGTGCCAAACTGGGGAAGTTAGGAAAGTTTTCAGCTTTCTCTGTCATCCCAGACAGCCAATGCACCTGGATTTAGCACATTAGAAGGAGGTACCCAAAGGCTTAAACATAGGCTTCAAAGAAAGCGTATTCTGACTGTAAAAAAAATGGTGAAAACCTGCCGATTTCTGAGAGACAGTCAGTACTCTAATGGCTTTTATCAGATAATATGAATGTAGGCACAGCCTAAACCTAAATACATGAATTGGAGGAGTGAGGTGGCAAGATATATTCCTACAATAAAGCATAAGTCATGTGGTATTACATAATGAATATTGAATGTTATACATAACTATGACTGATCCGCAAATTTTTGAAGACAATTGTAATATAAGAGTAAAAAGAATTTTTTGTCTAAAAGGGTAAGATCTGAATTTTCACAAAAGTAGGAGTTAGGTTCGCTTTATTAATTAGTATACTAAAATATGTAAAAATATTAATATCTAAGTATCTGTATTTTCCCCATTGATTTATCTTCTGAATAAATTTGTTGCTTCTTTCTTAATCAGTTTGATCATAGTCTTGAAAGTGAGATTGCACATCTTATTATCTCTAATGACTCATATTTTCTAGACTGTTAAACACCATTTTTGGTTTTTTGTTGTTTGTACTCATCTTTCAGTCTGTCAGTTAATGTGGATTACAACTGAAAAGCTAAATCTGGTAGAGCTCTATGCTAGTTTTTAAAAGCTGTGTTGGCTTTTCTTCTCTCGTTCAGCCCTTGAATTGTGTCACAGCACTGTTGTTGGCCCTGGCAATTGCTGCTGTGTTCTGCATGTCATCATTTCTGCAGGGGGATAAGAGATTTTTGTTTTATAGTAGCAGTATCGACAAGAAAGATTTAAATCATATTTATAAAATATTTTGAGATCATTAGTGTAAAAGGTGCTACATAATAGAAGATTAATGAACTAACATAAAACAACTCCCCTTAAAAATGCAAAAATAAAACAATCTTCATCCTGCCATCTGATGACTTAAATGGATTTTGGTGTGATGGATAGCCAAAAAATACAATGTTCCTGTCTGAAACCCAAAGCAAAAGTACAGAAAGGACCTTAGAAACTGATTTATTTTGCCTCTATTTCCCATCCATTGTTTTTCCATCTGAAAATCAATTTATTTCAAACCTTTTCTGTTAAAATACACTGATTTAGTAGCTTCTTCACAAAAGGACCAAAGTCATTTTGAATTGCTTTTACTGGGTTTCCCTTTTAAATTGTCACAGAGCTATCAGTTATTTTTATCACTCTGACAAAAATTGTATAGGAAAATTATATTATACATATTATATTATATATTATATATTATATATTATATATTATATATTATATATTATATTATATAATATTATATATTATATAGACTTCTATGGGTGTAAGGGTGTGTGTACACTCTGCTTCTCTATGACCAGCTGAATTTCATTTTTGATTTGTCCAAGATAATTTGTCCATGAGATCAGAAACTGATGTAGAATGCAGGCTAGAGTTATTTGAAGCACTTGGAGTTCTGAGTCAACCTAGAACGGTATGCCTCAAACTGACCTAAATTAAATGTAGTTTGATTTATTTTTGTTTTGCTCTCTCTAGCATTGAAGTAACTTTTGCTTTGTTGTCAGTTTTTTGATATATTACACTACAGACCCACAGTCAATTTTACTGGATTTTGCACCAGTAAGCTGAAATCAGTAGATAGGGTGTGGGGGTTTGCAAGAATCCTGTGGTGAATATAACTTCTTGAAAATACTCTTTTGTAGTGTAGTCCATGGTCTTCAGCCATCAAACCTCTTGCCTTCCACAAATATTACTGTTCATTTTAGTTTTTAGTCTTTTGCATACAAGGCTTAGCCAGGGTATATAATTAAGAAGCTAGTAAAGCACTTTAAGTACACCAGACCATTCTTGCATGGTGATAGCTTTATTCTGAATTACTTTGACGTGAAGTCCCATTTCTGAACTGAATTGAGAAACATAGTATAAAGAGTATAGTAATAATTACTTATCTATAGACAATTACTTTGTGGTTTGAGACAATAACACTTCTAGGTAGATTTCACTGTATTTTAAAGATGTAGAACTTAACTGAAAGCTGTTGTAAAAAGTGAAAGAAGAATTTGCACAGATGCCATTATCTTAATAGTTAATTGTACAAAAGGAAGATCTTTCCAGTTCCATAAGACTTTATTTTGGAATACTTTAGATATTAGTTAGGCAAAATTCAGAGTACTGTTGTCAGAGACAGATGTATTCCTTCTGCCTTGGGTATAAGAAGTAAAGAGAAAGTAACTGCTCAGTATCGAAGAGGAAACTAATTTTGATGAGAATTGGAAAAGAAAAATATGAGTTTCATGTCTTAGTGGAAATGGAGAGCTTAATTTCTGTGATGCTTCAGTCTTTTAAGATGACATTATCTGAAATTTATTTCACAAGAACTTTTTTAAGGATATTTACTTTTTTAGTCTAGAATTGATTGAAGTTTTTCTTTGCAAACTGTCTCTTAAAGTTTAGGCAAGGTCAGGTTGGATGAAACTCTAAGCAACCTGATCCAGTAGAAAGTGTCCCTGCCCGTGGCAGGAGGTTTGAAATGGATGATCTTTAAGAACCTTCCAACCCAAATCAGTCTATGATTCTATGATTAATAATAACATTGGACAGAAAAATTTCCTTCCTTGCTAAGGAAAAGGAATTCCTTCCTTCTTTTTATGTATTCCTCTTAACTTCACAGAATCACACAATCATTTAGATTGGAAAAGACCTTTAACATGTTTGAGTCCAACCATAATAAATCTGAATGAACACCATTTCACTTTAATAAAACTGCAAAATTAACCATTTAAATCCTCTCTCATTTCCCCCCATTGTTAGCCTGGGATTAGCTGACCCATGCTGTAAAACTAACACATTTTCAGCACAGTTTGAAGAAATGTTCTGAAGCTGCAAGTTATCAGGGCTGGCTGGTTTGGAATGTGACTCATTTCTAACAATAAAAACCCACGCTACTTTTAATGCAGCGATATTGTGAACTAGCCTCAGCAGTAAATTATATTTCAACCATTGCCTAGGTGACCTAGCTTTCTGCACGCAGTAACAAACCCAAATATACCACAGATAATATCTGTTTTTCTGATCTTAAAATTCTGTCTCATAATTTGCTATAGAAGATTGATTTAGTTTGAGGGTAATAGAAAGTAAAGATGCCTACGTGAGATAAATTTCTACTTTGTGGAGATTATTAATAATAAAGAAATGACAATTGAAGTGTACTTTTTTTGTACCTTACATTAACTTATTCAATCACTTGTCAAGTGATTTGTGCCTGTAAATTGTTCTGTGTAGAGATGGGAATAGTTGAGAACTTTGGATTCTTTTTAGTCATAAATTATTAGTGCTGAATATATGATGTTTTATATTAGCTAGGTAGAAAACTTTGATGGATTTTGGCAAGTGTGATTCTTTCTTTCTTTCCAAAGCTTAATTGGGCAGTAGTGTAATCATAACAAAATTAGTCTTTTTTAATGTTCAAATTCAGGACTTAGATTTTGCAAAAGGTGATGTAAAGGTGCAAAAGGCTTCCCGGTGAGGGGATGGGTCACTGACAGGGTTATAGAGGTTTTCACATGTGCACTTTCAATGGTCTGAGGGCTCCGGACTCCTGTTATGCTCCTAGGAACACCGAGATAGTCTGTGATTTGCACTTCTTCTGCCGCCACTGAGTCTCTGCATTCCCTTCTGGGTGTGCAGGCAGGCTTTTGTCATATATATCCTAACACAACATATTCCTAGTATGGGATGAGGCAGAAAAAAAAAGTAGTCCTGAAAAACACCACATCTGTGGAGCAGACTTTTTGGAGTGTAGTAAAGCAGGAATGCCTGTCCAGTGGCCTCGTGGATATCAGACCATTGGATGTGCAGAGATGCATTATACAGAAATCTACCTGTGATGATCACTGAACCAGAACATTTCCCAAACTGCAATACAGTTTACAGTTTAGATGAGGAAATCACAAGTGTTATTATGTCAGGAAACCTGTTGAGAACATATTAAATATACCTAAATTCACTCGTAAATTATGCTCTAATTCGGAAAAAGGATGATGTGATCTTTGCTGCTTTAGAGTGGTATTGCATCATATTAAACATTTTCAAATTATTTCTGTGTTGCATTTGTGAATTTTAGTGTATTGAAAGTATTTTTACAATATTTGTTCTGCTGTAGTTTTTTTTTTTTTTTTCCAACACTGCTTTCTTGATCTGAGTGAGTTTATTGTGCACTGCAAGCTTTTTCTGCTTGTTTTAGAGAACACTATGTGTCAGCATTATTCTTAATCTTTCTTTTGGCTTTTTCATTAGTGATTCAGTAAAGCATCTCTGCTATTGTATGCAGTAGGTTATAGACAATCTTAAGAGCATAATCTTTTTGGGGGCGAGGGGGTGGGGAAATGCATAGAAATTATTTCAAAACTAATATTAAGATTAACCTTTCAACATTTCATCTTTGCATAAGAAATGAAACTGAAGGTGAGTGAAAGTCTTTTTTCCCCTCTCTCTTCGGTTTTATAGAATCATAGAGTGGTTTGGGTTGGAGGAGACAATAAAGATCATCCAGTTCCAAATCCCTGCCATGGGCAGGGAGAGCTTCCACTGGATCAGGTTGCTCAAAGCCTCATCCAGCCACGCCTTTAAGACCTCCAGGGATGGGGCATTCCCCAACTTCTCTGGGCAACCTGTGCCAATGCTTCACAACCCTCACAGGAAAACATTTCTTCCTAATATCTAATCTAAATCTTCCCTCCTTCAGCTTAAAACCATTACCTCTCATCCTATCCCTGCAACCCCTGATAAAGAGTCCCTCCCTGGCTTTCCTGTAGCCTCCTTTAATTACTAGAAGGCTATAAGGTCTCCTCAGAGCCCTCTATTCTCTAAGGCAATCAAGCCCAACTTTTTAATGTTAAAGAAATTTTTATGAAAAATGGGAATTTGTCTCAAGCTGATGCAAATCAGTTTTTCCTGACAGGAAAGCTGAGAAGCACTTGGAACAGTTTCTGAATTTTTGCTAAGTTTAGATTGTGACTGGTGATGGTCAGTTGTGCTGTATCAGCTGCTCCTCTGTGAACAATAGTTACATCAATTTTCTTTCGCTGAGCTTGTGAGGAAGAGCAGAAAACCACTTTGATTTCCTTTCAGCCATCCAGATTGTCCTTTTTTTTTTTTTCTGCAGCAAATTTAATTGGACATGAGGGAGCTGTTCTGCTATGCTTTTAGTTGTCGAGTGCAGAGGACTGTGGCTCCCTGCCCGTATGTACACTAAAGTCTTCCAAGATTTTAAGAGAAATAGTGAACATTTCTGCTGATATAAAAATACCTGTAAAGCAAGTGATTCATGTGAAAAAAAAGCTTTTCCTGTGGAATACATAAATATTTCTTTACAAATGTACTTACATTTTATTTATGTGAAGATTCCTTATTACTCATTTTCATTATTTGTGCAAGTATTTTCTTTACCTGTTCAGGTCTGCTCACTCCTATGAGCAGATTAATATCCACAGATTAATAAATGTAACATCAATTGCACTAATATAAGCCTGGTGACACCAATAAGATTGCAGCAGTGTTACTGAGAGTAGAGTTTAGCCTTCAGCAGTGGTGCTAGCATTTACACATGAGAAGAAAAGAACCCAAGAGAATTCATTGATTATGGTTTGTTCGTAGGCAGTGGATTTAGAGAGTACAAAAGGGAGTATTGACTCTCAACAGTAAATAAAAGTCCTGGGAGACAATTTTAGGCTCGAAAGTGAGTCAGAGTATATCTGATCATTTGACAAATTGCAAGAGATAAGATTATGTTGGTTGTATATTTATTTATTGAGGAAATGGTGCATGCCCATTATGTATATTGTATATGTTTCATTATATTATTCCTATATAAACATGTCATGGATATCAAAGAATGCAGTAAATTATTGTTGTTTTTTCCTTGTTTTGCCAGTTAGTATGCTACTCATTTCTCCCTAAAACTGAGAAAAAATTTCATCATAAGTGTTTAAATGAATCAAGCTTAACCCTCAGTTTATGAATTTTGTCTTTTAAACACTCTAACTAGAGTTATCAACTTTTAAAATGAAATTATGCAAACCGCAGTATTAAAAATTCTGAAAATAACCTTGCAAGTCCCAAATTACAAGTACTTCATAATCTTTGTTGGTGAAATAAGGTCAATCAAGCAATAACAGTTTTACATTTTTGTGTGCCTTGTGCATAGAATGAAATATTATACAGGAAAATAATTTCTAGAAATGGATGAACTGTTCAGAGTGTTGAAAATCATGATGGATTTTCTTTAAAAACTGAAATAGAACAGAGATATAGGAATCTGACAAACTGAAGGCTTACAATAACTCATACGTTAGAGTGTCAGCACTGGCAAAAGTGCATAAGAAAATGAAAGGGGGAGGGACAGCAAACTTTTGAAGCCGTATAGTAAATGGCCTAAATTGCACAAGAGAAAACATAGTTTGGCGGAATGACTGTATCCAGTTCTTTAGAATGCATGATTTCAGATTCTTGCACTGATGTATATTCTAAATTTAAGATAGAGAAATACAAGGAATTTTACAAACCTGGTTTTTTTAGGATGCAAATCTTAAAAGTCTGAAGTGTCTCTAGATAGTCTGTGGGCAGACACACATTCCTCAAATGGCAATTCCATCCAATGACTAAGATGCATGGCAAAAATCATCCCCTCTTGAATCTTCTCTCCAGTGGCTATAAAAAAACATATGTAATAGCATATGAATTTATCTTAGTCTGAGAGAAGGCTTTAAGTAAAAAGAGCTGAAATTTGTATTCTTTTGTTGACACTATTTTGTAGAACTTGGAAGCACTGGCCTGAACAGAATTTGTGCATGAATGCCATTTCATTTCCATTCATTGTGAACCCCATTTGAAATCATGATCTCTGCTTTGATCTGCTTCATGGATTATGCTTATGAAACTGAAAGGTTTTTGATCAGTTTGCATTTGATATACCAAGTGCTTTCACTTTCAAATATGTAAGCAATTTTCTTCTGCAGTGGACTTCAAGAGAGTAGAATTTGGCCTTTTCAGGGTTCTGCTTGTTAGAGTACCATGGGATGAAGCCCTGGAGGGGAATGAGGTCCTAGAATGCTGGTTAATATTCAAGATCTTTTCCTCCAAGATCAGGAGCACATTCAGGCAAAACCACCAAGAATTCTGTATAGATGAACAAACTCAAACACAAAATAGAATCCTACAGAGGGTTAAAGGAAGGGCAGGTAACCTGGGAGGAATATAGGGGAAATGTTTGAGAAGCCAGAGATCAGATCTAAAGCCCTGACAGAATTAAATCTGGCCAGGGATGTCAAGGGCAACTAGCAAAACTTCCTCAGGTACATCAGTGATAAAAGGAAGATTAGGGAAAAAGTGAACCTTCAGTGGAAGGAAAGAGGAAACCTGATTACCCAGGATGTGGAAAAGGATATGGTATTCTGTGACATTTTTTAGTGACTTTCAACAATGGAGATAGAGCACCGGTGGACAAGAGAAGAGTAACTGACTTCATCCAACTGGACGTGTGCAAAGCATTTGACACTGTCTCACATGAAGTTCCGGTCTCTAAATTGGAGAGACATGGATTTGATAGATGGTCAGCTTAGTGGACAAGGAATTGGATGGATGATTGCTGCACTCGAAGGTTGCAGTGAATGGCTCAATATGCAAGTGGAGATTGCTGACAAGTGGCATCCCTCAGGGGTCAGTATTGGGAACCGTGTTTTTTAATACCTTTCTCAGAGACATAGACAACAGGAGTGAGGGCACCCTCAGCCAGCTTTCTGGCAACACCAAACTATCTGGTGCAGTCAACACACTGGAGGGAAGGGTTGCCATCCAGAGGGACCTTGACAAGCTTGAGAGGTGGGCCCACGCAAACGTCATGAGGTTCAACAAGGCCAAGAGTAAGGTCCTCCACCTGGATTGGGCCAATCGCAAACACAAATACAGGTTGGGTGGAGAATGGATTGAGACTAGCCCAGAAGAAAATTACTAAGGGATGGTGGTTGATGAGAAGCTCAACATGAGGCGACAATGTGTGCTTGCAGTCCAGAAAGCCAAATATGTCCTGGACTACATCAGAAGAAGTGTGACCAGCAGGTCTAGGGAAGTGATTATGCCCTTCTACTGTGCTCTCATGAGACCTCACTGGGAGTACTGAATTCAGTCCTGAGTGCTCAGCACAGAAAGGACATGGATCTGTTAGAGTGAGTTCAAAGGAGGCTACAAAGATGGTCAGAGGGATGGTACACTCTCATATGAGGAAATGCTGAGAGAGTTGACATAGTTTATCTTGAAGAGAAGACTCCGGAAGGACCTTATTGCTGCCTTTCAGTACTTAAAGGGGACTGACAAGAAAGCAGGATCAGGACTTCTTACAAGGGCGTGGTTATAGAAAAAGGAGAAATGGCTTTAAAACTGAAAGAAGGTTGATTTTGATTAGATGTAAGGAAGAAAATCTACATTATGAGTGTGTTGAAGAACTGGAACTAGAGAAGTCATGGATATCCCATCTGTGGAGGTGTTCAAGGCCAAGTTGAATAAGGCTTTGAACAACCTGATCCAGTGGAAGGTGTCCTTGCCTATGGCAGGGGGCTGGAATAGGATGATCTTTAAAGTCCCTTCCAATCCAGGCCATTCTGTAAATCTATGACTCTGTGTTGTTTACTTTCATGGCTTCCAACCAAGAGTTAACCCTTCCACCATTGTTCATTGCCAAGCTCCTGCTGCAAGAGTGCAATGCTAGGTTTACCCTTCCCCAGAGATACACCAAGCCCCTCTGCTGCTCTCCACTAGCAGATCTCAGCAATGCCCCTGCAGATGAGGTGAAAAATGTAGGCAAACTGAAAGAAAATCTGTCAGATGAATGCTGGCCCAATTCCCTGATCCCCTAGTGAAACCAATTCAGTCATAGGAATTCCTGCCTGCTGATATGCTAATGTGGCCAACATCAGAATCTGGACAAAAAAAAGAGAATACAAAGGAAAATTTGATGGTTCAGATTGTAATGGATAGGATTTTATCATATAACATGTAGGATGCATAAAACAACAAGAATTCCTAGGAGGAGATTATCAAGATACATTTTTCAGACTGTATTAAGTGTCAGACCTATGGAAATAAATAGCTAAAAACCCCATAAATTTTTGCTAAATAGGGGAAACAATTGTGAGGAGGGAGAGCAGCAAGCAGGTGAAACCAGAAGGAAATCCCCTATCTAGATGAGATTTTGAAACTACGTTTAGGCAGGTAAAGTGAATCACGTTAAAGTTTATGTGAAAAAGATTAGAAGATGGAAAGCTAATAATGAAAAACTGTTTAATTCCATAAGTATGTGCACACGTGTCTGTGCTAGACAAAGAGAAGAAATTTGGAGCTAGTAAGAAAGAAGAAACAAGTAAAAGACATGAAAAGAATGAAAATCAGAGAAGCAGTGGATGCTGAGTTAGAGACATGAGAAACTATGATTAGATGTAACGGATGGTGATTCACAGTAGATACAGGAAACATGATTTTTCACTGAACAAGGTTTGAGAAATGAGGTAGGGTAAGATAAAATTAGAGATCTGGGAATCAACCAGAGAAGAGTAATAATGTTTACTTGCGAAATGGGTATTTTCTCCAAGAGAATGGAAACAAGAAAATTCAAGGTAACAGTGAGGGAGGAAGAAAGAGAAGAAAGGATGACTACTGTACATGAAGAGTGAAGAAGGCTGACCAAAAATTAAGACCTGGAGAAGGATGTAGGAGACATCTAAGAAGAAAAGAATTAATTAAAAAAACACCCCTTTTGAGCATGGTGCAAATTGATCATGACTGTGCTGCAGATCTTTACAGGTCTTAGCCAAGACCTGAATGTGGGTTCTTGGAGCTCTGCTAATTGTGTGTTGAGGGTGGCATCTTCCCTGAAGGATGTACAGTGACCAGTGGTCAAGTGCCCTTTAGGTATCTGTCGAAGCATCACAAATAAGCTGCACTTGTGTTGTAAGACCAATTCCTGATTAAGTATAAATTTCTTTCTAAAACCATATGGTCTTTTACTCTTCATTCTTCATAGCAAAACGGTCATATTATCACATGAAATTTTTAGTTTACAGTAAATATTCATTCAAAAAGCTTAACATATTATCCTTGTTTCCTAAATGAAATATGGACAAAGAAAGGAAGTAGATTTCATTATGTACAGTGATTAAAAGTTAATGTGGGTTATCCTGTACAAAAAGCCCGTAAAATGCACTCAACTCACTTAAAGAAGGGCAGCATTAAAAACTTTGTGGCAGCCTCTTTAGGACAGTTTGAAAGCACGAAATCATCATACTTGAAAAGAACACAGACAACTTTTTTGTGTATGCCTCTATGCAGTGAGAAGGGAAATTTTTAATGCTCTTGGAAAACAATATCTAAAGGTGATCAGCAGGTTTCCTTTGACAATTAATGAGGAAACAACCTAAATATGGAGATGTTAAAGGGCTAAATAAGGATCATGCTTTTGTCTCACTGATAAAATATAAATCATGAAGGGCTATTTAAATCTTAAAGGCATTTAACTACCCAAATTATGACTTTGATGTTTCTGAAATGTAAAATGGGATGTCTTAATTATGTGCCAGATTGGATATTTTCTAAATATATCCTAGGGTTACTTGTACAATAAGAATTTGGTAATCTTGTATTCTGGTAAGGTTTGTGTGGTTAGGCAATTGGTGAAACAATACAACCGAAAGAATAAAATCTGCATCTTCAGTGAAAATCATTGGCGGAGTAGTTATCTTCCTATGCATATGATAACAAAATCAGAAGAAGAAGTCTTCTTTCTTGAAGACAGCTGAAAAGCAATATCCAATTAAATATAATTAAAATGGATTTTGTTTGTAATAAAAGTCTACAGATGTTGCAATTTTTAGGCAAAACAGTCTCTTCTTGAAAATAACAAACAACTCTAATGACAAACTTTATTGGAAAGAATAGGTGCAGTAGTTTCAAAATATTGCAGCTGTATAAATTGTAAGTAGTCTGATGCTGTTGTTGCCACTATTGTAGTACAGTTCTTATCATTAACATTCATATGACAAGTCTATCTTATTGAGTGGGTAGACGTTGTTGTAGATATGTAGAATTATGGCAAGAAAGAATTAGGCAACACTTTTTTGAGTGTAAGCAGGTCTATCAAATCAAATAATTGCTAAAGTGTAAAAGGTATCAAATTATTATTATGAGAAAAAACATATCTATTAAAGTCTAAACAAAGTGACAGGGTATGTGAAAGTGAAAAACCTGGTAGCAATTTGTTGTCATGGATTTGGGAAATCTATCATTATCTGTAGAATTTTCATCAAGGGACTGCTTCAGCTGCTTATGTCATCCTTAAACTGCACTAAATGAGAAACTGTCAGCCTCTGGCCTGGATGGGTGCACACTCTCCTGGGTTGAAAACTGGTTGGATGGCCGGGCCCAGAGAGTGGTGGTCAATGGAGTTAACTCCAGCTGGAGGCCAGTCACAAGTGGAGTTCCTCAGGGCTCGGTACTGTGTCCAGCCTAGTTCAATGTCTTTATCAATGACCTGGATGAAGGCATTGAGTGCAACCTCAGCAAGTTTGCGGATGACACTAAGCTGTGTGGAAGTGTGGATCTGCTGGAGGGTAGGGAGGCTCTGCAAAGGGATCTGAACAGGCTGGACCGCTGGGCTGAGGCCAATGGCATGAGGTTCAACAAGGCCAAATGCGAAATAGTGTGCGAAAAACTCCTTTTTTTCACCTGTTCCTTACTTCCTATTCTCCTGGAAGAGTCATCTTCTTCTTAGCAAATAAGTGAATTCTAGTAGTGATTACAACTTTATCAGGAAATCTCTCTTGAATGCTGGAATCTGGATAGCTGCCATAAGTCACTTCTTTTTCTTAAAGACATTTTCCTATCAAAGTTCAGAATAGTCCTCCTGTATAATAGGTGCAGATATAAACAAGGCAATTGTTACTTTACTTCTGCAAGTAGTTGCTTTAAATACTGGCACTGGAATTATGTTAACTTATTCTACAGGGACTGTAGTTTATCACACTCCAAATCATGAACATACGTAGGGTCAGGAGACTGAGAAACCTTCTCTCATCAAAAGTGTGATTGTGATGCTGTTCCTAAACAACAGGGCAACAAAGGCCCTCAGAGTTATCTAAAGGTTTCATGTGGATCTGTTCCTCATGTAGCACTTATGTGTTTTGTCCCGGTCAACAGAATGTTTTTTGTTCTGTTGGAAGTAAAGTGTGATTGCCTAAAGAAAAGATGGAGAGGGGCTCTTTGTCAAGGACTGCAGGGATAGGACAAGAGGCAACAGTTTTAAGCTGAAAGAGAGGACACTCAAGTTAGATATTAGGAAGAAATTTTTTCCTGTGGGGGTGGTGAGGCACAGCAATGGGTTGTCCAGAAATGTTGTGGAAGCCCTGTTCCTGGAGGTGTTCAAGGCCAGGTCAGATGAGGCTTTGAGCAACCTGTTCTAGTGGAAAGTGTCGCTGCCTATGGCAGGAGGGTTGGAACTGGATTATCCTTAATGTCTGTTTCTACCCAAACCATTATATGATTCCAAGATCGTGAAAGAGACACATTTTGATTCCAACTCTGTGTCTTGAAGAAGGGACATAATAGATTGCACCTTGTGTATTTATTACCTACTTTTGCCAGAGTCCTCTGGACCTGTTACTCTCACAGGCATTGTTAAACACTTTTCCTCCAAAGAGGGGAGATCAGTGTCCTGAATCCAAGACGGAAGCCAACAGCACCATATCTTGGTTTTGAGCTTTTGAAGAAAGAAAGAGACCAGATTGTCCCTTGGAGACATCCTAACCGGTTGGGCTTGTGAGAGCAGGTGCTGGATTTCATGCTATGAATATGCTGCCTGTTACAGGTGCAGACAAGCCCAAAAAGGCAATTGAAAAAGCTGCTAAACCAGAGATCTGGTCTTTCACTGCTTTGTAATTATGAAAGAACTTCGGCATCCTTTAAGCAGAACTTTGTTGACAGTCTATAGTTACGAGTAATGCAGAGAAAACAAATTTAAGGCAAGTGCTCCTAAACTTTACACATCATTTTTAGATTCTGTACTTAGAGAAAGGAAACATCAAGGGCACAATTCATTTAAGCTAGATGAGGTTTCCAGTGTTGATGATCTGAAATGAATTAAAACCTAGAAGTGCCTTTTTCTTTTGGCTGAAGAGCTGAATGACTACCTCACATCTCAGCATTATAAGTATCAACATTTGGTTGGTACTAAAGGTGTCTCTTGTATCAGCCTTGCATTCTTGAAATATGTGAAAGAATATTCCCAAACTGACTTAGAAATGCTGATGATTTTGGAGGAGAAGAGAATGTTGTATGAAAATGTTTGGAATCTTTCATAGTTATCTAAAATCCTGCAGGCCACAGCAAATTTTGCTGTGTGCTTTCCGCAATCTGATATACAAACCAGAATTTGGAAAATTAATGTAAAGAGAGATATAGGAACAGATTCCCACTACTTGCAAGTGATGGAAGTTGCAGGTTCACATGCCTTGTTTAGGTGCTTTGTCAGGCCAGAGACTACCAAGTTCAAATGGACAAAAACAGAGGGTATGCCTGTATGCTGTTAAATGAGAGGACCAACAAGCCAGTTCCAGCACTGGAGCCATGATTCTCCTCCTGCTTAACTGTTGACTCACTCCTTGGCTATTTGTTTCCAGCAGGCTCCAGACAGAAACAGCCTGAAGCACTGAGACTTGGCTGAAAATTCACTCTAATTTAGCAGTGCAGGCACAGCCAAAGAGTCTAAGTATGAAATAAAATGGTACTAGCAGTGAATGGCACTGCATACATCATCATTCCACCTGGCCCAGGTAGGTGTAGCATCTTATTAGGTCCTTCACGGAAAAGCTGTATTGGTCTTCTGAGCAACCAGCAGGAAAAACAGGGCAGTGAACTGCATATGCAGATATATAAGCTTAAGTAACAAAAGGAGCTGGATCAAGACTAGCTTTTTCTTCATATCATCTTTGCTGCTGTGGAACCTGATAATGCATCTGTGCTGCGATTAATGGTGATTTGAACTGAAGGCCTTTTTTGAATCGTGACTGTGGATGATAAAAGGAACCCCTCAGATGATCATAATCAAGATATTGTTTGTTTGCAAATATGAATTGAGTATTCAGCTTGTGTTTTCTCCTTTCATCTTTCTACAGAGGTTGCTCACTTCTCATGTCCCTCTTTTTCGCATTTTGCTGCACTAATGAGTTTTTAATGCAAAGGAAAGTGATTATAAGCAGTGAAGCAAAGACAGCTTTATAGACCGAGTCTGAGAAATTGAAGACATAGATCAGAGCTATCCACCAATCAAAGATAAAAGAGAAGTTCATGGAATCAGAGGCATATAGATAGCTTTGATTTCATTATCATTAGACAAAAAAGGCCAAAAAAAATGAAATAGCTATAAAGATGTTCCTACTTAGTAAGTTGCCTATATTAATAAGAGTCTATGCGGAAGGCATTTAAGTGATAACATAGGGCAGGAAGATATCCTAAAGTAAAATTTTGGATTATATCCTCTTTTAATGTCCTGTAATGTGATTACTAGACTATAATCATGTAAAAATACAAATCTTATATATGTATTAAATATTTTATTCATTGATGCTGTCTTTTCATTTCATTGTTAAACACTGATTATTTGTTTGGACTTTTCTCCATCTTTTCTTTTGAATACAGATTCTGGAGGTTGTGTTTCTGTTACTAATTTAATGGTTTATCAGATCTTGAATTGCAGACACATTAAATAGTTGGTGGCTTTTATGGGAGGCTTTTGTTTGGTAGACACATGTACCTGATTATAATATTCACAAGAGAAGTACGTAATTGCATTTAAAAGGTGCTTGACTAGATAAAGAATTATTTACATACAACATTTTCTGATTGCAATTGGAAGGTTAATATACAAAACTAGCAGCTGGGAGTGGGGAGGAGTAATAAATGTTCTTGTTCTGACAAACAACAATTCTGCTCCTCCAAGATTAGGTCAATCCTAAAGCTGCACTTCAGTTTTGCTCTTACAAAGTATTTTTTTTCATTAAGTATAAATTAAGGAAAACGCTAAAGCGATACTTTTCCAGGAAATACCCTATCATCACGGCATGATTCATGGGCAAAATCTCTTATTTTTGATTAATGGTTATTTTCTGGCAAAATCAAAAAATTGCTGGCTAGCTGTAGCTAAGACATACTTTGAAATTCTTCTGAGATTTTAATGAAAGTATTTTCATTAAGAAGTATTTTCATTACTTTGGAGTTTACTAACAATACAGTCAGCCTTTGTATTTTTCTCAGACATGGTATTCTACCCATATGAGGAAATGAGGAAGATAAGAAAGGGATGCTAAGCGAATTGCCTAAGTGAACAGAAAAATTCCACGTCAGAATGCTGCTTTAATCATTGTCATGTCCTCAGCCGATAGATTTCTTGTCCAGTGCCATCCATTTTTGTGCTCTATGTTTTGTAGCTTAATTTATTTTGACACTGAAACTCAGCGTAAGAATTGCATTAACATTCTGTGCCTTTTTGCCATTCAGCTGTCTATTGCAAAGGTCCTCTGTCATGCTCTTGCCCTAGGTTAATATAGAAAACAAGATGTATTTCAGTCTATGTATCAGTGAGTGATTTTTACATAAATACTATGATTTTCCTGTCTGCTTTTGTATTGCAAAGTAAATTGGAGCTCATAAGGCAATGAATAAATAATCTTCCTTCTGTTTGTGAGAATAACTTTTAGAAATAAGTCTTCTATTTTTGACATCAAACTTGTACCTAGGAAACTAAACATTTGCACAAAATCCACCATAACAAGTATCAGTCATGTTATGTCACTTAGTTATCCATTATTTCAGCATGTTATATACTGAACTTTTAAAGTTTTAAAGTTTACGGGCTTGATTATATGTCATTCAAGACAAAGGGGAGCTAAGTAGGCTGTATTTTAGATAGCATCACCTGTATGTTGAAAAACTCATTTCAGTAAACTCATCATACTGGAGTATCTGTACAGCATCTCTATCAGATTACCTCCCATGTGCATTTAAGTGATTCTCTGGTTTTATTTTCTTTAGGTCAATGGAACAGAAATTGAATATGAATTTGAAGAAATTACTTTGGAGAGGGTAAGTGTAATTTGTTCTTCTGTTACAGAAAAAAATAATAATGCAATTGCATATGATATTAAAAGTGGTAAAGAATACAATTATTTATTTTTTGAATAAAGATGTCCACTCCTTATTCTAAACTATGAAAACGTGAATGATAAAACAGCATAAACCTTTCATGTTTTTAAGAAGTTTCAGGTGTAGCTACTTGCAGACCAGTATCCAGAATGCTTTTCTTCCCTGTACCTCTCAGTGCTCATCTTGGTGTTTGAATATTGGGAAGAGCCCATGTGACTTGGTAACTCAATTTTAGCTTGTGAATTGGAATTGTGGAATCTTTTTCTCATGATTTCTTTCCATGTGGGCATAATAAAGGACATGAAGTCTTATACTATAAAACAAAAATTGAAAAAGTGTTTTTAGTGTTCAAGTGATTATATAAAAGCTATAGACCATACCTATGTGTAAAGAACATATTTATGCAAGTCTATTTTAAATAAGCTATAATAATGCCTGCCAGTGAAGGCTTTGTCGGATGTGTGCTTTAAAAAGTAGCACAAAAACCAGACAGGCATTTAAAATTTGTGCTGCATTATGTCTTCCTGAATTTGGTGGGTTTTTGGACCAGATGTGAGAAAGAAAGTCTAAGCGTTGTCATGTATCATAGTGCTTACAAAGATTTCCAATGAATACAAGACTGTCATTGCTGAATTCCTTCAATATTCTACCAACATCCTGGTAATACTAAACTTTATCATTTTGGAGCAAATCCAGTTAAGCTTCTTTCTATGTAAAATGTTTGAATGCAAGACTTGGCTTACCAAGATGTGACTGATGCCATATGAAAAAATGCCTGTAGGGTAGCAAACTGCCATTTAATTAGATACACGGAGTATAAAATTCATAGAGCCTCTTCTGCATATTATATTTTTAATTGTCTAGGTTAATGAATTTCATAAGCACTTAACTTAAAGGGTTACAAGTTTAATTTCTCATTGATTTGCTCTGTCAGGCAAATTATGACAGAGCAATATATCTTTTTACCATTCCCATCCTCGCAACAGATAACATATAAGGTTAAACACACTTTTTATCTACTGCCTCTCAATTTATTTGCGCATCACTAGTTATTCAGTGGACTAGAGTTTCCAAAGGTCACTGCACAGAACACATGCCTCCTGGGTGATATTTTGAAACCCACTTTATTTTTAATAGATGTGTAAATTATCACTGTAGACAGTGCAGAACAAATGTGATTTATACCTCCTGTACTCGTCTGATTTAATTAGTTATTTATGATACAATACCACCTAATAGCAGATAAAGGCTGATCAACAATAGCAAAAGAAGCTACAGATTCTAATGGAGGATGTTTTGTTTGTTTTCTGGATGCTGCTGAATCTATGGCTTCTGATTGTTACTGCTTGAAATGTTCTGTCACATGTATCAGTGTTTGTCTTAAAGGCAGGGTACTGTGTCTGCTGTTTTTTGTGTGAGATATGAATCACAAGTGATTGCCTTTAAATAGCTGTCATTTATGCTAGGCTAACAGCATTTTCAGAAGACAGACATTCTCCGTGTTGATTACCCATTTTCTTTCACAAAAGTGCTTTTAGAAAGCACTTTTAGATTTAGATGGAAAATCATCTCTCTCTGTTTAATGGAAAACTGTAAAATGTATTAAGGTTGACACTGTCGAGAGATAAAAATACAGTTTGCCCACATCGAAGAGTTCTTAATAAACTTTCTGGTTTATTCCAATTATCCAAGTTACAGGATTCTGCATTCCCAAAAGAAGCAGATAGTTTCATCCTGACATTTATCCACATTTTGAAATAGTAAAAATAATTTAAAAGATTATAAGATGTAAAATACAAATTGATTAAAGGTGTATTAGGGCTTTTTGTACTTTTTTTTTTTTTTTTTACTAGAAAGCAAGGGAAGATAGTAAAGGATTGAATAATTCAGCACACCTCCCAGTGTCTACAGACATGAAACGATCACCATTGATTTAATTGTAAGAGGTCACCTTCACCCATAGGTGACATGAATTTGTGGGATGTATTCCCAAAGAGTGGTTGGCTTAGAGTTGATCCTTGCCAAGGATGAAGAGCTGGCTCTATCCCGTACAGTAACATAAGACCACTGTGGTTACGTTGGCAGAATGTGTCCTATGTAGAGCTGGGGAGCAGATCAGCAGGGTCTCAAAAATGCTGCAAGGAAACTCTGGGAAGGGACTGGACTGATGGACTGTGCAGAACTTGCTAAGAGTCATTGACCTGCCTCAGACACGGACAGCGTTCCAAGAAATGACCACAAGAACACAGTGGGCTTGTGTAGAAAGCTTTTCTATTCTTACTCTTTGACATAATGTTGTTCAGTTGTTTCTATTTAAAATGTTGGGTCCTAGCTTACAGTCTAACTAGATGAGGTTTGGAGCTTGAAAGGTTTCAATGAGAGCTCACAAAGATGATGAATTTCAGGCAGACCCATCTTAAAGATGTGATCAGTGTGATTCCAGGAGGTAAGGCAGTTGTAAGTAAGTCTCTGCTATCCTCTTCCTTACTGTCCTACTCTTATACTTTTACTCTTCTCCGGTTGTGCCAGCCACTTACCAGGTAGCATCACCAACCCCTGAGCCCAAGGAGATCACTGTTAAATAAGTGATACTCATTTAGACCTCTCATTAAAAGGATTAGAATAATGCAATTACACAGTTAAGAGAAATTAAATATGTTCTCTTCTTTTTAAAAATAGAAAAAAGACATTTTTAATTCCTTCAACTACTTCAGAGAATGTATGAGTTTTTCTGCAGGCGTAAAATGCAGATCCAAGTGTAGACCAAGACTTGGTGATTTGTAACTAACTACAATGTCCGAATGCATACTTAAGACAAAATTCCTTAATATAAATCATTAGCTTGCTCTACCTTGCATATTAAAGACACCACAGAAAGTAAACTCTGCCTAAAATGACTCATATTAGCACAGTGATGTTAGTCTTCCATTACAGCAGGACTTGAAAAATTTATGCGGCGCTGTCAAGAGACTGATTTACACTTGTAGATCAGTGGTCAGTGTAAGACATAACTGAACAGACTCTGTGATAAAGCCTAGTCTAGCTCCTCCAAGCCAGAGGAAAGTTTTAATTGATTGACTCCTTGGTACAGCGTTGTGCTTGGAAACACTGAAGAGAGGGTTTTAATAGACATTGATAGAATATCAGCCAATATCAATAGTTACCTTGAAAAGGGGGGAAGACAGACAGCGGGTCACTTAATGATTCATGTTGGAGTTCAATATCTGAGTTCAGACCTGAGTATTTTTTTGTTCTTCTGACCTTGTCTGTTCTATAAACGTTAAAGGGCAGTTACCATTAGTAAAGCTGTTTTCATAGTACCTTTTGATATTTCATCACATATTTTCATTCTGTAACTGTATAAAAGTAAATTCATATTACTTTTAGGGAAACAAAGTGTTTAGAAAAATTAAATTCTACCAACATTGGAACTAAATATATCTAGTTCCCACTGCATTTGCATCATGAGACTGACTGACCTTGGTGTCTGAACAGGTCAGGCTCTGACTGAGAATTTTCCCAAGGTTGAGACAAGCTTGATGTGTCTCTATTTCTTTTTCTTTTATACTCCTGTGGGTTCTCTGGGCTATGACAACAATTCAGGTTACACTGCAGAATGTCTCTGTCTTTAATGAACCAAATCATTTTACAAAGCTATTAGGGACTGACTGTTTTCTTCTTCCTAACTTTTAGATTCATTTGCAATTGGCTATTGGATTTACTACTGTTGAGGAAGAGACAGACATGGATGTTTATATAGTGTAATTATTTCCTTAGAAAATCAGGTTAAGATATTCCAAATGAGTAAATTTTCATTAATGATTTGTCATCTGGGAGTGCACTGTGATAGTTCTGATAATTTTTATTCTGTATCCACTACATGAGCAGTTCAGTGGAAAGACTGAAAACCTGTTCTCTCTCTTCTTTCCTTTGACTTGATATTTCACTGACACCAGGTATCATGAGATGTTTTCATTTTTCTAGTTCAAGATTATGGTTCTCTAAAAGTTTGGACTTCCACTGAATTCAGAAGTCCATTCAAATCTGAACTAGAAAGGCTAAAATTGTAGTCATAAGTAAACTTAGAAGGTAAAATTTTAAAATCCTGAGGAAACTGTGGAAAAAGCAATGCTTATGCATTTTGGCAGAGTAGGGAATTTATTTCAAGCCTGGGATTTTTTTGCTTAGGTATCTTGTAAACCTAAGAGGTAATTGCAACTACAATCTTAATTGCTGCTATACTCTTAATTCTGCTGTTTTCCTCACTAATTTCCTTTGTGGAATGCAGAGGTTTGCAGAAATAGAGAGGGGCATTCTACTGAATATCTAAGGGAATTTGATTGCATTCAAGGACACAAGGATTTTAATTCAACTCAATATCTCATTTCCCTCTCTCTCTTGTTTTGGCAGAGATCACAGGATTGTAGAATCACAGAGTTATAGAATAGTTTGGGTTGGAGGGGACCTTAGAGATCATCCAGTTCCAACACCCCTGCAGTGAGCAGGGACATCTTCAACTAGATCAGGTTGCTCACAGCCCCGTCCAACCTAACCTTGAATGCCTCCAGGGGTGGGGCATCTAGAGCCTCTCTGGGAAACTTGGGCCAGCATCTCACTACCCTCACTGTAGAAATTTTCTTCCATATATCTAACCTGAATATACCCTCTTCTAAGAGTTTAAAGCCATTACCCCTTGTCCTATCACTATAGACCTGGTAAATTTTTTGTCCTTATCTTTCTTATAAGCCCACTTTAAGTACTGAAAGGCAACCATGAGGTGTCCCCAGAGCTTTCTCTTCTCCAAGCTGAACTACACCAACTCTCTCACCCTTTCCTTATAGGAGAGGTGTTCCACCCTCTGTTCATTTTTGAGGCTTCTTTTGTACCTGGTCCAACAGGTCCGTGTCTTTCCTTTGCTAAGGTCTCCAGAGCTGGATGCAGTACTCAGATGGGGTCTCATGAGAGTGGAGTAGAGAGGCAAAATCTCCTCCCTCAGCCTCCTGGACACAATTCTTAGGATTCAGCGCAGGATACCATTGACTTTCTGGGCTGTGAGTGTATGTTGCTGGCCAATGTCCAGCTTTTCATCCACCAAGATAGTTGTTTGCTTGTATGTCTGGGAACTAAGATTTTCTCTGTTAGTCAGCAGACTGTCTACTTTCTGGGGTTTTTTAGGTGTTAGACACCAGTTGTTCATGCATCAGTACACTTTGACATCTCAGGAATGAGACTGCAGGATGATGCAATGCCAGGAAAGTCCTCCTTTATGTGGGTCAGAAATACCTGAGTGGAAAGGAGCAATCCAGAAATGGCCACTAGGAAAAAGATATTTTCAAAATGTAAAAGCTTATGATGTAAAAGCCTACCTTTTGAGAACCCAGAGTGCTCAAATCAATATCTAACCATCAATGTTCCAGAGAACATTGATGTCTGACATCTTCCATCAAGAGAAAGTAGATCTTTTGAGTATCCCTCAGGTACATGCTGAGCTCCTCCAAATTCAGTGTTGCTCTCAGTGTTTACTTTTGAAGAACTGTAGTTTTCTTCACTGTTGAGAGCTTTCTAACTGAGTGCCATTATTACATTTCTTCTTTGCTAGGCTCTGCCTGCTTCCTAAGTGATAGTAAGTGCTAGCTATTCTTGAAGCCTCAGACTGAAATAAATCGTAATTAAAAGGCAGTATCCTTCTTACTGAATAGTTTGTATCAGGTTTATAGTGGAATAGTGACCTATGGGCATTTATTGCAATAAAACTCTCCCAAGGGAATTTTTTCTTGGAAGGAGCCTGCACAGTCTGCCTACAAGAAGATCCAGAATTATCTGTGTATGGAGCTGAGTCATCAACAAATAGAAAATATGAATCCCATCTTTTTTATTATTGTATAGACAATTTGAAAAACTGATCTCTTGGGTATCCATATGGAGTCTTTGCATTGTATTTCTCTGTGTAACACAAAGTTCTGTAAAACGAAAAAAGGAATACAGAAAGATCCTTGCAAATAGATCTCTAGTGCATGTAATCACTGTGCAAGAAACTCTTTTATGCTTTCTAATTCTAATCACATCTTAGTTTAGAGATAACACTGATAGGCAGTTGTGTCACTGGCTGTCATTTACTTTTAGAGAGGTTTTTAAGCATTGGAAAGGGCAGACTCTCTGGCCTCTGGATGTAATGGCTTAAGCAAGGTTTGTGTTCTCCTTTTGTCTCTTGTGCTTTACCAGATTTTGCTTTGACCTTAGGTGGTTGTGCAGGAGCAGGCTGATGAAAGGAGCTGAAGGTGCCTGGTGTGCAGTCCTGCTAATGTTGTACTGAAATACCAGGTCAACATTTTCCAAAACAGCTGCAGAGTTTGGTTCCTTTAGTTTGATGACCTAAATTAAGATTCCATGGAACAGCCTGATTTTTTTTTGTAACATTACTCACCCAAAGCACGTGACTTTCTGTCGCCTAACAGCAGCCCTAATTTGGCACCCAAAATATAACTAATCACTGAAAAACTTTGTTCTTTGCTCTTATTCTGTCAGAGAGTCATTATGCTGAAACTATTCCTGGTTCTAGAGGTGTGCATGTCTTGTGGGGGCCTGTTCCACCGGTGCTTGCTAGAGGTACAAAACGTGCCAGTCTGGAGTATGCATGGAAAGGCAGAAAAATTGTGAGAGGAATTGCTGTATCGTTTGAGGGACAGAAGTTCCTGCACGTTATCATTAGCTGCCATTGTGCACATTCAGTGTCTGGGACTGCAAACTCAATAAACCCACATAACTGTCCTACTGAGGACTATTGGCTGGAGAAGTGAAGGAAAAGGAAGGAACAGCTGTCAGTATTATATCCTGCTTAGAGAGGTGAATAATATTTGTATTTATTGTCATTGCTGTTAACAATTGCATTGCTACAGGTTGGGAATGCAGTGGAGTAGAATTAGTGTGTTGCTCAGTTTTCCCAAAAGCAGTGATGGGATTAGGAGGACTAATCAATTTAATATCCTCTACAGACTTAAAGGGGACCTATAGGAAAGATGAGGACAAAATTCTAGCAAGATCTGTTGTGACAGGACCATTTTAAACTGAGGTAGGGTAGATTTAGACTGGATATAAGGAAGAAATTTTTTTGGTGAAACCCTAGCACAGGTTGCCCAAGGAGGTAGTGGAGGCCCCATCCCTGGAAACATTCAAGATCAGGTTGGATGGGACTCTGAGTAACCTGATCTAGATAAAGATGTCCCTGCTTCTGCAGGGGCATTGGAATGGGTGATCTGTAAATGTCCCTTCCAAGCCAAAACATTCTATGATTCATTCTATGATACTGTGGTCTCAGCAGCTTCAGAATATGCAATGCCAGAAGAATTTGAGTACTAAAATGTGCTAAAAACCACACAGATTTCCATTGAGACTCTGTTCATAAGGAAAACTAGTGCTGTATTTCATTGTTGCTACAGTGGTGCAGAGAGTGCATCCTTTCTCAGCTGTGGAGTGACAACACTTCTCATCCTGATAGTCACAACAGAAAAGCTGCAAAGCCACAAAAGGGGTGATAAAGGAGGGGAAAAGTCTCTAAGTGACTAGGGAAAAGAAGATAACTTCTACAGTTTATAGATCTACTATGATTAGGAAAAGAAGCTGAAATAATACTATACATTTAGCTCCCTCTGTGTGCCTATCAAAGAAATTTGTGTTTTCATACTGTTATCTTAGAAACTTACTTTTAAATCTCTGTGTCTAAAAAACATTCTATGGATGCTAGGTCAGTTAAATCAGAAGAGTGTGTTTCCTTGGGTTTATCACTTTAATGTGATTTGAACTTCTCTGAGGGCATTGTCTCAGTGAAGGATATCCTCTTCTCTGCATGTGTATAGCTTTATATTTTAGATAGAAAAAACACATAGTTTGGATTTACACTTGATGATACAAGCTTTCCAGGGCAAAGAATGTTTTTATTACTATGTATTAGGAATTTATTTATTTTTATATTTATTTTTGAAGGTCTGTGTATACACTAGTTTTAGTAATTCACATAGCAGTTTCTGGGTATTTCTTTAGATGAAGGTTTCACTATGTGTTTTGATGAGTCCTCAGGTGCAGGGAAGATTATGAGAGATTTCTTGTTGTGTGAGAAATTTTAAATAGCTGAATATTCTGCTATGAAATCTCACTGAGGTAGTTTAGCATTTTCAAAATAATTTGAAGCCTTGCAGGATGCTCAAGCAGATGAAGAAAATTAGAGAAAGTTTTATATAATTTTTAAAATTTAATAAGAGTCATTTGACATTCTGAGCCATTTTGTTCCCAAAAGAGTAAAAGAAATTTCATTCTCCAACATATTGAAACACAAGACTGAAGTTACTTAAATACTCTGCATTGAAAACCCACAGGGAATTTGTTCAGGGAGAGCATGTCAATAGCAAATACAGATACTAGAAAGAAAGCATTATCACAATACTAGAAATCATTCTCAAAGTGGCAGAAATGAATTAAAAATAAACTGCATATCAAAATGAAGAAAAGGTGAAAAGTAAAGAAGCATTTATTTAAGAGTTCAAAACCTACCAATGTGAGTACAGGAAAAAGAATTATTCATGTTCATCTCTACTTGAAAGTTATCCCTTTAACTTTCCCAAGATCACTGAGACCTTGAGTTACTCAGCATGCGAAAAGTTACTCCATGCAAGTCATAGCTGCCTGGAGGCAGTGTTCTGCTGCCGTTCCTTTCAAATTATGATTATATTGACATTTCATTTTTCAGCTAAAATCACTCATTTAGTACCTTTCTCTCATTCCCTAACTCACTTACTTTCACCAGATAATTTGCAGTGAGCAATTCTGACTCATTTTTTTGTATTGTTTATGGCTTACATGAAAATTGCCTTTGCTTTAGATGTAGCTCTTTGGGTCGTAGCCTTTCAGCTTATTTACTCTATTATCATTAGCTGATGAAGGTGGAGCTTTATCTCTATTCTCACTGTGAAGCTGCTCTGGTAGGGAAAGGAGAGCAAAAAGCATCACAGGGTTGTCCAGTGATGCTAAAAAAACCTTCCACATTGAAACAGGGCAGCCTTTTGGAGCTGTTGCCTAATCCTCTATGCAGATATAGGAAAGCAAACCTTTTCCCCTCAAGCTTAGCATTCCTGCCATTATTGGACAATAGCTTTGCTTGGATTTCACGAATAAATCTTCTATTGATTTGGGAGTTTAGCCCTGATTTAGAGATGCTCTAAGTGTTTAGATAGTGTCCCTGTTTTCAGGAAGTGCAAACAAATGGGTATTCTGCTCCTTGGCTTTTCCAAACTAGCATAAAAAGCCTGCTGACAGAAATCAATCTAAACCTGTCACCTGAGAAAACATGAAGTGTTCCAACCTGCAATGCTTCAAATCAGTCAGCACTGGTCACGAATGAGTGAATTACACTAATTTGTAAGTGTGACTTACAAATAAACATACCAGTTCTGAATATAAGCTTCTGCACCATTAATAGGAACGTGTGTACACTAAAAAGGAGTATTATGTGCGTCTGGAATGCTGACCTTTCCAAGAAAGAATTTATGGATCTTCTTGTAGAAAGACTAAGAAACCAACACAGAAAGAAATATGACAAATTAAAGAGCTGCAAAAAATTAGTTTAACTCAGTTTTTGCTTAGATTTTGAATTGTCATCAGCAGATCCCAAGCACAATTATATGCTGGGTGGAGGATGGATTGAGATTTGCCCTGAAGTGAAAAACTCGGGGGCGTTGGTGGAGATCAACATGAGCCAACAATGTGTGCTTGTGGCCCAGGAAGCCAACTGTATCGTGGCCTGCATCAAAAGAAGCGTGGACAGCAGGTCGAGGGAGGTGATTCTCCCCTCTATTCTACTCTTGTAAGATCTCATCTGAAGCTCTGCATTCAGTTTTGGAGTCCTCAGCACAGGGAGGACATGGATCTGTTAGAGTAAGTCCAGAGGAGGGCCATGAAGATGATCAGAGGGCTGAAGCACCTCCCATATGAGGACAGGCTGAGATAGTTTGGATTCTTCAGCCTAAAGAAGAGAAGGCTTTGGGGAGACCTTATAGTATCCTTCCAGTGCTTAAAGGGGTCTGCAGGAAAGCTGTGGAGGGGCTCTTCCTCAGGGAGTGCAGGGATAGGATGAGGGGTGATGGTTTTAAGCTGAAAGAGAGGAGGTTTAGATGAGATATTAGGAAGAAGTTTTTTCCTGTGAGGGTGGTGAGGCACTGACACAGGTTGTCCGAAGAAGTCCAGGATGCCCCGTCTCAATAGGTGTTCAAGTCGAGATTGGATGAGGCTTTGAGCAACCTGATACAGTGGAAGGTGTCTTTGCCCATGGCTGGGGGCATGGAATTGAATGGTCTTTAAGGTCCCTTCCTACCCTAACTATTCTGTGATACTGTTATTCTAATAATATGTAGATTTCAAAAGATATGTACATTTTAATAAATAGGAATGATCAACCTCAATTTACTGGTAGAAAATTAATCATTCTGAAGGTGATAGTAATCATCTTGCGGCAAAGATTACCATTGTCAAGGAAGGACTTTTTAAAAGGAATCTTTGATATACTGATTTCTCTCTTCAAAAAAAGCAATGTTGTGCATTGCAGAACACTGCCTTCTATTATTGTTATTAATTTAGAATCAATTGTAATACATATATCAGGGCCAAACAACTCTGAGGAACCAGTATGCCATTTTGGTAGGGAAAGGTAAAAAGATGGAGAGAAACAAAGAGGTAAAAAAGGAGGAAATAATTTGCTGACTTACCCAGGCTGAATTCCACAACTGTTATTGCTATGCATCGTAACATGGTAATACGGTGTCACAATAAAAAAATTCTAATGTGCTTTTTAGACGCAGTTACTTTCTGTTCTTATGCAGTTATATTTGAAGCAGCCAGCGTATCATTTGTCTTCAACATATAACTACTATCCAGTTCCTCTCTGACTTCATGACTCTGAGTCACGTTGTGGCATTAGAAGTTCTTTGAAATTATATGATAGAGACCATTTCCTCTAAAATTTTGTTCTTATGCTTAAAACTGCAATTAAATTTCAAATAGGTTAGGTAAGTTCGGGAATGCTGAAGCTGTAAGTAGTTGAAAAGCAATTGTATGCAGTTCATGCATGTTTTACATTGCAAGATACTACAGTACCCTAAGAATTTGACCTAGCTGGTGAGTCTTAAGCACGGCTTAAAAGTCACCTTTTGCAGCTTAATGTGATATATGAATTCTGACTGAATTCTATAAATAATTTATTTTTTGATTGGTTTTTAATTTTGCAGTGTTTAACTGGTTACACTCGAACCACAATACACATTTCCTGTGCTTCACCTGCAAAGAAAAAGAGAGGTCTTGTTAGCATGCTTTCACCATAAAAATTGAATACATAGATAGCCATTAACTGGAATTAAACTATATAGGAAAAAAATATCCACTAAAATAAATTATGAGCTTATAACTTTGATCTTTATGAACGTTAAATAATGCTTTAAAATGCAAATATTTTTTTTACTTGTGATGATGATGATAATGTATCTAGTGTTTTTATCATATTTCAATATGGGGACACTTGAAGCACAGAAAGCAGGCCAGCTGTAAAAGTAGCATGAAAATACACATCTCCTACTCTGTAGTCTAGTAGATTAGTCTTTAAATCCACTTTGAAGAAGAAAGGAGCAGAAGCAGAAAGCACATGGAAAAGTAACTACTCCATTGATACCAAGAGTCTTAATAGCAGTGTAAAATTTACAGAAGTTTAGGAAAAATGGGAAAGAAGATATTCTTAAAATATCCTTTGAAATTTTAAATACGCTAAAATATCTGCACTAACTACTGTCCCATCCAATATTTGTTTAGGAATGAGAAAGGTAACATGAATAATTAGATTGTACAAAACATTGGCAAATGTAGTAATAAAATAAATAATTGACAAGTAGGTGTTTTTATGTTTCCAAAGCAGAAATTGGGCCGCACTACACAGTGCGGCACATGTTTTCTTCAATAAATATATAATAACAATGAATACTGAAATCATAAGTGGATTTTTAAACAAGGAGAAATGCTATACCCGTGCAATTTAAATTACAATGAATATGCTTAGAGATTTCATATTAAGCTTTCTTATGGGAAATGTGAAGATATAGTGTTATAATTCAAATGAGGAGGGAATGCCTTTCTGAGAGGAGACTTAGAAAAGAATATAACATTTCTAGATGTATTCTTCATAATGTAGCTGAGGGAAAAATGAGTAAGTCAAGTGTGTGTGTGTGTAGACCTACAGCAAAAAGAAACTGTAACTGCTTAGATCTATAAATTTTAAGCCAATATTTCCACCTTCAAAAAATGTCATTTCTCATCTCTCTCAGCAGCAGAGAGGTATCTATCAAAACAGGCTGAGGAAAACCATGATCTTCCTGAGACTTCAGTGCTAGTTAAACTGGGTGGAAGGCAATCAGATAAATCAAATTGTAGCTAGAACTCAGAGTCTAGTGCAATTTTATGTGAATAAAGCCCCAAACTGTCTTTAATTATGAGAATGGACAAGAGTCTTGATTTTCCAGTCTGGTTTCTAAAGGAGGTAGCTGAACAGTGTTTGACTCTGTCATACTGAGTTTTCAAAAGATCTTTGAGTGCTGAAGAAATTTCATTGTAGTGATAGACAGCTAATGCTGCGGCAGTACTTAAAAAGGGTAAATAAGGTTGTGTGAGTCATCACAATATCTGTGTGGGGCAGACTAAAAAGAGTGCCAGGCTGTGCTGGGTAAAACAGTTAGGTGTTATAAACCGGCCAAAACTAAAGTCAAATGTCAAGAAAGAGAACACAGCCTGCATCTTCTCAAGGACTCCTCCCTGGAAAGCAGCGAATGTGGAAAAAGTCCTGGGCCTCCTTGGCTGGCTATCTGCTGAACATAAATTCTCTGTCTGTTGTGGTCTAGGGAAGCCTTTAAGTGTATAATGGGGACTGAGGAGCAAAACAGGTTAGAGGATATGGGATACAATAGGGTTTCAGGTCTGGAATTCACCACTCTTTGGGACCTGATTTGCAAAACTTTTGAAATATCGTGGAAACATAGAATCATAGAAGCACAGAATGGTTTGGGTAGGAAGGGACATAAAGAATCAACCAGTTCCAACCCCCCTGACATGGACAGGGCATCTTTCACTGGATCAGGTTGCTCAAAGCCTCATCCAGTTTGGTCTAGTACACCTCCAGGAATGGGGCATCCAGGACTTCTTTGGGCGACCTGCGCCAGTGCCTCACCACCCTCACAGGAAAAAACTTCTTCCTAATATCTCATCTAATTCTTCCTTCTTTCAGCTTAAAACCATTACTCCTCATCCTATCCCTGCACTCCCTGAGAAAGAGCCCCTCCACAGCTTTCTTGCAGGCCCCCTTTAAGTACTGGAAGGCCAGTATAAGGTCTCCCCAAAGCCTTCTCTTCTTTAGGCTGAAGAATCCCAACTATCTCAGCCTGTCTTCATATGGAAGGTGCTTCAAGCCCTCTGATCACCTTCGTGGCCCTCCTCTGGGCTCACTCTAACAGATCCATGTCCTTCCTGTGCTGAGGACTCCAAACTGAATGTAGAGCTCCAGGTGATGTCTTACAAGAGCAGAGCAGAAGGGCAGAATCACCTCCCTTGACTGACTGTCCGTTCTTCTTCTGATGCAGACCAGGATACAGTTGGCTTTCTGGGCTGCAAGCACACATTGCCAGCTCGTGTTGAGCTTCTCATCCTGCTTAATTGTGCTTGAAAAAGATACTGATAACGAAAGTACCTACTGGAGGCATTGAGGGTTATTGTGGCTTTGGAAAATACAACCGCTTGGTGAAAGACACAGGAAGCTTCACGAGTTCAACTTTCTGAGCATGGAAATTAAGGGGTGACAGTCACAGAACATGTACTTACATGAGAGATAGTTTTTAAGAGAGTGTTCTTCACCCTACTTAGAAGGAGATAAAAGAAGCTGATGGTTTGATGTTGAAATGAGAGAGGCTGAGACTGAAGATAAATTTGCTAATAGGTTAGCAATGACAATGAGAAGGACTGGATGAAAGATTTAGGAAAGGCAAAAGGGTGTTAGGCAGCAAGAAAGACAGCAGCTGATATAATGTAACTACTAAGAAGAAGAGAATGCTAATGAATGCAAAAAAAGGTTGTCAAACACTAACCAATTTGATAAAGGGCAAAACTAGACATTTTTGGAAGGAAAAGGGATATAGCAGGACGTTGGGAGTTAAAATCAGTTTCAGCCACATTACTGTATACACGTGACAGACAGCTGTGTCTGCAGCATAGTTTTGAGAGATCAGAAACAATATAGCATCATTTGCTGATACTTTTCCTATGCTTCATGAAAAGTAGAAGACATTAAGAAGACATTAAAGCTATGGTTTTGATTTGCAAAGAAATATTCACAGGGAGTGCAAGGAGGCCGTTTCTAAAAGAAGGGGGAAAATTGCAAGGCCTATCCTGGCTTTCGTCTCCTTTTTGCAGTCATTGCTCTGCATAAAGAAGAGACATAAATAAATGATATTTTTCTCCAGAGATTATTTAAGTAGGTCCTACAGCCTATATTAGGCAGGAATTCAAGGTAAATGATCCATTTGTGTCCTCTGTCTTAGATTAACTTCGAGGCATTGATTACCTACTTGGACATAATTAAAAAGGTGACTTTTTTCCAAAACTGTATTTGTAAGTTCAATATTTTTATCTCCTTGTTCTGAGGAACAGGGTATTTCAGGTTCTGTAGCATAATAATTGTTGTTAAATGCTATCATTTTAATGATGACCAGAGTCAGTAGAGATCAATCCCACAGGTTCTTAATGTTTACCAGGTGATACATCAGAGTGTCTTCACTGGAAACCAGTTTTCCATAAATAGAAACCATTTGCGTGGTCAAAATTATTTTTTTAATAGGATTTTTGAAACCTCCAGGAAAAATAGTCTTCAGCTTGTTCAGATTTGCTTATAATATAGTGGAAGAGGGATAGAAAAAGAGCCTCAATAAAAGTAAAAAAAAAAAAAGTAATATGTGCACACTCATCAAAAACAGTTGCCAAGAAAATGTGATTAAACTAGCACACTTGAAATAAGTGTTAGACAAAAGTAGCCTGCCTGAAGTGGAAACAAAACCAATTTTGTTTTGTAACCTGTGTTACAGGACACAAATGTATGTATGATATTCTGCAATTTTCAGCTGTGTTATAGTATTCTGCTATACTTTACAAGCGTTTTGCATTGATTGTGTTTTGTCAGGTAAATCTGCTCTCTAGATACTATGGCTAACTAGCAAAAGTTATAAATGGAAAAGCTCTTGCTTCACTGAAAAACAGAGTGTATGTATGAAAAATGCATAAGTCTAAGTGAATGACAAAACACAGTGCAGCTATCAGGCTGGATCCAGGAGGTCAGCTGCACTAAAGGGAGAACAACCATATTAATTGTTTCTCAAAAGCAGCATGTGCAACAGTGCACTGACAGGACTATAATGATAAGTAGTGTCAATACACTCCAATGTACATCAATTTGAGGTTCTTTGAATAGGAACATGGTTTAGTTGTGGACTTGGTAGTGTTAGGTTAAGTTTTGGACTTGATGATCTCAAAGGCCCTTTCCAACCTAAATAATTCTGTGATTCTATGATTCAAAGTATAACTGCATGCAAAAAAACCCCCACAAGTTACCCCAGTCATCAAGTGTACAGTGGAGAACTAAGTCATGAAGACTTTGATAGGAGCTTCAAAATGGTGGAGCTAAAAAGATCCAAACCAGGTAAGTTTAGTTGCAGGTTAATTTTAGACTGAGTAGGGAACTGTAGCCAATGAGAGAGCAAGGTTTTGTTGAGAAAGTGAATGGCAAACCAACATTTTTAAAGCTTAAGTTGAAAACGGAACTAGAACTGCAAACATTATTGTAACTTTTATCAAAATCTCGGTCACAGAATCATAGAATGGTTTGGGTTGGAAGGGACTTTAAAGATTATCTAGTTCCACACACACCTGGGCATGGACAAAGACACCTTCCAAAGTATCAGGTTGCTCAAAGCTTGATTCAATCTGGACTTGAACACCTCCAGGGATGAGGCATCCATGACTTCTCTGGGCAACCTGTTCCAGTGCCTCCGCACCCTCACAGGAAAGAATTACTTCCTAATAGCTAATATAAATTTCCCCTCTTTCAGCTTAAAACCATTACTACTCATCATATCCCTGTACTCCTTGGTTAAAAAGCCTCTTCCCTGAATTCCTATGGTCTCAAATCTTCTCTCCTTGAAAATTTAGAATAAAATAGTGTAGGGACATTGTGCGAACAGGGATACCCTGGAAAATGCCATCAAAAAGCAAATGCAATATTTTCCTGTATTTCTTCTATTTCCAATGAGTATGTTTATTTTGTTTTAGTTTTACCTATATCTTATTGATGTCCTAGCTTTCAGAGGTCTTTAAAATTTGATGATAATTTCTTTCTTTTCTTCTTAGCTCTGGAAAAAAAAAAAAAACATTTCTGAAGATGTTACAATGTAAGAATTGGCCATATAAATAATTCTAATAATAAGTAAAGAGCAAAATTATGCATCCATGAAGATACCTTGTAAGCTGGTTCTCAGTATGTGTTGTTTTCTAAATTAAGTGTTCCAAAAAAAATGAAGGATTGCAGAACATCTCTTTATCCTTTGAATAACCATCAGAACCACACAATAGAAAATAATAGAAAAGTTCTGAATTCTCTGAACAAAAAGTAGTGGTAAGAGTCATAGCTGGATATAAAGCCTCTTGAATTTTTCCCTTAGAGGACACTATTTTTGTGGATAGGTTATTTAACAAGTCCTCCAACAAAGGCAGTGATTTAGCTGGATAACATAATAATGCATTTATCTTCTCTACATTTGGGGAAAATGGAGCTATCACCTTTCTTAAAAGTATTATTTGTGGCTCAGATTCATAAGGGGACTCAGGCAGCCAAAACAGTCACATAGATGAAAGGAAGGCTTCCAACTCTAAAAAAATCGCGTAGCAATTTAGGCACTGCAGGATCCATGTTCATTTCAGAATGTGCTGCTGTTGACGCTGGGGAAGTTAATTCCACTCTTTTGCTTTCCTGGAAGTGCTGTTGGTCATAGATCTCCACTTGTCTTTCAACTGGCACCATATGAGATTCATGGACATGATGTGTCCAGGTTTGAGTCACTTAAGAAGTTTGATTTCCCCGAGGCACTCTGAACATATTCTATTATTAGGGAGAGAAGAAAAGATTTGGTAGCTGCCTATCTGTTCCTACCCCTCCATTCAGGTGAAGACATGGATGATTAAGATCTCTTTAACCTGGGGAGCTATGAATAGAGTTTCCACTTCCTAAGAAAGCATATTAGTCCCCAGGCAATTTGCATCCATACAATATGCAAATGCTTGACCCTTCCCTTCAAAAGTGCAGGAGGAAAGAAAAGCTACTGTAGAATCAACAATTCATGGATATCAGGACCAGGAAGGCAAAAGATTAGAGGGAACCTGTTTCTGTAGCCCAAGGAGGTTACATTCTCAGGAAAACTAACAATTTTTTTAAAGGACTACTAGAACATTATGCATTTTAAATAGTTCTAATCTAAAACCCAGCTCAGCGTGGGGCTAGAAAACTGGATTTCAGGTCTCATTCTGTTTCCAGCTGCAGTGGATTATTTCAACATGATTTTTTTTTTAGTACTCAAAAGATTTGCTAAAATTGTTTTCGAAGATACTATTTATGATACTTGATTTCCTGACTCTGGGTCTGATGCAGAGTAAGGAATATGGCTTCGTTTTCATATCTAAATAGGAGAATCCTCTTTTGCATCATTGCTAGGATGCTATATTACCAGCTGGACAAATCCTGATAGAAATTTTAACAGATTGGTTTAAGGCTTTCTTTTTCACATTCCTAACCTGAATACATCTAGGAGAGTATTCAGATTAATTTTCTGAGTTTCTGACAGTATCCTAAGCACTTTGGGAACATTATATGAGTTGTTGCATTGATCAGAACAACTGAACCAAACCTCTCCTGCAATAGCAAGGCCCTTTAAAAGTGCACTGCAAAGCGTTGCAGGGATTTGAAGGTCACAGTGTTTGCATCACAGACAATGATATATGCTGCAAAGCAGAAGTGCTGCAAGGGAAGCATATATAAGAGTCTCTTTTGAGGATAAGAAAGCACATTATATCCCCATCACACATCATTTGGGATTTCTAACATTTATGCTGTCATTAGACATTTGTCGTTAATTGATCGGTGGCAAGAATGATGTCAACGTCAATTTGGAGAGGCTACTGTGGAAAATGGGAGCTGATTGTATAAGTTTCTTTCTTGTGTTTTTTAAGTGAACATCTCTGTGCTGCGAGGTAGAATTTGAGCTCCTTGTACTGCCACCAGGAAGCCAGCTAGAAGACATTAGACACAGGCAAGATTGAGTGAAACATAAGTCATTCCTAATTCATTGTGTTGTTTTAGCAGTAAATTGAAAACAATTTCATTGGGAAAACAATTCTTTGCTCCAAAGATATTGAGAAAGTAGACATTAACCCAGTGAAAGATGTAAAGCAGGATGCAAACTTAAATGTAAGGAGAAACCATTCTTTCTAATTATTTTGTTCTAGTGTCGTAAGGCATAGACAAGCTATTTTCAATTTTGTTCCTCTTATCTCTGTGATGTCAGTTATATACTAAAGCACTTAGCAATAAAATGTTCTTCATAAAAGCCTACTGAAACAGTGGTATTATTTAGAGTAGAATTAAATAGCACTTCCGTTAAACCAGTAAACTGACCAAATTCATCCAATCATTTTTGTTGGTTTTATGTTAATCAAAACCCATGTCTTCTCATATTTGTTGGAGAGTGTGTTGTAGTTTGCTTGATCTCATATAGTAGTATGTGGCCATTTATGAAACAAAAAGAAAGGAATTTATAACATGAAAATATTATGAAAAGTAGTTAGAGAAAGTGCAACATCTACTTTTTTTAACTTGCAGGGGAAGCGAAAAAGAAAATGCAAAAAATGAAAGCAAAGGCAACCACCAGAAATTCTAAAGGAATGGGTAGAAAACAGAAATCAGACCATCACTGAAAACAACAGATGGCATGTTCATCTTGCTGTAGGCATGCACTCCTAAACTGATCCAAAGCTTCATAAAGTCAATAGGAGGCTCTTCACAGTCACTAATGGATTTTGGATCTGGCCCTAAAGAAGAGGGTGATATAGGCTAATTGCCTTCCTCAGTCTGCTGTTAGAGTTGATAGATGTAGTTTCAAAAATGCAAACAAGTGAAAAAGATATTTACAAGGTGAAGAGCTCAGAGAAACCACACTAAGCAGAGGCTTTGTGAGGTGTTGATTTAGTGTTCCAATTAACAATATAATTCATGTATTTTTCATGTTTTTATTGATATATTTTACAAATTATAAATTTAATAATTTTGTACACAGCAATGTGGAAAATGGACTTATTTAGCCCATGGGGTTATTTAGCTTTCATGCACTCATCTTAGCCCGATTCTAGTGTGTTATTGATCTTTACAAATATATAGAATAATGCTAGTATAGTAATTATTTTCTCATCTGTATCAGCATGACTTTGTTCATTGATCTTCCCTTATTCCTGCTGAATTTGGTGATGGCTGTTTCAATTTTAGTATTCCTGGTCACTGAGACAAGTAATGCTGGGGACTGGATAATTGCAAGAGACCTCACTTCTCCATTTGGAGGATGTATGGTGCTAATAACAGATACTAGGTATCCCTGGATTTCATAGCCAATATATTTCTTTATCAGATAGCAACTGAAATAGAAAGTAATGGTAATATTTTAGATCTGAATAATAAAATTCTCATAGAAGACCTGAAATGAGCAAAGAGCTTTGGAACAAGTCCTATCATATCAATTGTTTAAATTAAAACAAAATGTTTTAATTGTGTTTCTCAGTGTATAAAGGAAGAACTATAGCAAACCAAATGACCCAGTTATTGACCTAAATTGCAGATGTAAAAACTGGAAATGGAGAAGACTTTAAATGAGTTTTACAACCTAGTGGGGAAAAAATCCGTAAGGAAGGATCCTGGGCCTTAAGTGGAGGAAAGGATACCTCTGGAAGAGCATTAAGAGTAGAAAAATGGATTGCTCTGTGGCAAAAGGTACATCTCGGAGGTTCAATATTTTAGCGAGAAGAGAGAATTGGCAAAAGTGAAGATGAAATAGACCTTGCTAAAAAAAAAAAAAAAAAAAGGAAAGTGTTGCAAGTATCTTTCCTAAATAGAAAAAGAAAAGATAATAAGTTTGGAGCACTACCTAGTGAGATAAAATAGTGATAGGTCTTACACCATTTTCAAACTAGTATTTTGACTCTGTATTTCTTAAGGTGCATCATTTTGAATATGGATGAAAGGCAAAATAGCAAATACTTTACAATGTATGAACAAGGAAAACTTTGAGAGCTCAAAATGCATTTAAGTTGTGGGACAGTGGGTGATTTCCTTTCTATATTTTTAAATTAACTAAGTAAAGTTTTTTAACATCATTCAAGTCAGTGGTCACACATTTGAAGTGGAATATAGCAAGTTCATGTAATAAGAAAGGAGAAAATATGTTGTAGCCCACCATTTCAGCTAAATAGCTTGCTTAACTTGGAACAGCTTTCAATATCCTTTCATATTTAAGTCATGGAAATAAATGGAAAATTTGATAAAATTCAACACAGTTTAGCAAAGCTAGATTGTTCCACACTAAATTCATAGGGTTTTTTTTGTAACTGACTTCCTAGGAAAAGAAAATTATATTTCCTTTCTTAATTCCAACTTATTTACCATTATGCTAGAGGATGTGGGGATCAGCAAAGAAAAGTTGTGAAATGGATAGCACCTATTTTTACAGGAGATGGCAGGGATTGCTCTGAAAAGGTAACTGACAGGTTGGAAGTTGATTAGATGGGTCCTCTAGGATGTTTTTTGAGATGCAATCTGTTTAGTCTTAGCACAAAATATTCCTATTTAACATACTATATATATGTCAGGGAAATTACCTGATGCCACAGTGCTGGGAAGACTTTTCAGTAAGGGGAGGATGCATGTATCCTAAAAAAGTTGGTGGATGATCTCAAGAAGCGATGTAGAAGAAAGGTAATTGAATTTAATCATACTAAGTGGTGTGCTGACTACTGGTAGCTAAGAACAAGGACTTATGCTATGTAACTGAAAGTCGGTGAGGCCACACCTCAAATACTGCGTTCAGTTTTGGGCCTCTTGCTACAAGAAGGACATTGAGGCACTGGAGCATTCCCAGAGAAGGGCAACGAACTTGGTGAAAGTCCAGAGCACAATAGTTAGTGGAGAAGTTGAGGGAAGGCAGACTTTATCACTGTCTACAACTGACTGAAAGGAGGTTGTAGCTGGGTGGGTGTTGGTCTGTTCTCCCAAGTGACTAGTGATAGGATGAGAGGAAACGGCCTCAAGTTGTGTTAGGGGATGTTTAGATTAGATATTAGGGAAAATTATCTCCACTGGAAGTGTTACCAGGCACCGGAACGAGCTACCCAGAGAACTGGTTGAGTCACCATTCCTGAAGGTATTTAAAAGACAGGTAGATGAGATGCTCAGAGATATGATTTAGTAGTGGACAGGTACCAGTGGACTCGATGATCTTGAAGGTCTTTTCCAAACAAACGATTCTATGAAGTTTATTAACTGACAGGTGAAAAAGTTTTTCACTACATAGCTTTGTATAAATAAACTAATGTTAAGTAGTTGCAGAAAAAAAGGACAAACTGAAAAAGTTGTGCAGGCCTAGCAATATCAAAGAAGATATTTCCAGTAGATATGAGAAGATATAAAGCTGTGTGTTGGCGTGTTATTAGGTATATTGGAGTACTGGATTTGTGTCTGGTTTCCTGTGTTAAACAAAATGAATTTAAATAAAGATGGAATCAGGAACTGGCTACTCAAACAGTGTGGGCAATAGACTGGCTTCTGAGAAGAGCCAAAAAACTTGTCCCATTGTGTCTAGAAAAGCAAAGGTTGAGAGGAGAGATGGTTGCCATCTGTAAACACATTTGAAGGTAAGAATCAGAGAGGGAAGATAATTAGGTAGATCAAAGAGATCTTTTGGCAGAATAAGAAATGAGTCTGAATTGGCCATGCATAAACTTAGGCTGAAAACTGATTAAAGGTACTAACCTTCAAAGCCATTAAACACCTCTTCTAACCCTGACTTTGGGGTAAGTAACAATAAGAATAATTTTTGAAGCAGAGTTTGACCAGCTTATGGAAAGGATTGCTTTATACAATTGTCTGCCGCAGCCACAGGGCTCAAATCAGAAACCCAGGATGTCTTTTCCTATGATTCAGAGAAACGCACTGATAGTCAACATTGATTTCAAGAGCTATCTAGGCAGATAAACAGGACAGATTAAATTCTCATTTGCATGCAGAATGCATCTATAGTAAATTGGTGCTCCAGGGCTAGACTGTTATTTTGAATCTACACCTGCTCCAGATGCATTAAAGCATCCCCAATATTCCTCCTCAGGCTATGGGGACCCACCCGTCGTGCTCTCTGCCACCTGAGCAGGTGGTTGGATTATGCTTTTACAAATTCAACTACCTTTCCCTATACAGCACAACTGAACAATGAGGAAATATCATTTGCCACTAGGGCTGATGTAAGGAGAGGAGCAAGCTTGTGGTGCATGAGGATTGTTTCTGAGTCTTGTGGTTAACACACCCCCACCAGCTCAGGACTGAAAAGCAGCGTAGGTGTAGCCATCCATGTTTCCCAAAGTTATATTAGGTGACTCTCAGCACCTTGACAGTGTCAGCCTGTTCTGTGCTTTAAAATGCTAGGATAATCAAGTTCTGCTTCGTGACTAGCATTCCTGGAATTAGCACAATACAACTGATAAATGAGTACTTTGTTACTCATTCATTTGAAATAAAGAATTCAAGGATCTCTTTTAACACTGGACTCATTTAAATATAGATTATTGGATTTCACAGAACTACAGGTGCCTGTAGTTTTGTAGTATTCCACTATTGTTTTGCTATCATTCTGATTCTGCTATTGTTTTTTAAGTTGGAAAGGACATGACAGCTCTGAGGTAATTTGTTTTATCATGGCAAGCAGGTACTAGATCTGGCTTTTCATTTTGTGTTATTTTTTTTAAATGGTTATTAATGGACTTGAGATGAGATACATTTATCCCTGAAGTAGCTTTACGAAATAATTAAAACAAATGTCCCTTGCTAAGTATAGACGAGAAAATCATCAAAAGGGCATGCTTCTTAACTCAAATGCTTCTACCGGATGGACAGAAACATGATTTTTTTTTTTTTTTCTGCTTTTCATGTCAGTAAATTTAGCTACAATCAATTCTCTCCAGTCCCTACCTGGAATGACAGCAAGGGATCTAATCTGTCTTTACCATTGATAATTTGGTCTCCTGAAAAGGCAAATATGAAACTAATAGTTTGAATTGTGCTTCTGCAACTTCTATTTTGGGGTATATTTCACACCTCTCGCTGCACGCTGTATGAATAATTTGTCCTTGACCTGGCTCATTTTTGCCACAGATGAAGTTTTTATCCTGTTGCTCTTTACTTTCCTGTTCATAAATGTGAAACAAAATTCTTCCATTCATTCCATCAGTCCTCACCATCATCTCTATGCCCAGAATTTTATTAAAGTAGTTGGAAACACAAAATTCAAATTTCAGTGGGAGCAGAGCAGTTTTCCTTAATTCTCATTAGTTCATTTAAAAACTCCTCTTTGTGAACAGAATTTAATTTAACTTAACTTATTCACTTTATTCACAGCTTAGTTCATGAAGATTTTTGGTAAATCTATTTGGGGTATTTTTCCCACTTATTTTTTTCTAATTTGAAGCAGATAGGCCATCATATCTCAGAATGTCAAATTCCCTAGCTCGAACAGCTCATAGAATCATAGAATGCCTTAGATTAGAAGGGACCTTTACAGGTCATCTATTTCAATGCCACTGTAGAAGCAGAGATACTGTTCACTAGATCGTGTTGCTCAGAGCCCCATCCAACGGGACCTTGAATGTTTCCAGGTATTAGGCCTCCACTACCTCCCTGGGCAACCTGTGCCAGTGTTTCAGCACTGTCATTGTAATAAAAATGTCTTCCTTATACCCAGTCTATATCTAACCTCTCTCGGTTTTAAACTATTACTCCTTGTCCTGTCACAACAGACCTTGCCAAAAAATCTGTCCCCATCTTTTCTTTAGGCCTCCTTTAAGTAGTGGGGAGAACACGGGGAAGAGTTAAAGCTCATATCTGCTGATTTATGGAGGGCAAGTGTTTAATTCTGGATGTTTTCATATATATATTGCATCCAGGAGGAGGGCACGTTCATGAAGAAATTATCTAAAACCAAATTGATTATCCTGAAATTTTCTGACAGCTCTTTTTACCACTTCTACCAAAACAAAGCCATGTCATTATGCTCTTCCAGCTTTTGTTTGGCATCACTTGCTGAATAGCATGTCTCGCTAGTTCCTCGCGTTCACCCATCTGTTTTTACCACTGATGTTTTGTGCATCTTTTTACACTTAAATTGTAAACTTTTAGGTTATTTTGGATCTGTGTTTACACAGCACTTAACAGAATAAGCTATATTTAAATTAGGGTAGATGGGAAAGCTCCCAAGTATGTCTGGTTGCACCCCGGTTCCAAAACCTTTTCTTTTTCCTTCCCCAAAGACTCCTTCCATGTAGTGACTTTACAGGAAAAAGGAAAGCAGGACATAGAGGTGGACATCTCAGGAGGCTGCAAGAACCTGATTTAAGGCAGGATGGGTGAAAGGACCCTGTGCCTTTTCATGCCCAGAGGGCAATTTGAGCATATACATATTATCCATGGTTCATGACTTCTAGTACTTGTTGCAGTGTATGATAAGAACTGTCATTAAAACAGAAAGCCATGTATGTGCAGGAATAAAATTGATATCACTATGAATCAGAAAAGACAACAACAAAATTACCCATATGGAATAGTTTTACCTGAGGGCTATGCACAATTCATGGAGGTACAATGCTAAGCCTTCCCTTAATTAGAATCAGTTCAGCGGAAGAATGTAGTCAATAAGTAATGGAAGAAAGGCTTTTCACTTGCCAATTAGAAACTTTGGATCATGCATATTTTAGGAAATTCTCAAAACGCTGGTAAACATGCAGCAGCAAGTGTATTAAATTATATTAAATTAATGATGACTACAGGAGTGGGGTTTTGTGGTCTGGCTTGCTTTTTCCTCCAAATAAAAACCACTGTGAACCCTTCTAGTGCTGAGAATTACATTTTTCATCCTTTCCCCTCAGCTTCCTGCCCTCGCATCAAAAGACACAATCTCCTCCTTACCCCCCTGTCCACTCTTAGATTCTTATTTGCTTTATTTACCCTCCCAGAGACTTCCTCAGGCTTCTTACAAGTTCACCTCCCCTTTCCTAGTGTGCTTGTGTGTTCATAAATGTCTTCTTTGTCCCTCTACCTCATGTAATCAGTTCAGCCTTGTGCAGCACCTGATAGCCAGCATGCGACCTACTTTGGGTAAATTCCCTTCGCAGGAAAGAATAAGGATTCTCTCTTGGGGAATTTTGTGGATATGATTTTAAATGTATGTTTGTGTAACCTGTAGATGTCTGAAGTAAAAAGATATACAGACACTTTAATTAAATATTTACGGGATCTAGGACTCTAAAACTTAGCTTTTTGCTTAGATTCTAATTAATTTAGCAGCATTTCAAGTGCTGATTAACTAGATCTGGTGTTAGGCTCCCTTACTTGTCTGTTAGATTTCACTGCCCCCAAGCATGCAAAGGGACGGCAGTTTCTTATTTTGATACTGCAAGAAAATTTGAATACATTAAATCAATATCAGACAAAATAAGAAACCCAAAAAAGAGTAGTCACAAGACTTGCTAGAGAATTAAAGAAAATGCTAATATGTTAAATAAATACTGAAAAATATTCAAGAAAGGAGAAAAAAATGTTTGCTTTGTTTTCTTAAGGGAAATATTATGAAGAAAGAAAGAATCATAAGATCATAGAATTGAAATAGTGATACTCATAAGATGTACCAATAGATCTCACAACTTGCTTTTGAGCTGTAGAAGCAGAACGTAACAGTATTTTGGATAAAGGAAATGCCTCATAATGGGAAAACTAGCAGTCCTAGGAGAAGAGTCAGAGAATGTGGTGGTATATCCTATCTCATCAGCTATTCTCCACCAAGGAGAGTCTATCAGTTAGCTTCTAAAAGCTACTCTTCCTTTTATTGAAAAGAAGCTGAGCAAAGGGGAAACTTTTCTGAAACAATAAGCTCACATTGAACAGTTGTAGATGCATGTGATGAATTCTGGTGTCAGCTGTACCATCTGGAAGAAAGACTGCCTTGTACATTTATTATAGTCACTCTGAGTTTTCTAAATCATCATTCTATTTTCTTGTGGTATTTGGTTGGAAGACTGATTCATTCTTCCACAAGAATATGTTTTTTTAACTGTAGGGTAATTGCATCAAAGCTAATGCAAAAAGAACCCCAAGAAAACAACATGTATTTCTAGGTATTACTTGAAAGATGAAGTACAAAACTCAAATATGAAGTGCTAAATTATTCTATAGGTTGTCAGATAAGATTTCTACAAGACTTCAAATACTGAAAAAGAACTGAAGAAATTCAAAGCAATTTGAGCTCTAGGTTGTAAATACATCAAACAAAAAAGTCATCCTCTACAGGAAGAAAAGACTAGAAAATAACCTGTGAAAAGTGTTCTGAGAACAGGCATAATAGGAGCAAGCTCAGACGAACTTATCTTCTGAGTTTTGGTGTTGGAACTATTATGCAGGAGTCAATTACTCCGTTATAAAGAAAAAAATAAAATAGTTGCAGGCATGATAAGGAAGAATGGACTGATTAAGAAACCACAGTAGCCTCCTAATAACTGAGGAAAGGTTAACAATTTTGTGACAACTTCTTTGAGTAAAGAGAAACAGAGCCGAAGACAAATTGTATAGTACTGATCAATACTAACTAATCTTGAATTTGTCCTGCTGAGAGAGTAGAGTAGGATGCCCTGTATGTGAAAGATGATATCCAGTGCAGGCTCCTGCTCCAGAATCTTTGTTCCTGTGGAAATTAAATATGATTATTCTTGACAGAAGAAGTACATGTGGAGTAAATAGCTACAGGGTTCATTCCTGAACGTGGAATACCATTAGTTTCGCTGAAGACTTAGCCATAGCTATGGAAGATTCTATATCTCCAAAAATACCAGTCTGTCACTTTTTGCCATACAATATTTCCTGGCCACATTTCCACCAGGAAACACTGTCTGTTAATAACCTAAGGATTCTTATGAGCTTAAAAACTTCAGACTGGCTCCTTTGAAAACTTGCTTACTCGATTTTCAGCAGGTGGGCAAGGTAGAGGTTTTCTGAGAGTATAACACTACTGCTGAACCAGTGCAACTCACTGGTTTAAATTAATTTCTTATTTTTCAATAAGGAGTCTATTTTGTGAACTCTTTAAATAGAGCTCTATTTAATTTTTTATACTGGGCAAAGCTCAGAGAGAGGCCCACCCTTTTTATCTAGTTGCAATGACTGACCTCGGTATGAAATCTGGAGGAAATCCTACCTGTTCACTGGAGTATCATTTTTTGAGACAATTAGATAATTGTGTTTCCTTGTGTTCATATTCTTCCCTTTCAATTTTATTTGCCCAACAAAAAATAATCTCCCTTTCAATTCAATGCCCTGTTTGGAGAAGTTCGCAGTTAAATTAAAAGAAAACGTGTCCCCTTTTGTATTATCTCATAAGGTGACACAGTAGGTATAAATTTTAAATTTTAAAAGTTTTATGCAGATAGTTATGGGAATCTTGAACAACAGGTGGTGGGTAAACACTGTGCATTTCAAAATTTGGTATTCGTAGCACTTGTTGTGTCTGTGCTGTGTATTCACTCTCTGGAAATGACTCACACGCAAGTATACATTCACAGATAATGCAGAACAAACTTAAATTTTGATTTGAAATTTTCTTGGTTTCCTGGCTACCTCGTCTAAAGGCTTCCACTGAGGCGGTCTGATTCTGATTCAGGTATGCCACGCTGCTTTGCTGGAAGGAAGGTGTTTTTCTCAACTGTCATAATGATTTTCATCTTTGTGCTGTCAGTTTAAAATAAGAACTGGTGTGGCCAGCAGAAGCAGGGAGGGGATCACTATGCTGTACTTGACACTGGTGAGGCTGCATCTCGAATCCTAGATTCGGTTTTGGGCTCATCACCACAAGTAAAAAAAATTTAGAGGAAGAAGTGTCTCCAGAGATGGACAACGGACCTGGGGAAAGGGAACAAGTTTTATGAGGAGGGGCTGAGAGAATTGGGATTGTTTGGTCTGGAGAACAGGAGGCTGAGGGGACACTGTTGCTTTCTACAGCTACCTGAAAGGAGGTTGTAGTGAGGTGGGTGCTGGCTTCTTCTCCCAAGTAACAATTAATAGGATGAGACGAGATGGCCTCAGAGTATGCCAGAGAAGATTTAGAGTGGATATTAGGAAAAATCCCTTCACTGAAAGAGTGGTGAAGCACTCGAACAGGCTGCCCAGCAAGTGGTGGAGTCACCATCACTAGAGGTGTTAAAAAAATGCATAGCTGTGGCACTTTGGGACATGGTTTAGTAGGCACAGTAGTGTTGGGCTGATGGTTGAATTACATGATCTTTGGAGTCTTTTCCAGCAGTAATGATTCTATGATTCTAATTCATTGGAGGTAGCCAGGGTGAGAGTGGGAATACATTAATTGCTGCTTGTAAGTCAATAAGATTTACAAAGGCATTAAGGCATTTCTTAGTGAAGTGAATTGGTTACATGTGTTTCCTCAGTTTTACCTAACTGCTCTGTGTTCATTATTGTTAAATTTGACTGGGAAATACTATTTTACAAACAATAAAAACTGTTTATTGCAGAAACATTTGGATCTAAATGAAACAAAGCTCTCTGAACGTCTTGTCTCAAAATGAGTATTAAGCACTTTGGGACAACAGAGGGTGGACAATGACGCCTAGCATGTCCTATTCTGCCTTCAGTGTTGGGAAATGTGATGGTGTTGTAGGCTCAAAGATGGTGCTAGGAAGGATCAAGTGAATTATTTTTTTACTTTAGTGCTCAAACATTCCATTTATCTACCCTAATATTGATTTCCATGTAAAATTATATGTCTAAGATCTCAGTATCATGTTTCAGTTTTCAGCACAGATCTAACAGTTGCTTGAGGCTCAAGTTGAAATCTTGTCTAGTACAGTCAAATACAAAACTTTCAATTCACCTTCAAAAGCTTCAAAAATTTGTTTTATATTATCCCAAACGCTCTTATTGTTTTTACATTAGTTGTTTTTATAGCATATCTTGAATTCTACTGAGAACTTCCTTGTAGCTACTTGTTAAATTAATTGTAATGCACATTGCAGAATATTAGTATTTTTGTAAATTAATTCAGCGGAGTAACTACAATGTTTCTGTGTCACTGGGTTGAATTCCTAATCAGAATTAAAATTTGCTATCTGTATAACTACATAATTGCAAAATAATTTCTTTGTCTAGTTTTATATTTCTGTGGCTGAAAAAAAGTTAAATCATTAAATGCATTAACATCCATTATCTCCTTTGTACTGATGCATATAGTTGTAATAATTCAGAATAGGCAAAGCCGATGATGCCTTTCTAAATCTTGAAGAGGTGAAAGGGACAAGCTAATACTTGCCCATCACTGTGTGCTGTTGCCCTCTTGTGCTATTTCCACAAGTCCTAAGACAGAGTACTTTTACAACTCATAAATCCTTATTCATGGAAGAAACTGCAGGAATGAAAGAACTGGAGGGAGATTCTTATGCATCAAGATTCTGTTAGTTGTTACTAGCTGTATTGCCAAACTTCACACCTATGTTTATATTTAAAAACAATCAAGAAGAAAAATTTAGGATATGTTCTGCTTTCCTCTCTGAGCCGTTATTCCAAATTTCTCACCATAGGAAACATCTTTGCCAGAAATGAAAGATTTTAATTTACTTTACTTTATTGAAATCTTGTGTATACTTGATACATACCAAAACTGCGTATCATTCAGAGGTGGTTAAAGCCATGACATTTCTCTATGGAGGAAGCTGAGTCAAGCACTGAAATAGATTGAGACATATAGAAATGTAGAACAGCCGTCCCCTCTTTCCCTGTTATTGTATCCCACCAGATCTGATTACTAAGAAAACAAATATCTTTTTATTTTTTTTTTCCTTAGGACCAGCATTTAATAGTAATACTATTTGTACGTTTAAAAGCTGTTTGCTACCTTAGTGACTGTCTTTTTATTTGGAATCTAAATCCTTCCCAGAGTGTCAGCTTAGGCATAAAGTAAGAGTATGAATTCTCTGGGTATCTTTGGCAGTTGTTATATTACAATCTCTGATAACATGTCCCACAAGCTTCCTGTGTCCAAAGTGCTCTTCAGAGGAGCAATCCTTTTGATTGTGTTTATACGTATTCCTCTAGTTTGTCAATAGCAAGGGTCTGTCTTTAACTTTCGCATAGATCTTTGGGTTTTCCCCCGGATGACTTTTAGAGATGATGACAAACCTTAAGAGATGTTAAAAATTAATTCCCTGTGATACTTACAGTTTTTCTTTGATGGATTTTTACCTTTCATATGTGTTTGCTAATGAATAGATTACACTGCAGTGACACTGTCTAATTTATTTTCTAGCTATAGAATTTTAATAAGAGTTCCTACTTTAGCTGGAAAATGTAGTCGAACCCTTGCTTTTTAAAGGACACTGATATTAGCAGCAGATTTATACACACATACTTAGATGTGCAAAATAAAATTCTGATGCAGAATGGAGTCTGTGTGTTTGGCACAGTATGAGGACAATGTACAGTAGAAGAAATGTGCATTGAAGTATGTTTGACTTTAGAATAAGCTGATGCAGATCATGGGAACTGGGAATCGTATAGTCATGGAATGGTTATGGTTGGAAAGGTCCTTAAAGATCATCCAGTTCCAACCCCTTGCCATGGGCAGGGACATCTTCCACTGGATCAGGTTGCTCAAAGCCTCATCCAATCTGAACTCGAACACCTCCAGGGATGAGGCACCCATGACTTCTCTGACAACCTGTGCCAGTGCCTCACTGCCCTCACTGAAAAAAAACTTCTTTGTGATATCTCACCTAAATCTCCCCTCTTTCAGCTTCAGACTGTTACCTTTTGTCCCGTCCCTGTATTCTCTGATAAAGAGCCTCTCCTCATCTTTTCTATAGGCCCTGATTAAGTACTGGAAGGCTGCTCTAAGGTCTCCCTGGAGCCTTTTCTGATCCAGCCCTAGGATCATGTTTGTGGCCTCCTGTGGACTCATTCTAACAGATCCATGTCCTTTCTGTGCTGAGGACTCCACGTGAGGTCTCGCAAGATCTGAGTAGAGGAGCAAAATTCCCTCCCTCACCCTGCTGGTTGCACTTCTTTTGAAGCAGCTCAGGATACTGCTGGCTTTCTGGGCAGTAAATACGCATTGTTGGCTTATGTTGTGCTTCTTACCCACCAGCACCCCTAAGCCCTTCTCTTCAGGGCTGTTCTCAGTCCATTCTCCACCCAGCATGTATTTGTGCTTGGGGTTACCCTCACCCAGGTGCAGGTGCAGGGAGATGTTTAATGCTTAAAATTATTTTGCTTGTGCTTCAAATAGGATTTTAAGCAAGCCTGAAAAAAGAAAAAAAATTTCAATACGTATTAATAAAAATAATACACGTTCCTTGCATTAAATTTTGTTGTGCAATGCCTACTATCTCTGTTGTGAATTTTCAGAAGGCTTAAGAAAAGCCAACCAAGGTACCAGCCATGGTTTCTCCTGATTGTTTCTACATTTGGCTGTAAATCACTGATTGTAGGGTAAGAGCTGGACGTGAAATGTTTTTTGAGGTATCTTTTAATTTTTTTACCTCCACTGCACATTTACAGAAATTTGATATCTTTCTTAAGGATTCTTGAGGGAAATGTGTAAAGTGAAAGAAAAAGCTTTCACAGTCATAAAAATATTTGTCCATGGTGTGAGAAAATGGGAATGACATGCCTCCTTTGCGTGATGTGCTACAGAGATTTTCGTGTGATGAATGCCTACCTTTGCTGAGGTGTGTCTTTCTCCTGTTGGACCTGTTCCACTTTGAATATAAAATTATATATTCATTAGATCAGAGATAGTGTGCCTGGTGATTAAGGCATTCCTTTGAAATGTAAATTCCAGTAGTGCCTGTTCCAGAGCAGTAGGCTTCGTTCAGGTTTTGCAGCTCAGATGAGTTCCTCATCACCGACCTGCTGGTTTTTCTGATCTCATTCTCCCTCCTTCTTGCTTTTTAACTCCCTTTCTTACCTCAATTTTCTCTCTCATTTTAGAGCAGAAATTGCATGCCAGGACTAAGAAACTATTAAATGAATGCTGATTGCATCTTTTAAATGTATGTGAAACATTTTGACTTGCACTAATTTGCATGTTGATGAATTGCAATGTAGAAGTGTCTCTTTTTATACAATATATAAAGAGAGTGTATGTAGCATGCTTTGCTTAATTGAAAATGTTCTACTGAATAGATTTTAAAAACCAGGTAAAACAGATGCCACCTATATTGTACAAAAAAGTACAGTCATCCAAAAGAAGATGTTATGCATCAGAATTTTAGGGGTGTTATTCATGAGGATTTTAGGATGTCGGTAGAGCAACATTCAGTCATCTGCTTCAAATCCTGCTACATTTCCATAGCTCTGATGAAGGAGTAACAATTCTCTCTCCTTTAGTAGGAGGGTATGGGAATTTAAAAGTCTTGAAATGGGAATAGTGAATACACATGTTCATGAGTAAAACAGAGAGAGAAAGTTTTACTACGTACAAATGCTGAGTTAGTAATATTTGCCTTTCTACTGAAACTTCTTCTTTCTCTGAATTTTTCAATTCCTTTGAATAGTAGTGTTAGGATAGGAGGCTGTAGTATCTGGAGCATACTACTTATTTTTCTGTGACAATTTGATGAGTGAACTTTCAAATCCATTTACCCTGCTTAAGTATAAACACGAGTCTTTTTCCCTTTCTGAAGGGCTACTTATTCCAGGTTTTATTTTGTATTGTTAGTTTACTATCCCAGGGAGGGACTGTGGAATACATTCTAGGAACACAGTAGAAGTCGATTCATGTTTATTCCTACTGCCAATAATTTCAGCTTTATTTCTGGGAGTGGCTACTCCTAAAATGAATCAACAAAAAGGGTCTTTAGTGACAGAAAAGCCACTGCTAATACTAAGAGAACTAGACCTGAGATGTTAGGAATACAGATAAAAGACTAGATTTTCAAAAGCCTTTACCTGAGCCTGGGTGTTTTTGTTTTTTTTTTTTAAAATAGGTGGTAATTCTGTCAGACATCAATAGGAATAGACTAATTCCTAAGAAAATTCTGCTCATCAGACTTATTACTGTGCTTAAATAGGCTTATCTGTGTGCGACACAGAGGCACCTTGGGCTCTGATCTTTCTATAGAGTTTGAGGTCAACAGCAAATGCCTCAATCTTTCTTTTGCATTCTTCTTAAAAAGTGTATATTGGTCAACTTCTAGGACCCATAGCTTAAACTCTGTTCCCCAGCCTGTCCTCGTATCACCTGCGAAAATGCAAAAGTGGCATCTGCACACCTGGGAAGGGGAGGTCTTTCTTTTTCCATGAATCATAAGACCTCTATTCTCTGCCAATGAATTACTGACAACCACCTTTCAAATAACATTGCTAAACTTGAAAATTGTTACTAACTTCACTTAGATATTTTTAATATGACTCAATACGATTAATTACCATGACACAATATCTGGAATGGGACATGGGAATTTGGAATTCGTTTGAATTTCCAATTAAACTAACATATATCACATGTTATTATATTAATATTTTTGGGAATGGCAACTTAGTTCTGTTGCACAGTGTTCTGTATATTTATTTATGTATATATATGCGCGTAGTGTATTCAGAACACTACCAAATGTTTTACAAATGTTGACATAAGCAAAGGAATAGGGAATCTTATCTCAACTGATTTAAGTCCTGAGGAGGACCACGAATATGATCAGAGAGCTGGAGCACATCCCATACAAGGACAGGCTGAGGGAGGTGGGATTGTTTAGCCCAGAGAGGAGAAGGCTCCCAGAAGACCTCAGAGCAGGCTTCCATTAATTAAAGTGGGACTATAGAAAAAGATGAGGAGGGGCTTTTTATCAGGCAGTGATATGATGAGGGATCATGGTTTTAAGCTGAAATAGAGGGGAGTTACATGAGATACTAGGAAGAAGTTTTTTTCCTGTGAGGGTGGTGAGGCACGGGAACAGGTTGCCCAGAGAAGTCATGGACGCCTCATTCCTAGAGGTCTTCAAGGCCAGATTGGTTGAGGCTTTGAGCAAGCTGATGCAGTGGAAGCTGTCCCTGCCCATGGCAGGGGGGTTGGAATTAGATAATCTTTAAGGTCCCTTCTAACACAAAGCATTCTATGATTCTATTTCTAGTAGGGCAGGAACCTGTTGCCTAGGGAATGGTTCTAGCCATGTCTGGCAAACTAATACCTGGTTAAAGATTCCTTTTCACTTCCTCCCAGAAGGACACCTGTGAAATATGGTTTTCTATCATAAAGGAGCTGTGCATTTCTCATTTCAAAGAACTGTGTGAAAGGTACAGGTTTACTAGTGACCCTCATCTAACTTTCGTAGAGACAATGTTAAGAAAGCTTCTGCACTTAAGAATGTAGAGGTATATATCTTGGAAAAGGAATTTTTATAGGGACATATCCATGGAAAATGGAATACTGGAATTGTTAAGATAAAATTTAGAAGAGAAGGTTTTAGTGACTGAATTGTTCCTAGCCTGGCAGCCTTTGAAAACTTGTTTTCTATTTGTGACACTGGTATTTCATAGAAGCAGAGAATAATTCAATTTGGAAGGGATTTGTGGAGGTCATCTAGTCCGAGCTCCTGCTGAGAGACAGAAAGCTTTGAAGTGATGTTAGATTGCTCAGGGTCATAACCAGTTACGTTCACTAAAAATAAGAAACAAAATGGACACTGAGATGAAATGTTACAATAAAACAGAGTCAGCACAAAGTTGGAAAAAATAGATTATATTTGGATGTGTGTCTGTGAAAAACAAAGAATGAATTGCACTTTATGTTATTTATCTTTCCTTGTATTTTTTCTCAGTGAAATCTGTAGTTGAGCATCATGGAGCTTGAAAGAATAGTCTTAAGTGTTTTTCAAAATAAGAAAAACTGGTTTTAATGTCCATCATAAGAGAAGGTACTGCTACACTCTGTGTACTAGTAGTGCAATGATGGCAAGGAAGTGATGCAATACTGAGAATACTGTCGTTTCCTTTTAGAATTTGTGCATGAACTTGAAAGCTTTCAGAGCCTTTCAGCTGATTGATAGTTTAACTTTTTCTTCCAGATTACATGCCCTGAAGACCATGATTTTGAATAAGAAGGCAAATTAAGTGTATTGCTCAGACAATTCCTTTTATGCAGGATTTGATAAGAGTTAGAAAGAAAAGATTATCAGAATCTTAAAATGGATATAAACATTCCAGAATTTTAATCTAAATTATTAACCATATATGAAATATAAGCTAAGAAATTGTCAGGCTGTAATATGTTAAAAATATGCTAAAAAATAAATCGCTAGATGAGAACAACTAAATATACTAATTTTAAATCTGTAAATGTCATAGTCAAATGGAAAAGAAGAATAGCATAGAAAATAGCTTAGAACTTAGGCTTGTTGCAGCACCTTTAATACTCCAGGACTCTCAAATTCCCCTAAGCACTTTCCAAAGCAATGCTATAGTGATCACACGATCTGTCCAAATAAACTCTTTTAGGCACATGGCATATTTTTCAATGCAAAGACTTAGAGCTAAAAACTGGTTTAATCAAGGGGTTTCCACATAGTCTCAAGACACGCATTGTGGTTTTCATAGCACTAAATTATCAGCAGAAAGGAACGAGAGATGTTTTTCTTTAGAGAGGAGCCGAAGTTATCAGCAGGAGTTTTGTTCTTTCCTTTTAATTGCTGGTATTGTGTGCTGAAACCTTGATGATTTCCACAGCTTCATTAAAATCAGGTTTCTGTTCCATAAGACCTTGTACGGAACATGACTGTCTATTTCTGTCATAGAGTTGCATTTGAACAAGTCTTAATTTCCTCAGTTTTTTTGCAGATAATTGCATTGTGAAAGCTTCAGTGAGGATCATCTCAAAGTTTTAAAAGTAGTCTGTCTCTTGCATATGCTTTACTATGCTTTCAGTTCCTGTTAATGTTTTATTCTTACTCCTGTTCTTCCCCAACCCTACTTAAGTCTAGATATTATTATAACGTAGCGGATGCTTTTCTTCCCTTGATCCGATATTTTCACTTTTGATTGTGCAGTCCTGGGTGTTCAGGAAGTTCTCAGGTTCTGGATGATGAGAAGTCTAGTACTAGTCTAGGGTAACACAATATGACAAAAAAGGATTTTTTCATGTGAAGTGAAATCCTTCACTCCCCACGAGCAGCGTTTCCATCCTCTAAAGAACATGCATCTGTGTTTTGATGAAACATTTTGAGTAATTTTCTCCTATGCTACTTTTCAGCCACTCATCAGATTGTGTTTCTGTGATATTTGTTCGTTTTCATTTTTATTTATATAACTAAATAAAAGAGGGTATATGTTACGTAAGTTTTCTGTATGAGACAGAATATGCAAGGCCATGAGACTGAAAAAGACCATCTCTACAGATAATCATAGAATCAAAGGTTGGAAGGGACTTTAAAGATTACCTAGTTCCAAACACCCTCCTATGGGCAAGGACACCTTCCACTGGATGAGGTTGCTCATAACCTCATCCAACATGGCCTTGAACACCTCCATCGTCTACTGAAGAATGAAAAACACACTGAAGAAAAAGTGAGCATACGTATTTCATAAAATCATAGAATCATGGAATCACTAGATTGGAAGGGACCCACTGGGTCATCAAGTCCAAACATTCCTAACAATCCCTAAACCATACCCCTCAGCACCTCATCCACCCGTCCCTTAAACACCTCCAGGAAATGTGACTCAACCACCTCCCTGGGCAGCCTGTTCCAGTGACCAATGACCCTTTCCGTGAAAATTTTTTTCCTGATGTCCAGACTGAACCTCCCCTCCCAGAGCTTGAGGCCATTACCCCTTGTCCTGTCCTCAGTCACTTGGGAGAAGAGGCCACTCCCTCCTCTCCACAACCTCCTTTCAGGTAGTTGTAGAGAGCAAAAAGGTCTCCCCTCAGCCTCCTCTTCTCCAGGCTAAACAACTCCAGCTCTCCCAGCTGCTTCTCATAAGACTTGTTCTCCAGACCCCTCACCAGCTTCATTGCTCTTCTCTGGACACACTCCAGAGCCTCAACATCCTTCTTGTGGTGAGGGGCCCAGAACTGAACACAGTACTCAAGGTGCAGTCTCACCAGTGCCGAGTACAGAGGGAGAATAACCTCCCTGGACCTGCTGGTCACACTGTTTCTGATACAAGCCAAGATGCCATTGGCCTCCTTGGCTACCTGGGCACACTGCTGGCTCATGTTCAGTCTGCTGTCAACCAACACCCCCAGGTCCTTCTCCTCTAGGCGGCTTTCTAGCCAGACTTCTCCTAGTCCATAGCACTGCATAGGGTTGTTGTGCCCCAAGTGCAGGACCCGGCATTTGGCCTTGTTAAAGCTCATGCCATTGGTCTCAGCCCACTGGTCCAGCCTGTTCAGACCCCTTTGCAGAGCCTCCCTATACTCCATCGGATCCACGCTTCCACCCAGCTTAGTGTCATCTGCAAACTTGCTGAGGGTGCACTCAATGCCTTCATCCACGTCACTGATAAAGACATTGAATAGGGCTGGACCCAGTACTGAGCACTGAGGAACCCCACTTGTAAGTGGCCTCCAGCTGGAGTTAACTCCATTTACCACCACTCTCTGGACTCGGCCATCCAACCAGTTTTCAACCCAGGAGAGTGTGTGCCTGTCCAGGCCAGAAGGTGACAGTTTCTGAAGCAGAATGATGTGAGAAACTGTGTCAAAGGCTTTACTGAAGTCCAAGAAGACTACATCCACAGCCTCTCCCTCATCCAGTAGTTAATTTGTTATCCATTTGTCGCAGCTCAGAAGCTCTTAACGTGAGGTTAATATAGACACAATAATGAAAAACAAATCTGAAGAGAATTCTTGTGCATCTATCTGTGCCACGGCAGAGGATGTACTAATATTTTTTCAAGAGATTTCTTCACTTTGGTAGTGATTTCATTCCTTGTCTGGATTTACTGTTTTACACTGTTGTAAGTTTCACATGTATTATGAAAATCTAAATCCACTGTTTTTTTTAAAAAAATTCTCCTTCTTGAATGCTCTACTTCATCTGAGACACCAAGGTTAGAGGGATAGGGTGCTAGCAAGGTTTCTCAGCCTGTTACTCTGGGATGTGCTTTTAATTGCTAGCATTATGTGGTGAAACCCTGGTGGTTTCTATAGCTTCATTACAATCAGGTTTCTAAGTCCCTGTACAGAACATGGCTGTCTACTTCTGCAGCACACTTGAAGTCTTCAGAAAGTAAGCCAAGGGCTACTGAGGTAATCAGAGACAAGAGGGTAGCACCAGCAAAACACCTCAAAGGAATTAAGGGGTGTTCCTCTAAGAAGGTGACATAGACAACAGCCTAGCTGGAGTGCTGATGAGGAAAGTCTGAGAGAGTTGGGCTTGTTCAGCCTGGAGAAAAGAATGGTCTTGGGGAGACCTTATTACAACTTTTCCGTATTTGAAGAGCACCTACAAGAAAGATAAGATGTTTTAGCAGGGCCTGTTGCAATAGGACAAGGGGCAATGGTTTTAAAATAAAAGAGGTAGCTTTAGACTAGATATAAGGAAGACATTTTATAATGAGAGTGGTGAAACACTGACATAGGTTGTCGAGAGAGGTAGTGAGTGCCCCATCCTCAGAAACACTCAAAGTCAGGTTAGATGTGGCTCTAAGAAACCTTCTCATGGCAGGGAAAGCTTTAAAGTGGATGAGCTTTAAAGTTTCCTTCCAACTCAAACTATTCCATGATTCAATGATCTGGGCAGAGCTGAGACAACAGCATCTTTCTATAGAAAACAAGTGAGAGTAAGCATACAAAGCAGTTGTAGTCTTGTGTATTGTGGTTTTGTAATGAGTGTGCTGAACCTGATAAGGGGCTTGAAAACAACAAATGGGCCCATGAGAGATGAAAATCTGTACCATATGGAGCATAATATAAATATGGACTCCCCAAACTCTGACTCTGGGGAGTGTGCCAGCATATGTGGGAGAAGTGAGAATTTCATGAATTATGTTACTCTTGAGTAGATTTGAAAGTACAAAAGAGTTCAGCTGCACTCTGACAAATATGCAAATGTCCTTGTTCTCTAAACGAGACAGAAATGTGGCTTTGATGTTTAGGCTTTGGAAACCTGAGCTTTGGATAAAACACAGTACAAGAAAAGTACTGGATAGTATAGCAAATACATGGAAAACATTGCTGGAATGATTTAAGTCTAAAGTGAGGATTAGATGTGGCAGGATTTGAAAGGGAGGGAGTGCTAGGGAGGAGATAGTGAAAGAACTGTATACCGTATGGCAGGAAACAGTTTGGTTATGTAGCAAGTATCACTCTTTCTTCAGATTATAAAAACAATGGTAGTAGAAATGCCAGATTGTGAAAGAATTGCAAAGCAGAATCGTGGGTTTTTTTTCTTAAAGATATTAGAGCCTTGAGCAGGCAGGTTTAACAAACATTTTCTATCAAAACCTTGAATTAAATGGGGGTGTTTTGTGTATTAGAAATCACCTGTTCATTTCAGTGGGAGGAAGCATTAACGTGTTCAGCTGTTGTTTGCAATTTGACTGTGTACTGTTGAACTGGGTATTGTTGAATGACGAGTAGAACACTCCCACTTTATATGTACCACTGAATTAAGCATGGCTGAGTGAAAGGAAGAAAAAATCCTTCAAAATCCTATCATTTCAGTGTCAGATGGCTAAAACAAAGTTGTATTTTTCAGATGAGAAGTATTTTGTGGAGACAAATATTATTGAACAAAGTCTGTAGGAGTACTTGGCTCCCATTGGTCTTTCCAGCCGTCTCTTCTTGGGCTTGATATATGTAGAAGTATTGCCTCTGTATAACCATCTTAGGAGTCAAACTAAGTAGTCTTATCTGCTTTAACACAGAGGAAAAAAGAAAGTTTATGAAGGACTATTTCAGAGCAGCAACAAATCCTGGTCTGTATTTAATCTCATGATTGTCAATTAAGGTCACAGTTTTCAATCATTTGTCTTGTTTGTAGACTATGTTACTTGATTCACACTGCTTACTGCACTGCTCTGAGTTGGGTTTTTTCCTTTGTCTTTTGCCAAAATAATTACAGCTTTCTAAGCTTGAATAATTTTTGACTTTCACTTTCTGATGCTGTTGAGCAGTTCTTGGAGAAAACTAATATCATAGAACAAGGGTGAATGTGGTTCATGGAAGGAGGTGCTATGTTTATTTTGTTTCATGGGAGAAAGCGTTAGGTTTTTTTCATGTGAATCAGAAGTATGTTTAGGGAAGAACCCCAAGGGGAACGAAAGCTGATAGCAGCCTTAGCCAAGACTCTGGTGCTGCTGTTTTGTAAAACTGTTTTTGTTATTAAGAATCACAGAATCTTCGATTGGAAAAAATCTTTAAGATCATCAAGCCCAACTGTAACCCTAACACTGCCAATTTCACCACTAAACCATATTGCTAGGCACATAAAAGCTACCCCGTGAGAAATTAATACTGGACATACTGAAAATTTGCTGAGTATTCCACTCAAACTGTTTTGAATATCTAAAGGAAGGAAGCATTAATTTCGTATTTTACTTTTTAATAAGAAAGTTTCAGAAATATGACTTGACATAAGCAAAAATGTAAAATTTAAAAATGAGTATGCGGTAAATAAAAAAACTTAATACAAAAAACGTCAAGTTTCAAATAGTGATTCTCAGAGTGTGTTTCCCAGTTCAAGTAAGGAACAAATTAGGTCTCTTCTAAAGGTCCTAATAGATTAATAAATTCTAGTGAAGGTGAAATGTCACCAGCAATTCTTTTCAGGAATTGATTTTATTTGGTATTTATATTGTTCTATGCTATGGCTGTGGCTACTGGAAAAAATCATTGGTATGTAGGAGAAAAGGGGCAAAAGAGAGAGAGAGGTAGAAAAAAAGAGAAAAGAGGAAGAGAGAGATAGACAGAAGTATCACTACCATTTTTCCCAGTGACAATCCTCCTGAGATGTCCTTCCGAGTTCCTCAAGGTGGTGGGCGTGCATGACAAGGTCACCCAGGGAGACACCTTTTGTGTGGCACTGCTCCAAGCCCCTTCCTCCTCCTTAGCACTGGAGGCAACAGAAGGCATCTCCTCATTAGCATCGGAGGCAAGAGAAGATGTGGTCTGTCTCGACAGATGTTGGGCAGGTACCTTTGAAGGTCCATGACAGGTACTTATATTAGTCACCCCGAAAATGCTAGGCAAAGTGTTCACAGATCAGTAAAATGCAGCTTCTCATCTGCTCTGGTTGGCTGATTTTTGGGAACTGAATCTGGGAATGAAGCCCAGCTTCTGTCACACTTTGTTCTCAGGTGCAGTTCCCATTGTCAAAGCAACCAAGCCGCAGAACATAATGTTTAGAACGCTCTAGCCTATCCAAGCCAAAATTGTTTGGGATAGCCTAAGCAAAACACTGTGCCACAGATGTTTCTCCACCATTTGAAATAAACTCAAGAGTGGTTTATGAATTAACATTTCCTCACCACAAGATTTACTTACAGGAAGGTACTGCATTAGAAGACTTGAAAAGCAAAACCAAGTAAACCTCCATTTTATCAAAAACAGCACAATTTCGTAGCTGCCACCACCATCAGAAAAGTCTGTATTGCTTACCCAGAGTGAGAAAGTGCCCTGCCTGTAGTAGTCAAAGTGGAAAAGTTTTAGGATTTTGGTGCATGTATGTCAAATTCTGAAATTCTGTCAAATGCAAATCTACACTGATTTCAGAGGATATAACTTACCTCTATATTAAAACATGTTGAAATTTTGCATGAACAAGAGAAAACCAGCATTGCTTAGCGTATAAAAAAAAAAGGGGAGGGATGATTTATGGAACATACAGATCACGTTAGTGTTCTTAAAAAGCTGAAGGATAGTTCCCATTGCAAAAATCAACTATTTTTTAAGGAGTATCAATAATAAAGTTGATAAGGTTTTTTGAAAGCTATAGTAAAGGAATACAGAAAAAAAAATGCATGTATTTAGGACCGAGTCAGCTATCATTCTGTGAGATTTCTCTTGACTAAACTTGCTCTGACAAAAACTGCAAATTTAGGCAGCAATTCATGCTTTAAAGCCATCTGTAAAAGAACTGAGAGAGAAACTCGTTCCACAGTTTGGCTGTGAATGCCAGAGTAGAAGTAGGAAGCCTACAGGGGAGGGAAAAAATACCACCACTGAGAATAACAGTGCTATTCTGAAGGCAGTGTTTTTGTGTTTTCTTTAATACTTAAAATTCTGCTTTTTATGAACATGTGGCTAGGCAAAAGAAGAATTTCTTTTTATTGCAAAATTACAAATCACAGATTGAGTTATTTATTAAATAATTTTTTTCCCTATCACTTCTGTTTAAAAGTTTGCAGCGCTTTGCAAAATCCTCTTTCCCTTTCTCCTCTCTTCCCAAAGCAATAACGCTTTTCGCAAAGCAACAGCCACAAGTGCAAACGCACAGTGAGGATCAGGAATTTTGTTTTTCTTTCACATAATCTCATAAATAGACTTGAATGCTTCATCCACGAACATCTATGCTGTGACCATTCTTAATTGTCTTTGCATTTACTGATAAGTAGCATTTCTTAGGGCTTAATGGAAGAATTATCGTACATTTCTGTGTTACTGTGTCTGTATTCAAGTTTGCTGTGAATAAGAAAAACAATCTTATATGATGGAAACTTGATGTTCTTACTTGGACAAAATCCTTGAAATCAATGAAAAGCACTGTAGGCTTGACTTACTCCAACTCATTTGTTTACATACTACCATTTATTTATTACTTGCGTAGTTTAGCATATAATGGCTTCATTAACACTAACTTAAATTCCCTAACAGCTAAGAAAAATGGCTCCCTTAAACCTGTAAGTAAAAAAAAATTATATAAACCCACAAAGATTATTTCACTAATAGATCATGTAGGGTTATGTGTAGTCACCTGAAACAACTTCCAACCTATGGAAACCATTCTGGGAAGTAAAGTTCCTTGTTATGTCTTGGTTTTTTGCTGACTGATGGACTCTGTGAAACAGTCTTCCTGGCACACTGCCATGACTGAGTGAGGTTGCAGCAACAGATAAGTGAATTCTGTGCAGTTCACGTCTATTTTATTTTTTTTTCCTGACTTAAGTGCCAGAGAGCTTCAAAATCTTGTCACTTCAGAAGATTATAAGCTTATATTCCTTTAGGAGCATAAGTAATTAAGTCATTCAAAAACAGCTTGTGTGGAACTGGTGTCAGACATTGGGTTCTGCTGTCAACTTATTGATTAGAATGAGAGGAAAAAAAAAGAGAAAAGAATGGCAAACTGCAGCTCTTGAGTAGGAAAAAAATCAAAAAATGAGGCACAACATTTGTAGAAGTTTATGGAGGGCTATCATCCATGAAGAGCTGTAATGTTACAGGAAAAGGATTTTGGAAGTTCTTAGTGTCAACTTGTCTTTGCGTCCATGAAAGCTGAGCTGGAGCATTTCTAAGGGTTACTCTTCAACAGATTAAAAATGCTGCAACCTGTGACGATGTAGCCTGTTACATGACTGCTCATTGTGGAGTGTGAAAGAAGAACACAAGATGGAAGGCTATGTAAGAGAATGGGTCACATGGCCGCCTGGTTACCCAAAACCATTACCTGCTGAGGATTCTTACTTTATTTTTTGTGGATGTTATTTATATTGGCAGTATAATAAGTCTTGCTGGAAGAGATTCAAACTGGCCAGAACTCAAGAGTTTTATTTTCTTTCCCTGTCACATGAATCATCCATCATCTTATTCTTGTCCTAAATATTGTATTGCAGTGTTGAAAGAAAGTATAACACTAGTTATCTGAATTGATAGTGTGTCTCTGTTGGAAGTTGTCTGCCCCTCGAGGTCCAGAAATATTAGGGCTAGATCTTTTCCCTGCTTAGGGTGATCTATCAAGAATTCAAGTAATCTGTTTGAGAAGGGCATGAAAGGGGCAGGCTTGTGTAGGCAGCCTTAGGAAGAAGTACCAACCTTCCCTTCAGAGAACAGGAAGGAGGCCTCTATGTCTTGGCTGGGAGAAATTATTTACATTTTAAAAAGGTAGGAAAGATGACCCTGGGAACTACCAACCTGTCAGTCTCACCTCTGTGCCTGGAAATATCATGGAACAGATCCTCCTAGAAGCTATGCTAAAGCACTTGGAGGATGGGGAGGTGATTAGTGGCAGTCAGCGTGGGTTCACCAAGGGCAAGTCCTGTCTGACCAACCTAATAGCTTTCTGTAGTGGGGTAACCACATCAGTAGACATGGGAAGAACAAAAGATGTAACCTATCTAGACTTCTGTAAAGCCTTTGACACAGTCGTCCACAACATCCTCCTCTCTAAGTTTGAGAGATATGGATTTCATGGGTGGACTGTTTGGTGGATAAGAAATTGGTTGCATGATGGTCGTATTCAGAAGTGGTGGTCAACGGCTTAATGTTCAGATGGAGATCCATGACAAGTGGTGTCCCTCAGGGGTGTGTACCGGGGCCAGTGATGTTTAATATCTTTATGAATTATATTGACGGTGAGATTGAGTGCACCCTGAGCCAGTTTGCAGATGACACCAAACTGAGTGGTGCAGTTTCCACACTGGAAGGACAGGAAGTCATCCAGAGGGAACTGGACAAGTTGGAGAAGGGGGCCTGTGTGAATCTCATGAGGTTCAACAAGGCCAAGTGCAAGGTCCTACATCTGCGCTGGGGCAATCTGCAGTTTCAGTATAGGACTGGGGATGATGTGATTGACAGCAGCCCTGTGGAGGAGGACTTGGTGGTGCTGATTGATGAGGAGCTTGATATGAGAAGGAAATGTGTGCTTGCAGCCCAGAAGGCCAACTATATCTTGGGCTCCATCAAAAGAAGCATGGCCAGCAGATTGACGGAGGTGATCCTGCCCTTCTATTCCACTCTCGTGAGAGCCACCTGAAGTATTGTGTCCATTTCTGGAATCCTGAACATAAGAGGGATATGAAACTATTAGACTAGGTCCAGAAGAGGGCCACAAAAATGATCGGAGGGCTGGAGCATCTCTGCTATGAAGACAGGCTGGGAGAGTTTGAGTTGTTAAGCCTGGAGAAGAGAAGGCTCTGAGGAGACCTTATAAGGTGCCTTCCAGTACCTGAGGGGGGCCTACAAGAAAGCTGGAGAAGGACTTTTTACAAAGGCTTGTAGTGATAGGACTAGGGGCAATGGGTATAAACTGGAGAGGGCCAGATTTAGACTAGACATCAGGAGGAAATTATTCACAATGAGGATGGTAAGGCACTGGCACAGGTTGCCCGGGAAAGCTGTGGATGCCCCATCCCTGGAAGTGTTCAAGACCAGGTTGGATAGGACCTTGGGCAGCCTGATCAAGTGAGGAGTGACTCTGCCCATGGCAGGGGGCTGGGATTAGATGATCTTAAAGGTCCCTTCCAACTCAAACTGCTCTATGATTCTATGATTCTGTTAAATTATTTTTATTTGTTTGTTTGTCCTAAGTTTCTCTGTTTGAAAAGCAAAGCTGAGTCAAGAGAGAAATTTGAGCTTGATACTAGATCCTTGAGAAACATGAACAAGAGGAAACTGAGGCAACATTTTTTTCTAAGCCAAAGAGGGCGTATCATACTGTGCTGAGCCTTTTGACAGGCTTTATGCATGATTGAGACACTGCAATAAAAGGCAAGGAAGCTAGTAAGAAATTAAACTAACAATTAAAAAGGTATATTCATGCATCTATTGCTGAGCAATTTTATGCAAATCTTCCCTTTATAGTCACTGACTAATTATATGAGGTTTTTATAGGGGAGAACTTGGACAAAGAAGTGGCAAGATTTAGGTCTAGAGATCATTTAGTTAATATGAACTGAACATAAAATAATTTGGATCTGGACTCTTATAGATCTGGACAGGTGAATAGTGATGCCATTAAAGTTAGTAGTTCTGAGATTCATTCAGTGGTTTTTTGTCCTCAGTACAGCCATAGGATTTTAGGCTAAATCTCTTCTATTGAAGAATACTGAAACAAAATAGGCAAGTGTTAGGCCTAAATAAGAAATTCAATTAAAAAGTATGAATGGAGTATCCAAAAGAAGGAAGACTTCTATAGCTTTACACTTCTTCTCCTCTGTATTAGCTGCTATTAGTTCTTATTAAATATTTATCTGCATTGTCACCAGGCCTCTGAGCTCATTGTTAACTTTCTTTGTAAGCATCCAAGAGAAGTAAAACTTGGAAGAGAAAGAGGGCAGTAAATTAACTTGACACATATTTATGGGGAACCACTCCCAAACATGAGAGCCAACATGAGAGAAAGTGTGAATGTTCCACCTTGGAAAATGCAGTGGTTAAGCCGTGGTTCAGCTGTTGTGGGCTGAGGGAAGGCAGACATTTTCACTGGTTAACATAAAATGACAGGGAGAGAGAGATGTGCCAAGAAAAACTGTGAAGATAATTAACATACTCTTTTTTCCTGGCATGGGGAAAAGAAGATGAAAAAAAGTAAAGGGCGGGGAGCTAATCCCTGCAGAAACATTCGGGAAGTGTTGTACTAGTAGACAATACTTAATTGGAGTTTGGAGTTACAGCTCTGAGACAACGAGTTTTTAATATAACAACCATATGCAGATAAACCTCGGAACACTAGTAAGACAAGAGTGTGAGGTGAGTGATCCGTACATCAGTATTGCTGCTCAGAATTAAAATACGGTAGATTTTAACCAGAATATTCCTACCTAATTATTTTTCAGCCTAAGGCTGTTAAAAGGCCAGTTACCCATCAGTAATGGTAGCCATGCTTTCAGACTTCTTATCATAAACTGAAGTAAAATGACAGATGTTTTTTCCATGTAGCCAAGGCAGATCCTTCAAGAGCCACAATGAAAAACAACGGTGTAATTGCCCTTAGATTTTGCAGTGCAGTTTCTGGAGGAGGGAAGTCTTGCAGGGCTATACCTAGTTGCTGACAGCTTGTAGATCTTGTTGATCAAGTCAAGGACTGCCGGCAGATTAATCGCTTGGAATTTTCTGGATACAAAAGTGCTAGTGAGACGTGCTGTCCTGTTCTTTTAAAAGGCTATTTCTATGGGTCAGAATCAGAATAGTTTTGCAATGTAACAGATGCGTATTTATGGATAAATGTCAAGGGCTAGCACTGATTTTCTCGAGAGGTCTGTAGTAGTTTTACCAGATGACTGCTTACTGTCAGCTTCAATATATTTTTTAGGTCTAAGAAGTTAACAGAAAGTAGGATGGTAGGAGGAAAAGAGTGCAGAGAATGTGTGAAACCTTTTCGGAAATTATTTCCTGCCTTGAAATCTAATGAACTTTATGTGAAGAACTCTAACAGCTAAGAACACTCCACTTAGCAGGCAACCTTTGATAGTTTTCAAACCTCTTCAGGCACGCTTTTTTTATTATGATATAACTGTTCATCTTCCCTAACCAACTAAAATTATTTCTAGATTTCTCCTTGATACCCTGCCCTTCCTCTTTCCCTATGAAGAGTAGGTTTTGGAGACTTGGAAATCCACCTCTATTCGATAGGCAGAACATTACTTTTTTTTTTTTTCAATCTCTTTGGAGTGGAGAAAAACCCAAATAATTTCATTTTATTTAGAGGTTGTATTTTCTTAAATATCCAATTGTAATATTTACTCAAACTTTTTAGAAATTTGTCCCTACTTTTAAGATTCTTTTACACCTTTTGTTCCAGGCTTATTAAAGTGTGTATAAGTACAATTTTTTTCATTCTTATTTGTTGGAAAGTTAGCTTCAGTAATAAAATGATATATAAGGAAACTTACAAGAAAATATCCTTAAAGTATTTTTTGAGAGCGCGTTGGTGTAGAATGCACTGTATAATTAGGCATGTGTTAAAATATTGGGAAAATAACTTGAATCTGAGATGATCCTAATGATGAAAGGGAGATTAAATCAAAGATTTTTAATGCTGGCCTGGAGATGTTTATTAACTCTACAGAAAATATATATGGAGTGCTTCGGTATTATAAAATTTTTCACATTATAGTTAGCTGAGAAACATTAAGATATGTGTACTCCTAAATCTTTCTCTTTGGATTATAAATTAGTTCAGTACTGAAAATTTATTCACAATTATATGCTGATAGCAGAGGTGCAGATTGCATGCACATCTCTTGAGAACCACATTGTTTGTGAGTATAGCATACCGATAACATAATTGCAAATCTGACCTGCTACAGGCATGCAGCATGCAGGCTTTCACACAGAAAGTGCATCACAGTCCTGACCTACTAATTTAAGTGCTCTTCAAAAATGCAGAAATTAGATTTAATTGAAATTTTGGAAGAAGGAAAAAAAAGGTAGAGAGTTGCTATCTTTATTGGTACCTCTTCTCACTAAGAGTGAACTGGATACCTGCCCCTAAACAGGAATGAAGGAAATAAACTCCCAATAATCTAAGAACTTCAGTGAAATAAAAGTATTTTTAGTGCCCAGAACATATTTCATCTGCAGTAGTGTTCATATTCTACAGTATCAATATGTTGCATCACTATAAGCGGCTTAAATACCTAATTACAAAAATACCTTGGAATAAGAGACTTAAAGGATCAAGTATTACATTGAGTTTATTAAAAAGAATATCTCTGAGAAATGTGAATTCATACAGAAAAGGATAGCAACTAATATGCACTTATAAAAAAGAGTTAGAATTGTGGGTTTAAGTTGTATGTGAAAACAGTGACTTAAGTTGCAAGTGTTCATATGCGTGTACATGCCTATTCATAATATTCTCACAAATAGTAAAGGCAGTAAGTAGAATTATTAAGTAGACCCTCACAATGTTTTTTTCAAATATTTCATTCTAGTAAATCAATAAGATGAAAGAAATAGGTTGTGCATTCGTTCTTTTTTTTTTAAGCATGTGATCACTTTTCAGCAGAAAATGGTATATTATAATACTTCAGAGCTAAATATTATTCACTCTGTTTATAAATGATGGTAGGTTTTAGCCTTTTTTTCAAAGCTCTGAAGTGTTTTTAGCCTCTAGCTCTCTTTGACTGGAATAAATTCGTAATGGAGTTGAGACGGTAATTTATGTGACTGCTTTTGAAAACAAATTTAGGTCAAATCCTGTTTCTGTAGGAGCATCCATTAACTCTACCATTAACTCTGGGAAGTCTTTATGTTCATAGCCTCTGTTCTTTAACACACAATTAATTTTTTCCTGACTGAGTCACCTGCCTTCAAATATGGAGTTGCCAAATAAAATGCTTTCCTTAAGAAACAAGGATAGTTTGCTCTTGCATTGCAAATCAATTCTGTAGAAATCTAGCATCTGGTGATGAATTATATTTTTTTTACTTTTCCAGGGGAATTCCGGCCTGGGGTTCAGTATTGCTGGAGGAACAGACAACCCGCACATTGGGGATGATCCTGGGATATTCATTACTAAGATTATACCAGGGGGAGCTGCAGCAGAGGATGGAAGACTCAGGTAAAAGCTGACTCATTAAGTATGTTTGGAAAAAAAATGCATCATTATTACAAACTGTTCTTTAGGGACAGGAGGAGAAAATGGGCATATCAGCATGAAAGTCTTCTCTGCTTGATCTTTGTATGTTCATGGCTGAAGAACTATGCATTGGTTACCAAGACTTCACAAACTACAGAGGCACTGCTGAACAGTCATAGCTATTTGTAGACAACCCCAGTAATTTTACTGCCGTAGTGAGGTGTGCTTAACTCTATATCCAAACTTGTTTTGCTTTGTGATGGCTGTGCTCTATAGTCTGAGTCACCTTCAGAGTAATCTCTTGTTATACCTCCTGAGACAGCACACAGATTATTTGTTGTGTTTCACAAATACATGGTAGCACCTATCTTAAACAGCAGGAATCACAGAAGTGCTTGTGCCTCTCTTTCCTTTTGGACTGAATGCAGAAAGGCTTCCATCTATCTCAGAGGCAGCTACCCCTCTGTCAGTCATGAAGCCTGCTGGTGCTCAAAAAAGACAATGTAGCTGAAAAGACTTGGGTTAAAATTCTGAAGCTTTCATGATCTCAGCACTGGGACCTAAGCTCTGGGAGTGTTTCCCCAAAACCAAAAGGTCTAAAGTTCATTAAAAGTGACCAGATGGTAGCAATCACTTTTTTCCCAAAGCCTTTTCCTTTAATTCAAAGATAAAAATAGGGGGAGTTGGCTGTTTTTTAAAGCAAGTTTTTGATATTTCTTATACTAGGTTAGTATTTGATTTTGGAAACAATTCTTATTTTTACTGCAATAGTAATGAGGAGTCATGGTGGTTGGCAGTACTTGAAGAATTTATGGTCTAAATAAAACTGCGGACAAAAGGAGTAGGAATAATCTCATGTGATTTTATGACTAAAATGCTGTTTTCTACTCCTAAGCTGGTCATCTTAGAGTCTCCTAATAGGCAGTCTCCTAAGTTGTTATTTTTCTCATCCTAAAGCCAATGACTAAAATAGAATGGAAGAATCACATCTTATAAGAGCCTGTGCTTTCACTGGTGACTCAAATGAAAAGGAGTTTCATCAACTAGTTCAGCTGTGGTGATCTCTTCTGTAAATGTGAAGCACCAGATGAGCTTCCTTCAAAAGAGAGCATGAAGAAACAGCAGTATCTGGAAATTATGCTGACAAATTTGACCTGATGAACAGCGTAGGATGGTCTTAAACCAGCATCTACTTTTAGACAGATGAGAAAGGATCCCTTCCGAAAACTAACAATATCTTTTTAGTACAGTTTTTAATTACTTTTGACAGGTTTTTTGGTTTAAGCTATTAAGAAGACAGAAGACATCGCAGAATTTTGTTGTGCTATCTTTGTATGAAATCAAATATTCCATAACTCATTGCTATACTAATTAAGTACTGTAAATTTAACTGATGATTATTTAATAGTTACTATGTTTTAAAGGTCTTAGAAAGACCTTCTAAACCTGCAAAAGTGACATACTAATGCAATTCATTACTCCATATTAAGATTAGAACATGTAAACTTTTTGTTTTGTAATAAAAGTTTAGTAGTTCAATTGTCTTATTACTAAGACTTAGTTAATATGCTTAGAGTATATTGTCTGTTAGCAGATTTTGAAGTAAAATCTTACACTTCATAGGCATATATTTGGCATTGTCAATTTTCCTATTCTCATTGATTTTACAAAGATTCTTCCTTTCCTTGTTTTATCTGATAAGCAGGTTTCATTTACAATACTAGCAAAGACACATTCCTGTCATGTTGTAGGAATGCCTGAAAATGTATTTATCAGGGATCACTACTCATATGCCAATGAAGAGACAAGCTATCCCTGGGGCAGTCTCCACAGACTTACATGATAATTAATTTTGCTTAATAGACAGTTTATCAGCTAAGGCCACTCTATAGGAGCAAAAGCTCAACAATATGCAGTAACATCTGCCAGGAATAATGATAATCTATATTCCTAGTAAACCCCCAACTTTTAATTGCCTGAGAATGTGAGATTGGTGTTTATGGACAGAAAAAAAAATGGATACTTTCTCATGTCCATTTTTGCCTCAGCATCTGTCTGCAGGTACAGTATATTATATAGCAGTGTGGATGATTTCACCTGACTTTGAAATCTACTGTCTGTTTTTAAATCATAAAAGTCTGTAAAATAACTTCTACTACATTTTACGTTAAGTCCCTATGATCTAACATAGCTGAGTGAAGTTCTTCAAATAGCTAGACTGTAAAAGCAGCCTGCAAGGAATGAACTTAATACTATAGACCCTTGCAAATTTTTTACATATATATATATGCTGGTTGACGGTTGAAGGAGTAGGTCAACTGGACCATCACGTAACTCCAATGAAAGAAAATGCAACCTCCTGGGAAGACAGTATCTCCATTGTAGTAGATTCTGGGGTTCTCTGGGCTAGAAAAAAAGCTTTGTAGGGAAGGACCTAGGAGTTCCAGTGGGCAATTTATAGTTTTACATATATAAATATCAAATAGGAATACCTAATGGGAGGCAGTCAAAAAAAGGAGCCAAACTATTAACAGTACTGCCCAGTGGCAGGGCAAGAAGCAATGGACACAAAATACATAATATTCCATCTGAACAAGGAAAAACTTATTTAGTGTGAGGGTGACTGATTCTGGGCACACATTGCCCGGAGAGGTTGTACAGTCTCCGTCTTTGAAGATATTTAAAACCAGACATGCTCCTCAACCTGTTCTGGCTAAGCTTTCTTCAGCAGGAAGGATTTGACAGGGTGATCTCAAGAGGTGCTTTCCAGCATGAATGACACTGTGATTCCATAATGTACACCTGAGTCAGTAGTGTGCCCTGGCAGTGATGAACGCCAGCATGGAGGTCAGCAGAGCTACAAAGAGGAAGAACTACGGGCAACAGTCACATGTTGCAATAAGAGAAACTCCAATTAGTTCTGAGACAACAAACAAACAAACAAAAAAAATGTAGTAATAAGGCACTGTAATTGGTGGTTCAGTGAGGTTATGGGATCTCTGTCTTCAGAGGCATTCAAAGTTCACCTGGACAAAGTCCTGAGCACAGTTGTTGAATTTTAAAGCTACCCCTACCTTGAGTGAGAGGTTTGACTAGGTGACCTCCAAAAGTCCCTTCCAACCTGAAGTGTTCTCAGAGTCTGTAAAATACTCTTTTGTACCAAACCTGTGTATGAAATTGGAACAAAGGTGATTAATTTCCTGGTGATTTTTTTCCTTCAGGGAGAACAGTACTTTTATTGACAGTAGGTGCATTGCATAGGGTGAATATGTATTGCTTCATGGCCCATATCTCTACAGTAATATTTGCAAAATAGAAAAAGTTATCAGCCACTTTAGACTACATTCATTTTAATAAAAGATTCCTGGTTTTGAAAGACTACTTGAATTTTCAGATATTAATCTAGAACCACACACTATCTCAAGCTAGAAGTGACCCATATGGATCATTGAGTCCAACTCCCTGCTTTTCCTCAGACTATCTAAAACTAAATCATACAACTAAGAGCATCATTCAAACCGTCACTGAACTCTGATAGGCTCGGTGACCACTTCCCTGGGGAGCCTGTTCAAGTGAAATACTATCCTCTCAGTTGAAGAACCTTTTCCTAAGGTCCAATATAAACCTCGTCTGAGGCAGCTTTGTTCCATTTCCTCACATCCTGTCAGTGGTCACCAGAGAAAGGAGACAAGCATCACCCTCTCCACTGGTCCAGTTGAGGAAGTAATGACAACTGTGTTTGCATACTACCCTCTCTGAAATGCAGGGACATCTAGAACTAGAATAAGAGCCAATACACTGCACAATTCAGACTGTAGAAGATATTTTAGGTGAGTAAACTGACTCCTAATCTTGCAAAGTACAGAAAGCTGTGAAATCTTTCAGTATGTCCATATAATACATAGCAAATAATTTCATATATAATAATGAATATATAGCAAATAACTTCATGGAATAAAAAGGATTCATTTTGAGTTTTGTTACTTTAGCTAAATGTGAATATCTTACATTTAGGACTAACTGAAATAGGGTTTTTTTTTCTGAACACTGCATACCATTTTTCTTTGAAGCTTTGAGTTTTAAGTCAGTGACAAACAAAGAATACAAAACCTCCAGAAGTAGCAGCCGTTCCCACTGAGTTGAAGGAGAATTTCTCTCAACAGTTTGATCTTTTAAGACTTTTGATGCATAAAAGCTTTTGCTTCCATCTCACAAATGTCAGTTGTCCATGGGCAAACATCTACTTTTTAATAAAGAAGCTCTGAATTTAGACTTCTTTTACTCTCTAGAAGAAAGACAATGTGAGTAATTTACGTCTCAATGCCTTTTTTGTTTTATTTGAGTTTGTGTCAGAGAAAAAAATACAGTGCTTGGCTCAATTGCCTAGATAAAGCAAAGAACTTCAATATACTGTCTCAGCAGTTCCTTCTATTGACACTTATTGAACATAAGTGAGATGCTGGCTTCTAAAAGGTAACACACATCTAAAAATTCATCATACTCTGTGAAAACAACAGTGATCAGCTTGTGGAACTAGAAGCACAGCACAGTGGTATAACTTGATTGAAAAAAATAGTGAAAGGATAATGAAAACTTTTAATTATGACTAAGTTTAAATGAGCAGATTCCTAAAATAAGAATTTATTTTCATCAATCATAAACCAAAACTGGTTTGATTCAAGAACCATTCTTTCTGTTTATAGTTTCTCATAGTCCAATTCCAATCATATGATGGAGGCATTTTTCTCAAAACTCTCTCCTCAGGAACTAGTGGGTCAGGAATGGTTTCCTTATCTATTGCCTTGAGAAAATATGGTTTTACTTTTTGTGAAGGCAAGTTTGAAAAATATAAATTTTTAAAGGTCTTGGGATATAAAAAAAAAAACAAAAACAAAAAAAAAAAACCCAAATGCAAAGGTCTTGGATAGAACAAGGATTAAAATCTTATATTTTATACCAATTCCCTGGTTGTATGAATCTCACTGAACCTGTGATTCAAAAATCAGTTACTGCATTTATGACTGAATATGAATGAGTTTGTTCACAGGACTGTGAGATAGGTTTGGACTGGAGCTTGAATTTCAAGGGTTAATTTTGTACCAAAGGTTATTTTGGTATCTGAGCCTGAGCTGTACTGGAGAGGAAAGAGGGTTTATGCGAGGGGTGGCTCAAAGGGAAGAAAGAGGTTGTGCCTGGAGGCAGGCTCCCTGGTAAGCTGCCTGGACCTGTAGCTGCTTCATTCATTCTTTCTTCTAGGAAAATGATTTCCAATTTCCTTCCATTTGTGAGCCAATCATTTTTTATTTTTTTTTTTCCCCTTAGTAGTGTGTATATTTGTCAGGAGATCTTAAACATATTGAGAAAAGTAGATTGTTTGCAAGTTGAGCAGACTAATCAGAAAGAGCGCCCGTGCTCCCAGCTATCTCAATACCACAGGCTAAAAATGAGTGAGGCTGTGCAGTGTTTATCTTTCCTTTGTAAATGTGTCTTTTCAAATATTACTCTAATTACTGATTGTCAGGAGGCTTAGGATTGTGAAGCTGCAACATTTTTAAGGCATGCTGGTTTGTTCTACCATCATCATAATAAGTAGTCTCATTGGATTTTTCCCCCCAGCTCTCAAAGTGATTTTGTGTGGGGAAAGGAACATAAAACACATGCTAATGGTAGGAGACAAGAACCGAAATAACTCACCCTCAGACATCTAGTAAATCTGAGAGAAAGCTTGGAATAGAGTAGTTATTCCTTCTCTTCTTATACTTTTGTGCCTTACAGGCTTCAGTTAAATGCCTACCAGCAAAGATTTTAAACAGATTTGTGTTTCCTTCAGTTGTCAACTAACCCACTGTGATGTGTTAAAGGTTTATAAATTTAGCAAGGTATATACAGCAAAAGAGGAACTCCAAAGATAAGATATTTTCTCATGCAAATTTTCTTAATAAAATTAAAATTAAGAAAAAAATAATTTTAAGGGAAAGATTGCATTCTGATCAGGTTTTTAAAATATTTCTGTGTTTCACTAAAAATGAGCCAAGGAGGGAATACTACAGCTTCTTGCTATTTGTTCAAAGCTTGAAAACTGTAATGAAGAAACACACTGGTATAAATACTGAGTGCACTTTACCTGAAAAACTCAAAGGGAAGAAGAAATGGAGGAGAGGAAATAGAAGCCAGTCCCCACTTAAGAGATGGCTGGATAAACTATCCCTTCAGTCTTTGCCTCATGGGCTTTGCCTCTGGTAAAATCAAGTCTGAAACCTAAGTCCCTCTAGCAGCAGCCCGCACACTGGTTTTGCCGGTTGATATCCATTTATAGCTCTAGATCGCTCAGTAACAAGTGAATAGGGAGTGATAATAGGAAAAAAGTAGGGGCTTTTTGAGATTAATGTGAAGAGGAATGCCCAGGAGAGATCATGTTCTTTACAAGTGTGTCATGTGTCTCTAATCCAGTTTGGGCTTTATTTCAGCATCATTATATATCAAAACAGAAGTGTGTCTGCTTTGTAATTCACTGCCTAAGTCCCTGTTTGTTAACTCTTGATCTGTCTTAATCCTATGGGTACCAGGTCTATGTGCCTTGCAATGGCATAAAGCTTGTTCAGGATGTTATTATAATTACCACGCTGCCACAAAACACTGATTCATATCTGCACTGTTTACAGGCCTCTGACAATGCTATTAGTTCAGTAAATAATTTAGCAGTAAGTTAATAAAGAGACATTCACCTTATTAGGCAAAACATGCTTGCTTTGCAGACAGCCATAAATTAGATTGTGAATTTTTGACTGCTCGCTCTGTCCTGGTCTATGTTAGGAAGTTTGGTCTTATCAAATCTGTTTGTCTTTGTATCCGTCTATCATTTTTTTAAGCTACTGTGGAACAAAAAAAAAAAAAGATAGAATTACCACAGGGATTGACATGCAAAAAAGCAGGTCACAAAATCAAAATCTGATTTTCATACATTATTTTTAAAGTTGAAGATGTCTTCCTGTGAGTCAAGTTTGAAATTATCAATTCATTTTCATCAATGGAATATGTTCCCATGTACTTATCTTTTCTGCTGTCTTTACCACTTTACTTATTTTTATCTTTTTTTCCTCTTTTTTTCTGTCTTTTTTTTCTCCCTTTTTATCGTATGTGAAGCTTGCATTCCTTATTTAGTATTGCAGAGACATGCTAGATTTGGTTGTATTTCTGCATTTCCTACTTTGAAAATAATTTGGTAGCTCTTATCCAGTGCAAGAAACGAAAGGAAAATTGTTTTAACAGCTGAATGCTCAGGTAAAGAGAATGGAATTTAATGGAAAGAAAAAGATACCTTTCTGTGTGTGGTATTTGAGACTGGTAAATTTGACATGCCTCTTTATAAACAGCAGAGATGTACATTTTTGTGGAAGTTGTCTTTTGTGACACAAAGGATCAGTTTCTTCCCCCTATAAGTTTCTGAGCTGCTTTTGACTAATTGAAACAACTGCTTGCAAGTAACACTTAAGCAAAGTAGCATGTTGTCAGGACTTTAGATACGTTGCAGTGATATATTGCTCATTGGACCTTATGCAATGGTACTGAACAGGTTAACCAGTCTCTCCTCAAGAGCTCCTTTAGTACCCATCCTGCCTGAAACTACAATTGTCCCAGAGTAATGCAGCAGCAGAACAGCACCGTGTCCAAATCTAGGTGATTATTTTTTTAACATGTTTGCACTGCTACTTCAGTTATGGATTTAAATAGCTCAGTGATCATTCATATGGAGTAAGAAGCCTTCTGTGGTTACATACCTGAGGAATCATCAGCTCTCTGTAGAGTCTGGCATTAGTCAAGGAACAAATATTCCACATCTGTTCCTGTACTTGACAGGTGTAACCCTCTGGGGAACTCCTGAATACTTTATTTCTTTCAATTCCCATTGAACCAGAAAGTAAGATTTTAGATGAAAAAGAAGTTGACTTAAGCAGTCATTAAAAAATATGTTTTTCATAACCAGCAAAGAGCTGATTCTAAAATTTTTAAGAGAAATCTTGGTCAATTTTTTGCTTCTGGCAGCCAAAACCACCAATAGATGGTGAAACAGTCTTCATAGACTGCCAAAATTCTTGGCCATGGTTTGAACAACACTTGGACTTAAAGACTTGAGACAAACCATATTTCCTTGCTTCTATGTTACAGCAGAGGTTTTAAATTTATTTCCCGATAGCTTATGACTTTTGATACCAAACTTACAAGATGTGTACTTTGTTTGAATGCGTTGGTCACATTGTGCCATTTTGCATATTACTCTGAATCATATCACTATGAATCATTCCTCAGTACAGGAAGGATATAGATCTATCAGAGCAAGTCCATGGGAGGTAATAAAGATGATCAGAGGGCTAGAACACCTCCCATATGAGGACAAGCTGAGATAGTTGGTGTTGTTCAGCCTAGAAAAGAAAAGGCTTTGGGGAGACCTTACAGAAGCCTTCCGATACTTGAAGGGTGCCTACAGGAAAGATGGGTAGGAGCTCTTTATAAGAGAGTGCAGGGATAGGATGAGGGGTAATGTTTTTAAGCTGAAAGAGGGGAGGTTTAGATGAGATATTAGGAAGAAATTTTTTCCTGTAAGGGTGGGGAGGCACAGGCTTCCCAGAGAAGTCATGGATGCTTCATCGCTAGAGGTGTTCAAGACCAGGTTGGATGAGACATTGATCAACCTGATCAATGGCAGAGGGCTGGAAATGGGTTCTACAATCTATGATTACAGAAAGCAAACTGGTTTGGTTTTGTTTTTTTTTTTTTCACTTACCTGTTTGCATTCTACTCAAAGGTGCAGCTAACCCTCTATTAAGTGTGTGGCTTAATGGTACTGATGTTCTGAAGCACCTGAAGTTTCTTACTGAACTTGAACCACATGTTTTCTACTCCATTTTTTTAATGCTACACCTTTGTTTGGAATATTCTCAATCAAACCCAAGCAGAAGGGAGGGTTTTCTACTTGTTAGTGCAAGTGCCAGGGAGGCAGGACTGCTCAGTTTTGTTCTCAACTTGCTATGCCTGATCTGCGGCAACACTTTTCTTCTTTTGTGCTAAAGTTTCCCCATTTGTAAAATGGGAATAGTGATCATTATCTTTGCCTCACGGGGGTTGTTGTGAAGCTTAAACGAGTTCATATTTGCAGAACACTTTGAGAGTCCCAGATGAAAAGTGCTTGTAAAAATACAGAATCTGGAATTGCCTTCTGGGTTATCTGTTGTAACTGGTTTTCCTGCACAAACCTGAATACGCTTCAGACAGGGTTAGTGTCAGTTGGGAGGATATTAACCAGGGGTGAGGAACGACCGAGAGTGATTTGGTGTACTCAGCAGGCAAACCGTATCTCAGCCTCAAGGAAGCACCTCGTCTTTCCTGAGGGTGGACTCGCTGAAACTGCACCAGGGTAGCTGCTCTGCCTCCGAGCTCTAGGCTTCGAAGTCCCACTTGGTACTGGAGCCAGCTAAACTAGAGGGCTCAGCGGGTAAGTCGAGGCTGTGAAGCCATCCCTGCCTTCTACCACACCTACAGAGCCTGGCCTGCAGCACCTTCCACTACCTGCAGAGCAGCCCTGCAGCTGGGAGGGGCTTTGCAGCTTCCTGGTGCCCTCATTCGCACCAGACTTTAGAGGGTTTTGTTTTTCTTTCCCATTTCTTTAACCCAACACCTTCCTCTCACAACACTCCACAGCTACCTACACCTTATTCTTTTCATTCTTTGCCTCTCTGCTGTCCCACTTTGGCTTCTGGCTTTGAAGGACAGATATGCATACTCCTTCTGTGAGCAGAACTTTTCCTTCTGGCCACCATTAGAGGCTGCTACCTCCACCGGCAATCTAAGCCACCCGGATCAAGCGGAGCTGCTGCGAGAGGCTGGATGCACTGGGCGTTTCAGTGTTCAGCTGCTAGTGGGAGTAGTTCCAGAAGGAAAGCGTCGTACATGGCAGTGGCAGGAAACGAGACGCAGAGAGACTGAGGATAACTTGGAAATTAGAGAAACGGACAGAGGAATGGAAAAATGTGGTAAGAACTATGGATGTCAAAGCTGAGGATGGAGCTGGATGAGAAATGCAGGGGAAAATAAATGCAGGGTGGGAGAAGTGACTTAATTTTGGGAGAGGAGGTGTGTAAAAAGGCAATAGTCTTTCTTATAAATCCTGTGAAAGAGGTTAATAAAGCAAATTTGATACGAGCTTTGATCCAGAGCAGCCCTAGCATCCTTCCTACCCTGCTGCACACCCTCTGTGCTCCCCTTTCCCTTCCTACCCTCTTCTGCCTGCTTTTCACTGTCTGCCTCCTCTGCTGTCCCCTCTCAGTCACAAGCTCGCACTCAAACACAAACGTTTAAACAAAACTATGGGCTTCTTGGGCCTACCGGCCGATTACTTGCTAACAAGGCATTTGGCCAGCGACTGCTGACTTTATCTGGCAGGGTTACCACCCTGAATCACTCCATGCTTGTGTCTGCAATGCACTATTCCAAATCTGCTGGTTTATTAAAGTCATACTTGGTTTCCAGTAAGTTAAAGTGGGAATCTCAGGTCTGATAAGTAGAAAAAAGTCTTTTATAGGCGAAGTTCTTTGGTTTGTGTTTTATACTGGTGTGCCTGGCAAGGAAAGGGCTCATCCCTAAGGCAGCAGCTTGACATTAACATATGACCTTTGAGTATTGTGGTCCCTAACTCTGCCTGAAGAGGATGTGACTTATGCAGGAAGAAAGGAGTCCTGACTTATGGAGGGGACATTTATGCAGCTAAGGTATGTAGCAGAGCAACCTCATTCAGTGGAAAGTGTCCCTGCCCATGGCAGGGGGGCTGGACCTAGATGAGCTTTAAGGTTCCTTCAACCCAAACCATTCTATTTTTCTATGATTCCATGATTTTAGATAGAATAATGTTTGAAGTGAAAGATCATAAACTCTGTACAAAATTACTATGGGTGTGGCTTACCTAGCAAAAGAGAGTTCACATGCCCTGAGTTTATGTTAGCCAAAGCGTTAACTGAAGGCTTGATGTCACAGAAAATAATTATTTATGAATTAATTAGAACAGCTCTATCTCCAAAAGCATTACGTAGTGACAGGATATCATATCTGTACTGTACGAGGACAGGCTGAGAGATTTGGTCTTGTTTAGCCTAGAGAAGAGAAGTCTTCAGGGAGAATTTATAGCATGATTCCAGTACTTAAAGGGGGCCTACAAGAAAGCTGGTGAAGGGCTCTTTATCAGGGAGTGCAGGGAAAAGATGAAGAGTAATTGTTTTAAGATGAAGGAGGGGAGCTTTAGATTTGACATCAGGAAATATGTTTTTTTTTTTCCTGTGAGGGTAGTGAGGCACTGGCACAGGTGGCCCAGTGAAGCTGTGGCTGCCCCATCCCTGGAGGTGTTCAAGTTCAGGTTGGATGTGGCTTTGAGCAACCTGATCCAGTGGAAGGTGCCCCTGCCCAAGGCAAGGGGGTTGGAATTGGATGATCTTTAAGGTTCTTTCCAACTCAAACCATTCTATGATTCCATGCTTTCAGGATGTTCCTGATGAAGGTGGAGGAAGGGATGGGAAGAGCTCCTTCTGTTATAGATGGACATAGACTTGACTTTTCCAAAAGTTTATGCTTGAGTCTCTGTGTGCAAATTGAATGGGTGTTAGCTACTCCTTCCTCAACCCCATACAGCTACACCCTGTGAGATGAGCTACCATTAGCTAATAACTACTTCAAGCGTCTGTGAGGAGGTGCGGCTCTTCTGGGAGGCATTAATCCAAGTGGAGTTTTGCTTCTTTCCTCATTCAACATTAGGTTTGCCTGTGAAGCATCTTTAACCTCTCTTAATTTTATCAGGCACAGAAGGAATGGGACTTTTTTGTCGCATTGTTTTTGGCTGAACCTTTGAGTAGATATGTGGAAAATTTGAGCTGTATTTTTTTTTTATCCTAAGGTGAGGATGTAGACAGTGATATTTGGAGTTGATGTGGAATTAACCACCATATTTAGTGCCTTGATATTATCAACCACGTTGCCTGAGGCCATCACAAGCAAATTTTAAGTAATACCAAGTCAATACCATTCAGTGAGCATTCATATAGTTTATTAAAGTTCAGGTTTTATATAGATTCAAACAAGAATAAGGATAAGAATAAGAATAAGAATAAGAATAAGGATAAGAATAAGAATAAGAATAAGAATAAGAATATAAGAATAAGAATAAGAATAAGAATAAGAATAAGGATAAGAATAAGAATAAGAATAAGAATATAAGAATAAGAATAAGAATAAGAATAAGAATAAGAATAAGAATAAGAATAAGAATAAGAATAATGGCAAGTTATTGATTTTGAAATTATAGTTTTGAAATTTTAGTAATAGCTAAGAATTGTCTCAAATTAGCTGCTTACCAAGTTTCTCTTGGAAATCAATTATTTAAAGTATAATGCTTAGTGCATTTTACTGTAGTATTTTTTAAAAGTTTTCAATATATGTGGCAATTTATTTAAATTGTACTGTTTATTTATAATTGTTTAAATAAGCTATTTTTTACGTTTCCACTGCCCTGTGATCATTTCTCAAAGGAGTGCTGGCTGCATCACTGCATAAAAATTTCCTATCTACAAATTTCAGGTCTAAAAAAACTTCAGAATGCTATGCTAAAGCCAAGCAAACATCTTTTAATACAAATGAGGTCCAAATCGATTTTCAGTGGCAAAGGGAGAAGGGTAAATAAGGACACTCACTAAACTATAGGCAAAATCAACTTTCAACTTACCTCTGAAGGGAAACATTCATGCACTATCCTCCTCTTCCTGGGGAACATAAGCCCACGTTTTTCAGAGGAGTAATGGAAATTGAATATGAAATCGGTGTATTTTATTCTTTCCTTCCAAAGTTGTTTCACTTCCTCGGACAAGCAAAGGTTAATTGGATCAGAGCAACCTTGCAATGAGCATGCTGTTCTGAGAGTCATGTAGAGGTTGTGGGCCACTGCTCTGCAGTCATCTTACACACACCTGCATTAGTTTCTGCTGTTGTTACAATTCCTGTAATATATTTAAAGATTTCATCAAGTCAAAGCAAGAAGCAGATTTTTTTTTTTTCAAATCTTGTGACTGAGGATACTTTCCTGAATGATGGGGGATTATAACTGCAATTTAGGAACATTATATTATAAAAACTGCAACAGTTTCATTGATGGAAGCAGAGGTAGTTAAAGTGTTTTTCTGGGAGATTATATTGGATAATAAGACAGCAGATTGTTCTTTTCCTGACTGTCTAAATTTTGTTTCATTTCATGTGATTCTATTTTAATTCAGAGCATATTGGAATGAAATTTAATTTTGACTTGACTGGAAAATTTATTCAGCATGAAACAATGTCATTTCTGTCAAGAAAAAAAGTAATAAAACGAACTTCAACCTGAATTTTTTTTTTTTTTTTTCTGAGTTCATTTGTAAACCTGTAGGGGTTACACCCAAAAGGCATTCAGATAAACAGAAAGATGAAAAGTGCTGTTTACATTTCTGAAATTAAATTAGCGTTACCAGTACTTCAGCCATATTTCTTTGGCTTGAAGTGTTCGTCTAGCAGGGCCTTTCTTTTTGTCATGAAAAATCAGTTACAAGAGGTAAGAGAATATGTCCTGTTCCCTAACTACAGGAGAGAAACAGAATGACTAGGGAGCAATCTCTTCTAATGAAAGGATCTAGGGACATCAAATGAAACTAATAAGCAGTAGGCTGAAATATCCTGAAGGAGATATTTACCTGGTAGCAAAGCAGTGGAATTAATTTACAGAAAGCACTGCAGATCTTAGAAGTTTACATGGGTTTTGATAGCAGTTAAACAAATTTCTAGAAGAAGAATCTATCCAGACTTATCACATGGGAAAAAAAAAACAAACAAAAAACAAACAACAAAAAAAACCCTAAACCAAACATATCTCAGACTCAGGAAAGTCTAGTGTCATCAAGAGCTGAAAATGTGTTCTGGGTAAATATTGTGTTAATGCTTTTCCTTTACTCTCCAGTAAAGGCTACTGCTGTAAAAAAAACAGCAGGGTAGATAGACTCTTGGTGTGGATTATCACTTAAGGCAGCTTCTATCTTTTAGGCAAGTGAATCTCTTATTCCACTCATTTTAGTTCTGATCTTTGCTACAGTGTGATCATTCTGGCAATAGGGACAACAGCATTTCTACTATGGAAAGGGCTTGTTATCTGGGTGAGCTGCCTGGCCATTAGCAGGGATGTGGTGAGGTTCAGCTGGGTGCACGTATAGTTGATGACCATCTTGCCATGCTGCGTCACTCTGCAGCAAACCTGCTACTAGGGGTTAAGGTCTCTTATTTTTATCTGTGGGAGAGGTTTTTGCACTACAGGGTTGTGACTGTTCTTTTCTCTTTTTACTTTTGTTTCTGCTGGTAACCATTAATGGGCTCCTTCTTGAAGTCCATCACTGCACAGCAGGTTGTGCACAGACTCAAGCTAGTGCTAAATGAGTTCAACATTGCAGAGCTGCATTGATATGGCCTTTTACCTGTGGTAATTGGCTGTAGGCATACAGAAAACATTGATCTGGGTGTATTTCCATGCCAGATCTACTCTGTCAGTGTCTAAGCTGCCTTAGCTATCTCTGCATTTAATTTCACTGTGCCAATTTGATGTAATTTAAGATGTCTTTGGGGTCAGACTTTCTTAGATTCTAAATAGCAGCTTAGTGGTTATTTTCAACAAAGAAGTGTGTATGAACTCTCCCAAACAAACAGACTTCCTATGGTAAATGCACCCTACCTAAAAGGATACAAGGATCTATTCATTGTGGCAGAAAGGGTTAACTGAAGGAGAGCCCCAGCCTTGGCCCAGGAAGTTCCCAGAACTAGGCTAGAATGCAGAAATTATCCTAAGTATTTTAAACAACAGATAAACTGCTTTCTTTTAGACAAGTTTGTGCTTGGAGTGAAGTCTCACAGCTGAGATTAAGATCTTTACAACAAAAAAGGGAAATGCTGATGTATCCTGTATTGAAACTCTGAACAGGATCATTTTGAAACTTCTAAATAATTTTCTTGTAATAGTTAAAAGGCTGCAGGGATTTTTCCATTTCAAATTATATAGTGCAGTGTGCTGTCTTTTTCTGACTTGCAACTTCAAAAATAGAAATTGGAGTCATAAATGAAGCATAGGGAGAGAGGTAAAAGGACAAATATTTGATAAGGAGTACTCCACTAATGTTTTATTAATATTGATATTATTACCAGTCACTTGTGTTTCAAATTCAATTACTGTTATGTAAACTTTTTAATACATTGACATTGCATTAAGATGGCTGGGGTTTTGTTTTGTTTTTTTTTTTTTTCTTAAAAAACCAAAAACAGTAAGGAAGGACCATGAAAGTAAATGTCTTAACAGTTGGTAATAGCTGTACTGGTTATGTCTCAGCTTTCAGCAAGGTCATGTCATTAGTGGGATACAGAAACACGCGGTCATTTCAGGCAACAACACATTCTGAAATTCAGAAGTATTTTCTGAAATCTGAATTATTCTCTGACAATTTAGGCTCCAGTCTCTGATCTGGAAGAGAACTAAAGCTCCAAGTCCTCTAGTAACACACCTCCAAATCATGCTGCTGTGACCTTCAGCCCTCCTGGATATGGTTGGAAATTTTTGACTGTATTACTGTAGGCATTTCTACCTCCTAAACCATCACTGTATTCCTGATATACAAAGGAGGAATTTCCTTTGTACATTTTACCTATTCATGCAACTCTCTGGAAAACAAGTACTAGGACTTTGCACTAGTGGTTCCTGAACGTGGGAATGAAAAAAGTGACTGAGACATTTTACCAATATAGAGGGAGAGACTTGGACCGTGCACAGGCTTTTTCCGCTGCTCCTCTGCATCTTTTGCATTCTGCCATTTAGGCAGGATCACACCAGAGATAAACTTTCACTTGGAAAAATAGGTAGGTATTTCTATGCAAAAAAAACACTGCAAAAATTCAAAGGAGTGAACAGTGAACTATAGGGGTAACTAAAGCAGTTTCAGGTCTCCCTCCAAGACCTGATGCTGGCAGCTGTAAGCTCAATACTGGTGGTATGCTGAAGGACAGACTGGGCTTCCATGACACTGTAGTAAAATCTACGCATCTACTTTAAAAGATTTATAAGGTTTTTTGTTTGAGTTTCTGGACTGAAAATCATTCCAGCTGCTGCTATGAATTCTGAGGCTGCAGAAGCACGGCACTAGGCTTAAATCAGTACACTCTGCTTTTCAGCAATACTTGTTAGCTCAGCCATGCTCCAGCCTTCAGAATGGTCAACACACAAAAACTGGTTTGCCAGTGCAGGTGGAGAAAGCATCCATCTGGGTGTTTTTATTTACAGATATGCTTTGCAGCAGTGTAGTTCCCATCTTTGCAAACACACACGTACAGAAACTTTTGTGTGTGGTGGAAGTGTTTGCCCTTCACTGCTCGCTTTCGGAGCACCTCCCATAAAAGGACAGTCTGAGAGATTTGGAGTTGTTAAGACTAGAGAAGAGAAGGCTCCAGGGAAACCTTATAGCAGACTTAAAATACTTAAAAGGGGCCTATAGGAAAGCTGGGAGGGGGCTTTCTATCAAGGAGTGTAGGGATAGGATGAGGGGTAATGATTTTAATCTGTAAGAAGGGAGATGTAGATGAGATATTAGGAAGAGTTTTTTTTTCATGTGAGGGTGGTGAAGCACTGGCACAGGTTGCCCAGAGAAATCATGGCTTCTTGGAGGTGTTCAAGGCCAGGTTGGATGAGGCTTTGAGCAATCTGATCCAGTGGAAGGTGTCCCTGCATGGCAGGGGGATTTGGAACTGGGCTTTGAGGTCACTTCCAACCCAAACCATTCCATGATTCTATGATTCTGAAGAATTACAAGAGTGAGTGCAGCCAGGAAAAGGGAGGGAGCTGTTCTTGTTGGCTTACTATTATTTATGCTGACCTGAAGGCTGCACAGGATTAGTCCCTGTTCAACAGGAGCCAAGGAGGTGTAGACTCTCATCTGGAAAGTTTATTTGGTCTGTAAACAGAAGACAAAGGAAATGGGACCTAGGTTGGGTTTTAATCCTTTCTTTGAAGGTGATGAAAAAAGAATTTGTGATCTGCTGAAGTCTGCACAGGAAGAGCTAAGGTGGCACCAGGCCAGCAGTTTGGGGGGAAAAATTATATTTTCTTCAGTTTATTTCATTGTAATAGATTAATGCCACTTGCTAAAGGATTCAGTGGACTGAAGGATTATTTTGTTTCTCTCAGAAATTAATCATTGTGGGTTTAGTCCTTTTTTACTTTCCTCAAAACCAAAAAGAATTCTGTTCTTGCTAAAAGTATAGTTTAGATTCAATACTTCAAATAGTGCCTTCTTGTTGAATGCAATTAGGTTGTCATTTTATTGTACCAATATTTGCACTTGATTTTAAATCAAAATCACTGCTAGGATTTCAGATTTTTATTAAGCTCTGCTCGAATTGTGCTGTGTTATTCAGAAATTATTCCTTCCCAAAATCGTAACTTTTATCAAGTATTATTTTCAGTAAGCAACCATTCTGAGATCTTTGAAATTTCATTATAAAGCATTTAAGTGTCAGATATTTCCATAAGATTTAGATCCTCTCTAGCTCCCAGAAATAGGCAGAAATTTTCTTCTACTGCTCAGTTTTATCTCTTGATTTTTAAAATAGACATAACAATAGTTTCATGCTACGTTACCATATCAGAAAAGAGCCTGAGCGTATATGTGGATTTGCTACAGAAATTGGATCGTGTGTCTAAGGATCATTATACCTAAGGAAACTGTATGCCCTAGGGTATGTACATATCACGGGCATTTAATTTTAGCTCTATATTCTCTAATTAGAGATCCGAAGTCTGCTTAGTGAATTTGAGATCCTTTATTCTGAATTCTTAGTTGAAATGTAAAAAGAATAATACTTTTTTCCTCTGGAAGAGAAATCATATGGGCCAGTACCAATAATTACATTTTTTACCCCTCTATGCTATAAACTTTACTTATTATGAGATGAGAAGGATGAACACAGAATTGAAAAAAAAAAGTAAGGGAGAGACAGTCAGGCCTCTATAACTAATGAATTAGACTGGTTCTCCCATAACCAGATAATATATTTATATTATTACTTGCTGATCTCTTGAAGATAGGATATTAATTGGTCCTTTCTTGTCACCTATAATCTTATGTTCCTGCTTAGAGTGTTATGGTTTTGTTACTTCTGGAAGAAACAAAGTATCAGTCTTTTTATATGGAAACTTTGGCTTAAAAGATTAGACAAAGCAGGAACAAAGAAACAAAGTAAAAGCATAACACTACTCTTTTTTGCTTGTCTACCTGATACCTCAGTACTGATATATGAAGGTGTAAACCTACCTGATATATTCCATCTTTGCCCTGACTCTCCTTCAATAACAGTATTTTTACCTTGCTTTCTAACCTTTGATTAAAGAAGAAATAAAGTCCATATCAATTTAAGTTTTTATGATAAGGCAGATAATAAAAAAGATTAGATTTACTTAGGAATGGTCTATTAATGTTGATCATACTGCAATAGAAAGTATGGTAAATATGTTTGTGAGAAGCAGGGCTGTCCCATTAATAGACTGCCAATTTGTCTGAAGGTGTCTGAAAGATAACTAAACCTGTGGATTACTGCAGCTTTTAGTGTCATGATGTTCCATGGAATATAGGTCATTCCCTTGTACTTGAGTCCATAGCTGGTTCCTGTTGGCACTGGAACAGGCAGCCCAGAGAAGTCATGGATGCCCCATCACTGGAGGTGTTCGAGGCCAGGTTGGACAAGGCTTTGAGCACCCTGAGACAATGGAAGGTATCTATGCCCATGGCAGGGGAGTTGGAACTGAATAATGTCTTTTCCAAGCCAAAAAATTCTGTAATTCTATGATTCCAACTAGCTCCTTTATGGAGCTGTCAGTGGGCTAATGTGTCTTGGCGGGAGCATTTGGTCTTTGGGGCTATTTGCTACCTTAATAAGCTGCTTTGAATTTCTCTTCAGGGCACCATATCCCACAGAACAGATGAACAGAATTATTACAAGTTATTGACTTCTGTATTTCTAGTAAGTGCCCGAGGATTTTGCTTATCCTATTTAGTTCCAACTTGACTGAAGCAGTTAGTTTTTCAAGGATGTCTGCACAGTATCTTGAAAACAGTAAACATGAAACTCAGATGAACATTGTCAGTTTTAGAAGAAACTTGGAATGAGCCCTTAAAGAATAGTATTTTTCCTTAATCTATCCCATTATTTGCTTTGAAGATAGAAACAACTGTTTGTAAATCTCTGTGTTCCTGACCTTCTCACTTAACAGCAAAATTTCTCTCATATTTCTTGTACCAATTTTAACTGTCTCAACATGATTATAACATGTATTCCATAATTTACAATCCAGAGTCCTTCATATCTGAATTATACCACAAAAATCTTGTTGAATAATTTCATTTTAATTAAGTATTTATATGAGCCAGTGCACCATGAGAAGAGCTGCCTAGCTCATTTTAACTCTACAGTTATCTGCATAAGTGCTTCTATAGACTTGAATAAATTTAAATAGATGCATAATGTTAAGTCCCCTTTTGAGTATTTTGACTAAAATAGAAATAGGATTGTTTATATCCCAAAAATTAATGACTTATTTGCTGTGCTGACCCAAGATCTCAAGTCTTTCTTTTACCAAAGAAACAATAGCATGAACATTGCTTTTAGGCTGATGTTCTTTTAAAATTTGTTTAGAACATATGTTCATCCTTTTTATTTTCATCACGACACATGATGTAGACACTGTATTATGTAGACACTGAGATTAATATACAATCACAGAATCAGTATCTGCCTATGCTCACAGGTAAAAAAATATTCCTAGTATCTAATCCAAATATATCATCTTATTTGTTAAATGTTAGCAATTTGAATCCTACATCTTAAGAATAACTTTTAAAAGTTCTTTCTGTATAGAATCAGAGAAAATAGAATTACCTCTAGTTTCCTAGTTGTTGCAAGTCATCAGCCATAGCTTAGAACGCTACTTTTTTCTGCTTTCTCTCTCATTAGAACTTTTTACAACTCATTCAAAATTTTTCCATTTTTTTGCAATCTTACAACTAAGTGAATGAATAGACTTTATTTAAAGAAGTATATGGTGTTAAGTTTTAAGGGCAAAATGATAATAATTTAAAAGTGCTGAGACTGTTAATGAAATGGTTTAATATTAAAAAAAAAACCAAACATTTTTATGATATCTTGTTATCATAGTATCATAGTATAGTTAGGGTTGGAAGGCACCTTAAAGATCATCTAGTTCCAACCCACCTGCCATGGGCAGGGACATCCCACTAGATCAGGCTGCCCAAGTCTTCATCCAACCTGGCCTTGAACACCTCCAGGGATGGGGCATCCACAACCTCTCTGGGCAACCCGTTCCAGTGTCTCACCACTCTCATGGTGAAGAAATTCTTCCTAATGTCCAGTCTAAATCTGCCCCTCTCCACTTTATACCCATTCCCCTGGTCCTATCCCCGCAAGCCTTGTTGCCAAAACAAGGAAAGTCTACAGAGAACTATTTCCCTCTTGATTGTTTTTTCTTGTGTTGGATTACCGTAGATACCGGTGAAAGTGTGAGGATGTCCTTTATTGGACTTATATATTACTATCTTGAATTATGAGGCAGACCTTCTCCTTGGCACTTGAAATGAAAATGTGCCTGAAACTAGGTTCTGCATATAGTATATACCCACCTACAGGAATTGGGAATACTTTGAGATGAATGAGGAAAGGAATCATGTATCAGCCGGAATAGGCTTTTGTTATATGGTTGTCACATGAATATCTCAGTGAAGCTGGGAAAATACATTGGAGAGTTGTTTGCAAGGGCAAAATAATTTTGCCCCTAAATATTAAGAACATACACCTAATCATCTGAAGTTATTTTCTTTAGCTTGGTTTACTGACTGGTTTTGCTGTTATTATTTTAGGTTTAGCATTTATAGGTCACTGAAAGAGCACAGTTCTTACAGAATAGGAACTTTACTGTAAATTTTAAATAGAAGAAAAAAATACCCCCAGGCCCAATATCACAGACTTCTTTCTTTAGATAATAATGACTATGCCAAGTGGTGACCCTGAAAGCCTCTACACAGATGTGAGGAGAAATGGCCTCAAATTGCACCAAGGGATGTTTAGATTAGATATTAGAAAAAAAATCTTTACTGAAAAAGTGGTCAAATATTGGAACAAGCAGGTAAGTAGTGGGGTCTTCATCGCTGGAGGTGTTCATATTCATGTAAACATGGTACTTTGAGACATGGTTTAGTAGGCACAGTGGTGTTGTGCTGATGGTTGGATTAGATGACCTTAAAGGCTTTTGCAACCTCAACGATTCCATGATTCCATGAAAAATATCAGTCTGTGTGTTGAGTTGTTGCTGCAGTTTTCTTGTTTTATTCTCTTCTCTGAAGTTCTCTCACTTTTAATGAATAATGTTTTGGGTTTAGTTCCAAGTTCACACTGGATGTGTTTGTCCTAGCAGACTGGATAGGATAGTTGTCCTGCTACTTCTGCACTGAGAAAGTTAGTATTTTTATACTAACAAAATACCTTGTATAAAAGTATTTCTATCACTGTATCAGCCTTGTATTCTGTCATTCTTATATACATTCTGCACTAGCAGGATTAATCTGTGTATGTTTTATTAAAGATAATCTTACTGTTCTACAGTAGATAACTAAAAGCCCACATTTTAGACACTAAGGTGAGATTTCCATTGGAAGGTAAATGTTCTTTTCCAAAAGGTCTTGCTTTTCCAGTAAATGCAGATGTTTGGTTTACTGACTTTCTCCAAAAGACATGGTTTTTCTCTTAACAAGAGATATCACTAGAGCATTTTTCAGAGGTTTTAGGTGGATGGGGTTATCTAGTAACACCAATATTTATCAATCCAGGGCACAAAGTATATAAAATCGTATCATTTTTAGAGTTTTTATATTTTTTTCCACTATTTCCACTGTTTTGGATCCTGTATGGTCATTAAGCGTGGTACAGCCTGTAGTATTTCAGATATGACAACAGTAAGAGTCATAAATTGGACAAGAATCAGACATATTAATAGAAAGAGTAGCAGTGTGGAAATAATCACTATCTTTCTGAGCAGGAAGCACTGGCAGGATGTGTTCATGATTTATTTAAAAGAATAAAGCAATTTATATTAAAGCAGTTATTGTTTTGACAGCCAAATTACACAATTAAACATTTAGAAAGTTAATACTACTGTCATTGAAGGGGAGCAGCAGAAACAACCATTGAATGGAAGCTGGAAACTTTGCAATACAATACAAGATAATATCAGTTTTGTGACCTCTCGAGGTTTTACGAATTGTCAGATAAATATTATCAACACTTTCCCATAAATGTTCTTCTGAAAGTCTGATAACAAAGAAAGTCTTTGGTTTCAAACAGTTGTTGGGGTTTTTGTTGTTTTATTTGTAAACAAAGACAGCAGCACAAGAATTTAACAAAAATCCATCCAAAATTCTCAGAGTTCAGATAAACTTTTGGTAAAGCATTCACACTTCATGTTCTAAGACCTCTGAGCAATGTTCAAATGTTCTTTTACTGTAGAGCTCAACGTTCAATGGTTAAACTATATGAATAGAAACAGCGGAAATGGGAATATTTTTAGCAACTCATATTTTCTTTCCTGATTGTTCTTTCAGATATAAAAAATAACACATTCATTTACATATGTCTTTTTCTTCTGTACCCAAAATACTTACAGGCATCTCACAATAAATAAACTTCTCATAAGAACAATAGTGTCTCAATTCATCTGGTTCTTTGAAATTTGATCTTCTCACCTACCTTCATTTGCAAAGAAAGGATGACCCAGTAATGGAGTCATTAGCCTACTGGTTTGGAGATGGGTTTTAGTGCTCTCCCAGAGTGAATTTCCTTTTGAGCTTGGACAAACCTGCCAGACAGGAGAATATTATTCCATCTAACCATTGAGGGTGAATACATTAGTTCATCCTCAGATAAGGTAATAAATGCCCAAAGTAAGAATATGTGGGAATTTTACTGGTATTCTATGAACAGTAGAATAGATGCTGTTATCATAATAGATGCTGAACAGTAGATGCTGTTATCAAACTACAGATCCTGGAGCCTACAGTCAGTCATGAAAATGTAAAGAATGAAATTTACTCAAATTATTCAGCATGAAACATTCTTTTTTAAATTGTCTGCTCCTTTACTTTGAGGACTGAGACTTCTTTGGCTCTGATGGAGAAATATAAGACGTTTAACAGGGGTATTTGAGCAAATACTAGTCTCTCTGTATTAAATTAAATCCACTGATATCTTTAAGAGTAGCTGTAGTAGTAATATCACACAACATGAATACTGTAACTTGATTTTATTGTTTAGTAAAAAATTCTTTAAGTAAGTCTGTAAAGTTGTTTATTATTATTATATTGCTCTAGTGAATCCACACCCAATTTATGAAGGAGGATAAAAGATGTGGATGATTAAGCAGACTTTATTTTGTATCAGGCGTGTATTTTGGAGGGTCTATTATGTTTCTGTCTCATTATTGATGAAGCATATCACATTTAGTCTGTCATTGGACAGACTTCCCAATAAGGCGTTCTTCAATCTGCAGCACCACTGACAAAACTCCGTCCAAAATAACAGCAGAAGCATTTAGTAACTATGGTTCTTTGTTTTCCTTGTAGGGTCAATGACTGTATCTTGCGAGTGAATGAGGTCGATGTGTCAGAAGTTTCACACAGCAAAGCCGTGGAGGCCCTAAAAGAGGCTGGCTCCATAGTACGATTGTATGTTCGTCGAAGGAGACCTATTCTGGAGACCGTGGTAGAAATCAAGTTGTTCAAAGGACCTAAGGGTAAATATGAAAATGAAAATACATCCATTTTAAGATTGATGCTTAGCCTCTCTTGTTGCACAAATAGCATCTTACTTTGTTGATTCTTTAACTGATTAACCTGTCAAATGCTGAAATTCAGTTAATTTAAACCGGTAGAACCTGAATTCGTGGTTGCTTGTCTCTTCCTGAAATGTAAAGGAATTCAAAGATTTGTGGTTTGTTTCTTTCAATGTTTACTGAAGAGATAACTCATTACCTCCAAAGAAATGCAAGATGCAGAGATATTATGCTTTATATCGGTAAAACATATACTTCCTCTAAAGTTCCTCTGGTGAGACCTTTGACTTCCATATAGGGGTGATTGAATATAGATTTTCTGAATTCTCCCTTTTTTCAGAAGGCCTTATGATTATCAAACTTATCCTTTCTACATTCATGTTGATGGCTTCTTCTCCAGTTAACTTTGGAACAGGAAGACAATACCAACTTACTAAGTTACATAGAAGAATTTTATCTTATCCTTCAATGAAATTACATGGAATGAAACCTTCACTACTCTAAATCATCTTTATCACTTCCAGTAGAACCATCTTGTTACAGAAAAAAAAAAAACAGATTCCTTTCTAGAAGCATTAGCACAAATTGTGACTATGATATTTTCACCTTTCCTTTTGCAGTTTTTTCTGCAGAAGTATCATTTTTACAAATTTCATTCCATTGTTTTTTTTCTGCCTGAAATTTCCCTCTGGCTACTGTATTTTTCTTCATACCTAATTTCAGGGCAAAGAAAATGGATATTTTCACAGCATATGACAATAGAATGAACAGCAGCAGATTTTTTGCTCCATAATAATTATTTCATAAGCAAGTCTTTAATTAATAGTATATACATGAAAGGAAGAACTTTGCATGTCTTTTAATAAATGCCATGCCCATGAAATTATTCTACCTGTTTCATCTACAGTTAATAACCCGTGGCTTTTCAAGTCTTTTCTTTTACATCTTATCTCATGTGTATATTACAGTATACTTCTACATAGTTTTTTGTACCAATAATGGATTATATTTGTTTCTAATACACTTGGAATTGTTGAGATTATCCATTCATAGTAAACAAATATAGTGCAATGTTTTCAGTATTGCACTATACATCTTCTGTGTATATCATGGTTATTTGACACAGCAGTATGGTCATCATCATCTGCTCTTGGTGAATAGTAAAATTCGTTTAAATGTGGATCTGAGGGCAAATTCGCAAAAGTCTGGATTCTTGTTGTCAATTACAGTGCTAAATTGACTTTCTAATAGAAAAGCATCTCTAATGAGATTTCTTATGTGTATGAACTCAGAAGAGGAGAGCAGGCAGCAGTGGTTTTTAAAGCTTTGGAATTAAACAAAGTGTACGATGTGGTAGTCATTTTGAGTAATCTAAGGCTAAAGAAACTAAAATTAACATATCCTTTCAGGCTGTGAGGAAAAAGTAAAAATTATTCGCCGTGCCCAGATTTTTGCTGCATTGTAGAAGGGCACAGGAGAGGCAATCATTATCTGATAACATTTTTGTATTGCATTTGTTTTGATTTTATGCCTGAAACTATTTATTCTGATATTTATTTGCATAAAGAAAGTGGATAGCAAAAGAAATGCCTTTTATGACAAGCCAAAGAAGGTTTACTGCTGAGTGCTACAAACTTCAATTTTGTAGCTAAATTCTTATATGAAGTTTTCTAGAGATATGTGCTATAAATACTGAATTTTATTGTTACTTTGAGTATGTTTTTTTAAATTTTCACTGTAATATTATAGAAATAACTGGAAAAATTGACAAAAACAGAAGTGGGTTGGTTAGATCTTTTCAAAAAACAAGGTTTTTATCTTTATTACTTAGGCAGTTAGGAAACATACTCTCATAGGCTTTCTGTGTTCCATAGATGAAAAAATCAGAATGAAGATGTAGGTTATAGACTGGTTGGAAGTCTTATGAATACTAATTATAATCTCTGTAGCAATTTGCCTTTGAATTTTTAAAAATCTTTCATGAAAAATAACCTGCTCAGAGGTATTAAACTCACAGCAGAAGTTGAGAATAACCTGTGAATCTTGGCTGCAGTTGTCAGTGCTACTCACTCCTCTGATGCTTATCTACTCATATTTCAGGTGATTTATCTGTGAACTGCACTTTCACACCATCACTACAGAGTGCTAGAACAACTTAATATTTATACATACGTTTCTTACTACTCAGAGTGAAATCAGGTTGGTTTAGTGTCCAGAGAAGGACCTGAAAATCAGTATGTACTTCCCTCACCACTCCTTGCTTCCTATTGACAAAGTAAATAAAGAATTAATCTGTTTTTCAGACAAGAAAACTGTTCTATACTAAACTTGGAGTAGCAAATGCTTTTTTCAGTTGCTTGTTTCCTAATATACTGACTTCATTCCTCACTGTGTTGAGAATTTACCACATGAAACCAAGTCTTGGCTTCCATAACATCATGAAAACTCAGAGGTCACTAGCATAGAATCATAGAATCATAGAATCGTAGAATCATAGAGTCAAAGAATGGTTTGGATTGGAAAGGACCTTTAAGATCATCTAATTCCAAGCCCCCTGCCATGGATAGGGACACCTTCCACTAGAACAGGCTGCCCAAGGCCTCATCCAACCTGACTTTGAACGCTTCCAGGGAGGGGGCATCCACAACTTCTTTAGGCAACGTGTGCCGGTGCGTCACCAATCTCATTGTGAAGAATTTCTTCCTAATATCTAGTCTAAATCTTCCCCTCTCCAATTTATACCCATTCCCCCTAGTCCTATCCCTATATGCCTTTGTAAAAAGTCCCTCCCCAGCTTCCTTGTACACCCCCTTCAGGTACTGGAATGTCGCTATAAAATCTCCATGGAGCCTTCTCTTCTCTTGGCTGAAAAACTCAGCCTGTCCTCATATGGGAGATTCTCCAGCCCTCTGATCATCTTTGTAGGCCTCCTCTGGCCCGTTCCAACAGTTCCATACCCTTCTTATGTTGAGGATTCTGGAACTGGACACAATACTCCAGGTGGGGTCTCAGAAGAGCTGAATAGAGGGGCAGAATCTGGCCATGCTTCTTTTGGTGCAGCCAAGAATACAGTTGGCATTCTGGGCTGTGAGCATGTATTGCTGGCTCGTGTCGAGCTTCTCATCAACCAGCACCCCTAAGTCCTTCTCTGCAGGGCTGCTCTCAATCACATCATCACCTAGACTGTATTGAAACTGCAGATTGCCCTGACGCAGGTGTAGGACCTTGCACTTGTTGAACCTCCTGAGGTTCTCAGAGGTCCACTTCTCCAGTTTGCCTGGGTCCCTCTGGGTGACGTCCTGTCCTACCAGTGTGGCAACTGCACCACTCAGCTTGGTGTCATCTACAAACTTGCTGAGGATGCACTCCATCTCACTGTCAATATAATTGATGAGGATATTAAACTGCTCTGGTCCAAATACGAATCCTTGTGGGACAGCACTCATCACAGCTTGCCTGCGTATGTGTAGTAGATCATACTTGAAGGTGAGCATCATCCTCTCTTTCAGGAGATTGTCTTTTGTATTCCTCTTGCATGTCTCTTTGATTGGACTTAGAATTTTAGTGATTCACTGTTTGGCTTTGCATAGCATTTAGCAGTAAACTATGGGTGCTCAGTCTCTCTGAGGACACTGCAGGTTTTAGAAGCCAGTGTCTTTGCATTAGCTGAGGGCTGTAACAGAGGAGCTTTCTTATGGAAAATCAATAGGATTTAGACCCTACTGAAACTCTTGTCCTTAACTAACTAACTTTTCTTACTCTGTATTGAAACATAATAAAAATAACAGTAAAGACAGTGGATTGCATACACCGCAGTATTCCTTCCTAAGGAATAAACATGCAGACATTCAAAACAAAACAATTTAGTAGTGGTATTTGGCTTTGTAATATAACTTGTATATTAGCTTCTTATAAGACGCTACAAAGAAAAGTGTATGAGCAGTGAACTACAAACTTCCGTTGCTATTCAGAGATTACGGTGCTCAAACCCATTCAATTAGATCAGAATGGAGGATTTATAACAAAGGGATTCCACTGTCCTTTGGAATTTTCATGTTGTTCTATCATACTGCAAACCTACTTTTTACTGAAACCAGAAGTATTAAGTAGTATGCTTGCTGTAACCTGATCTATAGAAATTAATCTTGATTTTTTTTAATTTTCATTTTTTAAAGAAACAGACAGAAATATGGATTTCTACCATTGTAGAAAACTTCTGGTAGTCAGAAACTGAGTTAAACACAGAGGTTGTGTACCGTTTTACCTAAAAATACCTAACTGATAAATTAAGCTCTGATACTATGTAGAAGGAGAAAAAAGTGCAGAGATAATGATTCCAGTGGTGTTGGATCACATAATAAAATTATGACCTAAAGTATATAGGAAATGGGACATCTTAAAAGACAACACAGCTACAGAAATGAAACTTGGCATATGTGAAGCAGAGCAGCTGAGTACCAGAAGAATGGAGAGCAGAAATGGCAGAGTTAAAAACACACATTTAAACAAAATATAAAGGATAGCTGATTCTGCCATCTGGATATTCTGGGGGCTTGACTATGAAATCATAGAGAAACAGGGTTACTTTCCCACACCCTTCACGACAATTCAATTGCAGTGTTTTAGCTGCATGGGAATCTGGCAGTGGTAGCCAGAGCTGCCTTTTTGCTCGCTGTGTTAGGCAGAAAGGCTCAGGACAGATCAGCAGCTGTCTCTCTTTTTTTTGCCAAGTGTAAGAATGCTATTTTTTTTTTCCATTCTTGGTGAATTCAGCCAATGATACATTTTTATCAGATTCACTCCACTCAGCTTTGGACATTTAACAAAAGATATTTGGAGACACTTACTCCTCTCCTCTTTCCTGCTCTCAGAATTAGGGCCATATCAGGACTTTCCATTTAATCCATTTGGAGTATTATTATACTTTGAGGCTCTGAATTAGAAATTAGTTTGTCTTTAAAGCATACTTCAGCCTTAGTCTGTATCTCCTTCTGGATTGCTATCCTCCTTATATTAATTTTCTTAATCAGAAAAGATTAAGCTCCTAAACCCAGCATCTCAATAAAATACTCAAAAATAAGATGGGGTGAATACAAAGGGCATACTATGCGTTTATTTTTTGAATTTTGTGTACCCATCTAAATGCTAGATGGAGTCACTGGGCATAACCAGCTCCAGAGTTTCCATTTCATTGTTTTCTGTGCTGGCCTGAAGCAACTATGCAGCATGTGGTTGATTTCCTTTTCATACAACTATTTGTTTTATTCTTGATGACACTGAATCAAGTCACTGTGTAGTGACAAAGCTTTCTTACTGTACTAAGAATAGAATCGGGATGGTTTAAGTGGCATATTTTTTAACTCATCAATAAGTTATTGGAGTTTCTTGAGAAGATGCAGAGATATTCACCATCAATATAAGGTATGATTTCATAGAGCTTTACCTTGAATTGTTACTGAAATGTTATATACTTCATTACTGTCTACAGTTCCAAAGTTCTGTTTTATATAAGTTGACATATTTTAGTTTGGATTGATGACTTTGTTGGAAAATCTTGTGGGTTTTGCACAGATAGCATCCCAGCTTGCAGTGCCAACTGAAATAGCCAGAAATGTACAGTAGAAATATGTGTATTTTTAAAAGTCTGTTAAAATAAGGTGTTCAGTTCAAAACAGCAGAATAGAAGATATTTTGAATTTCTACAAATGCTGCTCCCAGTAAGGAAATGAGAAATCTTATTATTTTTACCCACTAAAACCAAAGCCAAAGGTTACCTTTTTATCCCGAGTATTAGCTACAGCACTTAAAATGAACATGGGAGCTTTTGGAAACAAAGAACCTAAATTTATTTCCCAATTTCAGAGAACACTGAGAGCTTTCAGATCTTCCTGTTTGGTAACTGATTGAAGTGCTTGCTTCAGACTGATGACTATACATAATTTTTTATTAATATAGCTATCACTTTTACATTGGCCTATTATCTCTAATTTAAGGGACACTAAATACTGCAGAGCACACTTTAGTATTTGGGGAGAGGGGATTTTATGGCAAGTTATGAATTTACTTCTGATTTTCAGTGTTCTCCTCCTTCTGTGCTGTGAGCTTTTTTGTGAATCCTGATTGAAAACAGAGCACAAGGAAGTAACATAAAAATAAAAGAGCTGTAGAAAAAATGAGGAAGCAGCAAACTTTCCAAAACCTAGATTTAACAAACTATTTAGATTCTCAACTCTAATTAAAGTGTTTCACTTTATATAACTGTAACACACTATCACTTGCTACACGTATAAATAGAAAACCACCGCAACTGAAATTAAAATACCATTTTTTTGTGAAATTACTTTACTTGAAGAGACTTGTGTTTCATCCAGTTAGCAGAAAGGGCTGTCAAGCACAAATGCATAATTTTCCAGTTTTAAGATAGTGACTTAAACCCATAATTTATAAGTTAACATCACAAAAAGGCATGACTTTCCTGCAGGCTAGGATTGCCTAATGTAAGAATATGTGAATATCTGCATAGTTTATCACATGAAAATTGTATTCTCTTGAAACTCATAAAAATAGAAAACTCTGTGTTAGTGCTATAGGTGCTTTTTTTCAAAATATTTTGACATGTTAATGTTGCCAGTGCCTGGTGGAAGAAAAAATGATAAGTTATATCCGCAATTTCATATTTCACAGACTGAGGATCTCTTTCTTTAAGTGATGATACCTACCTACAGTTGCTATTATGATATTCTGCTTTACATGACAAGTACAATTTAAAATGTTTTATTTGCCTTTGGTCACTACAGACTTGCCATCACATTTGTATGAATTACCACATACGAAATATCTCTTAAAAAACATTAAATCCATTGAGTGGTCCCTTCCATTCCTGCAGAGAGGTAGTGCTTATTTATTGTAACATCACATAATAATAAGTATTGTTATTAGAGTAGCACACCAGTTCTACTATTTCAGGCTTGAGCTACTGTCTTTTTGTCTTCAATGGAGAAATAAAAAAAATCTCTCATTTTTTTTGTTAAATGGCAGGAAATGGTGGTATCAAATCATTGTCAATTTAGACCAAATTCAACCATCTTTGGAGCTAAGTAGTCAATTGATAAAACAATTATTTTCCAGATCAACTAGGATAATTTCAATAGAATGCAAACTTATCCTTCTTGTTGATTGTCTCACCTAAAACTAGAGCTGTCCTGGGAGGTGCAGGATATCACTTGTTTGAAGTCCTATATTTTCATTACAATTCTGAGGTCCGTCTTTTGTGTTTCACTGTCATTTTCTATTAATAGTAGTAAAGGAATAAACAGAATGACTTGGAGAACCATGCACCAATTTTATATACATATATTTTGTTTGTTTGTGTTTGGTTTTCCCTCAAAACTATACAGTTCTTAAGAACTCTTCAAGCAGTTCTAAGAACCCTGGATAAATATGCAAAATAAATATCTAATCTCATATAAGATTTTAAGTATCAGTTTCCAGAAATCATTCACAAAGAGTGAGACTTCTATTGAAACAATCAGTACTTTCTGCAACTCCATCACACTTGCTGTCTCTGAAGTGGTGCAGTAGCAATTCACCAGCGCAGCGCTGTGTTTTAATAGCCAATCGAGATGGCTATAAAAATTCAGCACTGCACATTAAGTTCATTACTAAATTGCTTCAGCAATACCTACTGATGAGGCAGCTTCAGCAGAACATGATTCATCTTAATGAACTGTGGATGCAATAGAGCAAAAGCAGCAGCACAGGGAAAGAGAGATGTGCAGTTGGGCTTGGGCGCCAAAAGCTTAAGATTTTGTTTCAAGAAAAATAAACGTTGGCTAGATTCTGTCTTCGGTGGAGAAAGAAAGTAAATCTGTCATCGTGTTTGTTAAATGGCAGGACTTAATGTTCCAGGGAGGACTTATAACAGCCTTCCAGTACTTAAAGGGAGCCTTCAGGAAGGATGGGGGGAGCTTTTGATCAAGGAGTGCAGGGAAAGCATGAGGGGAACAGTTTTTAGCTGAAAGAGAGGAGATTTAGATCAGATATTAGGAAGACATTTTTTTCCCATACAAGGACAGGCTGAGAGAGTTGGGGTTGTTCAGCCTGGAGAAGAGAAGGCTCTGAGGCAACCTTCCAGTATCTGAAGGAGCCTACAAGAAAGCTGGGGGCAGACTTTTTACAAAGACTTTGTACTGATAGGAATAGGGGCAATGGCTATAAATTGGAGAGGGGGAGATTTAGACTAGACACAAGGAGGAATTTCTTGACTATGAGGGTGGTGAGGCACTGTAACAGATTGCCCAGGGAAGTTGTGAATGCCCCATCCCTGTAGCTGTTCAAGGCCAGGTTGGATAAGGCCACGAGCAACCTGATCCAGTGGAAGGTGTCCCTGCCCATGGCAGGTCCCTTCCAACCCAAACCTTTCCATGATTCTGTGATTCTAGGAGATAGTGGTATCAAATTGTCACATCAGATGAAATTCAATCATCTTTGGAGCTAAGCATGTCATTGACATTTCTATTGACAAAATCTTTTCTGCTTGACCTTTCTGAATTAAGTAGAAATTTTATATTATTATCCAGTTGCCTGGATGGTTTCATCAGCTCTGATTTGAGACAGCAAGTGGTACGGTGTGACATTGGATTTTAGTATCATAAGTTGTCATTGGCTTTTGGTGTCATAAGATGTTAATCCTTTTGCTGTGGTCAAAGTTACTTCTGTGGTTTCTGCTGTGGATCAAGAGTAGCTAGTATGATGTACTAGATTCCCTCAATACTGTTCTTGTTGCCTTGGCAGATTTAACTCTGTAACCTGAAAATGGACATTTGAGGGAAGGAAGGTGTTGCATTTTCTTTTCTTTGTCCACCTCCTTTACCCACACAGAGAGAAAGAGCTTTTAATTTCTATGTTTGGCTGTTAGATAAGTAATGGATTCATCTCCATGTTTGGCTCATATGGCTTTCTTCTGAGAATACAGCAGACGATTTAAAAAATTCCATGTTTGATGTATCCCGTCCTTGCAGAAATGCTTCAAAGGAAGTTGCTTACTAAATTGATTTCCCAGTGACACAGTGATCTCTGAGGCACTATTGAAAAGTTTCTTGCAACATCTTTTGTCTCAGTCTTGTATGGAAAACTGTGGTTTATGTGCTTTAGGATTCTATTTGACATTGCTGCCTTTTTCTCTGTGTCATTTTTAAAAATCCCAAGAACTTGCCTCCGCCACTTCTTTCCCAATTCTAATTTTTTCTCCTGACCAAATGTCATGTAATTACAGTAGGTCTAATATTTTTGTCATTGTAGCATGCCTTTGTACTCCTTTTTACCTTTAGATTATAAATTTCTGGGTCACTGAATAGTTTCATCTTATCCTTCTCCACTCTAAAGGGCTGTGAAAGAGTTAAAAGGGAAGTTATAGAAATTCTCTTTCATTATGTTTGCCATTGCTGTTTTCATCAGGCCAGGATGAGAGGGAGGAGATGCAGCAGACAGTGTAGCAGTGTTAATTGTCTCATCAGTAGTTCCAAATGCACAATAAATCAAAAGATGAGGAAGGAGAATGGCGTAATTTGCTAAATTACTGGGCTGAGTGTGGAAAGAATTCCTTCTATAGACAGGGGGCCAGTGTCTTTTTTCTGTTTTCTTAGTGGAGGAGTGAGAATTTTCTAAGGAGTGGCAGTTTTCTCAGTCTTTTTCACTACCTTTACGTTCCTTGGTTTTAATTCTTCAAGCAAGTTTCAGAGAATGATCATGCTTGATCTTTCACCACTTTAATAAATAATAAAATATATGACAGTGATTGCTGTGAGCCTGATGTGACATCCCGATGCAACAGAACATATATTAAGGCTTTAGCAACCTATGTGGAATACACTCATTGACACAATATCTGTCATTTGCAACTGAGTAGTCTGAAAATGCTTATATTTCTTTGCAGAACTTCGTCCTTTTTTGAATATAAAGCCAAACGTGCAAAGTAACTGAGTGAAATTACAGAGCACTGTGATTTCATCCTTCATTTTGTAGTTAATTAACTACACAGCAAGTTCTGTCTTCTTGATAGTTTTTTTTAAGTGTCCAGATCTTTCTCAAGAATTCTGGTGTCTGGAAGATGGCATGTATCATAGAAATATTGCAATGACATGAAAAAGCATCTTTAAAAGAATGCATTATATTTAATCACATTTTTATAGCTTGGGGAGCTGTAGATATTAATTTTCCTTGTGTTCTTTTCTCATTATTTTTCTGTAATCCTAAGCACAGGCAGACAGTCAATGTTTTAAGTCTTCTGAGAAAGGCATTAGAGATTCTGATCGTAGTGGAGTGGCAAAGCTGGGTGAAGTTTTAAAGATTCAAGTGATATGGTAAATAAAATATTGAGTCTGCAGATTATTTAGAAAAATATTCTAGATTGTCAGTATTATTCTTTTTTATTTCCACTAACTGAAAAAAAGGAAAGAGTTACATTAAAGCATCTCTGAAGTTCTGAAGGGAATAGTTGGCTTAGTCAGAAGCCGGACACCAAAGGAATAAATTGGAAATAGTCATTCATCTGGCTATTTCCAATACATTATTCTAGTCCTTTCTTCAGGTCTGTCATCCTCATTTTTCTTTCACTATTCTGAGTTCTAGCTAAAATTGTAGTAATCCTTAATGAAAACAAAAGAAAGAATGCAACTTGGGGTCTTTTTAGGTGACAGCTACAAGTGGTAACACTTGGCAAAAAGAAATTTCCCTATAGTACTTTAACTTCCTATTTGTATTTTAAACCATTTGTCCAACTTTGGAAAACTGCTTTTCCTTCATCAGTTAGGGTGGCTTTGGTTTATTTAAATATTATAGCCATATTCCTAGAAATAGCAACCTTTCTTTTGGGGTTTAGATGGAAGAAATCCTTTGCCATATGCCATCAAACAAATTGTCTGTGTTGATGACCACACTCCCCTGTGTGGAATCAAGAAGTCCAGCCTCTGGGATGCCAGTGCACAAACATTCAGTGACATGTACAAAAGGCTGCTGATTTGGACATGTATCGGAGGTTCCTGTATTGTGGACACAATTAAATCAAGCTTCTTGCAGAAGAAGCGCAAAGGTCTGTGTTCATTACCCCAGATACTTGCTTCTGAATTTTGAGTAGTGACTGATGTGAACTAATAAGCAGCCTATTTTTTAATTCTCTAGAAAGAATTTTGTCCAATAATTGTCTTTGACAGGAAGAAACAATTTCAGAGCAAGATCTTAGAGATGAATGAAAGCTGAAAAAGGATATAATAACAGAAAAAGTCTTTAGGATATCAAACGATATGTTGCGTAAGGTAAAAGAACAATATCCTCAAGGCATGCTTGATGTTTTTATTTTGCAAAGTGATATTTGCAAATAAGGATATAATAGACTCTTCCCCCCTAAACTGCGTTCTATTTTTCATTTGTTTTGTTTCTTATACAAAATCGTGGAATCACTAGGATGCAAAAGACCTTTGAGATCATCAAGCCCAACCATACCTGTCCTCTACTAAATTGTACCCCTAAGCACTTCATCCACCCATCTTTTAAATGCCTCCAAGGATAGTGACTCAACCACCTCCCTGGGCAGCCTATTCCAGTGCCTGATAATCCTTTCAGTGAAGAAATTCTTCCTAATTTCCATTTTGAACCTCCTCTGACTCTGACTGAGGCCATTCCCTCTCGTCCTATCATCTACCACTTGGTCAAAAAGACCAACACCCACCTCTCCACAACCTCCTTTCAGATAGTTGTAGACGGCAATAAGGTCTCCCCTCAGCCTCCTCTTCTCTAGGATAAACAACCCAAATTCTCTCAGCCACTCCTCGTAAGACTTGTTCTCCAGCCCCTTCACCAGCTTCGTCACTCTTCTCTGGACACGCTCCAGGACTTCAGTGTCTTACTTGTGAAGGCCCAAAACTGGACACAGTATTCAAGGTGCGGCATCACCAGTCCTGAGGAAACATAAAACTGCAGCACATAAAATAGTAAAGTTTAATGTAGGCACATTTGCATTTTATGTATTATAATTGAAAAATGAACTTGGTGTAAACAGCAGGCCAGGGGTGAATCGTATCTGTAGTCTGTAGGTCAGATGTGTATGATTTTTAAATTCTAATAGTTATAAAATGCCATAGCTAAAATTTTTGAAAGTTAATTTTAAATAGTATTTTTAAATAACGATATATTTAAATTTTGAATTCAAATATTTTTAAATAACTGTATTACTTTGTTGTTGTCCCAAGTGGCAGAATTTCTACATGTCAGGGAGCACAAGTCTTGGCACAGCAAGACTGTACCTTGCTTCTGCAAGAAGCTTGATCTCACTGCTTCAACAATACAGAAACTTCTGCTACATATCCACTATCCTCCTTCTTCTTCAACTGGGTTTATGCTTCCCTTTCATTTCACTACCCATCATTGCTTTCCCTTAACTCGGATCCCTTCCTTCTGCTGAAGAGACTGTGTTTATTTTCTCTCCTTGTTTAACCACTCCTTCATTGCCAAGCTCAGCTCTTCAGTTATAGCAAATCACATCTGCTTTGTAACGCAGTGAAAATAATTGTAGTTTAGAGATGTACTTTGTAGTAACAGTGAATGTTGAGATGATATATTGCTTTCAAGGCAAGATATAAAACTTCCTTACCTTTATGCTGGCATCAGTTTCACAGAAAGGTCATCTCTGCTATAATGATTGCTATCATGATTAAAACCGGCAACACAGGGACAGGACCTCAGCCTCAAATGAAGAGAGAACAGACCTGACAGCATTTAAAGAAGTTAGGTATTTTTATGCTTGCGGGTCCTGATGGTCTTGATCCCAAACCATGGAAACTTAGCTGATGAAATCTGACTGCTGACGGTGGTTGGTTTTGAACACTTGTGTGGAGAAGGTAAGGTGAAAAACTGGAAAGGGGAAGAAGAAAACTCATCTTCATTGAGGCGGACAAAGAGAGCCAAAGGGAATTTAAAGACATGAGTTTGCTTTCAGAACCCTGGAAGGATACTGGAACAAGTAGGAAATCTCTTTATAAGCGCCTAGAAAAATTTTGAAGAATAATGATTACCTGAGGATGTCATACTCCTCTTTTGCAACTCTTTTTCTTATTTTTCTCAGATGACACCATGAGTTGGGAGGATTTAATACTGAAAGGGTTCTGAAAAAAAAACATGTGTGATTCAATGGTAACAACTGCAAGGTGCTTTCAGCAGAAATAATCAAATAATCTACCAAATTGTGCTTGACAGAAAGCTGTCAAGAAAAGCATACTGTAGAAGAGTATCTAGAACTTTATTAGTTGCAGCATCTTGTCTTTTGTGCATCATGCTGTGATGAAACATTCACATACTATATTGGGATTATAAATTGAGATGTCGTTTATAAGGCATATGAACAATCCTTTCATCCTTCACAGGTAGAGCTTTGAACTTTCCACTTCAAGAAAGGTGTAGGCCATTTGGAGGGACCCCAGGGGAAAGCAGTAAGATTGATCAGAGGTTTAGAAAGCCACTAATACAAGGAAAAAATAAGTGATCTAAAGTTATTTATTTGAAATACCAAAGGCTTAAAAGGGGATTATGGTCCCTTGATAACAATCTTCTCACCATGCGGCACATCCTTGAAGAGTGAGTTTGCTCTCTGTGCCCCGTAGGACACAGGGTGTAGAACAAAATTTAATAGATAAATTATGATAAACAAAATTACAAATCTAGATTGAGAAGAAGTGAGAATTATGATGTGATAGATTACCAGGCAGGTCACCAGGTCTGCAGCATGGGAAATATCCAGATGTGCAGGACAGCTGTTTGTTAACCATGATGCAAGTATAGTTGGTTCTGTTATAGACTGACTAACTCCAAGTTCCAGTGATCAGTCACAGAATCATAGAATGGTTTGGGTTGGAAGGGACCTTAAAGATCATCTGATTCCAATGGCCCTGCCATGAACTGGGACACCTTCCACTGGATCAGGTTTCTCAAAGTGTTGTCCAGCTTGGTCTTGAAGACTTTCAGGGATATCACACCCAGTACTTCTCTGGGCAACCTATGCCAGTGCCTCACCACCCTCACAGGAAAACATTTCTTCTTAGTATCTCATCTAAATCACTCCTCTTTCAGATTAAAACCATTCCCTATAGTCCTATCCCTTCATTCCCTGATAAAGATCCCCTCCCCAACTTTCCTGGAAATCCCTTTAAGTACTAGAAGGCTGCTATAAGGTCTCCCTGGAGCCTTCTCTTCTCCAGGCTGAACAAGCCTAACTGTCTCAGCCTGTTCTCGTGTGGGAGTTGCTCCAACTCTCTGATTATCTTTGTAGCTCTCCTCTGGACTCCTGCAGTATGAAGACAAACAATAGATATAGGGATCTATAAGTCCTGAACCTGCAGAAATGAAGAGGGTGTTTTCCAGACAAAAAAAAACAACCCTGCTTTTTCTCAAAGATAATTTAGTATTTCAGATTTTTTGCTGTAGTTATGGCTAGAAGAGACAAAATATTTTTTAGAAAGGAAATTTTTCCATGTGTGAAAATATTAATGAACTGCAGAATCTATGAACTGCAGTCTCAGTATACATTTGTTCATTACCATCCAACCAGGACTTCTCTGGCTTTTCAGCTTTCCTCTTGCTCGAGTCAGGATCACTGTCCCTAGGAACAGTTTGGTCAGATGGGAGGCTGGTTCTTCACTGAACGCCACGCCCACAGCACCTTTCGGAATTTGGAGGCTGGTAAAGACTCCTTTGTCTTGAACTGCACTGAAGATTTTAATTTTAAATCTTGATGTCATATTAAACACTTTTCTCCACTTCTAAGGCCCAGAAGTGGCTTGGGAATAAATCAACACATTAGTACATTAATTCTTTCTCCTAGGGTTTCACATTTTGTTTGGAATGCTGTGTACAAATACTACACCCTTCCTCTGACATTACAGGGAAGTTCAAGGTTTGTGATTAATTGAAACAGCTGATGGAAAGACCATGTTAACACCCCTCCTAGGCAGAATGCCCCAAAAAACTAATAGCAGGGTCTTGTGTTATACCATATCTCATGAAGAGCCCTGACAAAAAAAATCAGGGAAACCTTTACTCACAGGAAGTGTAACCCACCCTGAAACAATTACATTTAGGTGTTATGGTCTAAGCCTCAACACTGTTAAACAGAAGCTCTTAGAAAATCTTTCATTGTCTGGGTCCAGTCTGAAAAATTCCGGATTTCTGAATGCAGATTTCAAATATTGGTTAATATTATCTTTCTAGTTATGTATACTAGAAAATGTTTTCCCTTAGAAATTATTTAGCATAATTTCTGAGAAGTCACAAGTGTCTGATTTCACTCATTTTAGAGTAATGTGCTTCATACTGGCAAATAAAATATTTCTATTTCACTTTGTTTCTTAGAGCATGGTTTATGGTTGGACTCAATGATCTTGAAGGTCTTTTCCAATATAATTGATTCTATGATTCCAAGAAAACATCATCAGTTAAATGAACTAAGGGAAGAAGACAAAAAGAGTCAAAGCAAAGTGCAATGACTCATGTATTTTCAGAGTGTCTTCACTTTATTACTACAGTTCAGCAAGCACCGTCTCTTTTCTTTCTCTATGTCATTTATATCATTTATATACTTGCAAACTTTTAACATCAGGGCTCTATGAATCGCCTTACACAAAACCAACCCCAAATTACTTGTAAATTTCTGTCCTGATATCTCTGTATTTTTTAAAAAGGAAGTAACTGAACAGATGACAGATTATTTATAGGTTGATTACAAATACATAAGAGGCTACAAGATTAATTTTTATTTCATTTTGTACTTTCAAGCTTGAACATAATTGGCAGAGAGCTTTTCAAGAAAGTATTTATGTTCAGCTTTGCAACAGAGATAAGAAGATAAATGATAAATTCTCCTCATCAGATGGAGATGAACAAAAGAAACTGATGAGTTTCTCCTTGACAATTATGGTTGCTAAACAGATCCCAAACTAACAAACTGCTTCTTCTGTCTCTATTTTAGTGATGGCAGATTCTGAAATATTTGTCTAAGGGAGGCATCCAGCTTAGAAAGTGGTGACCCAACTATACTCAGTTAAAGATATATAACCTAATGCTGTGAAAGATATACAACCTAATGCTATACAAAGCAAATAGCACTTGATGATGAATTAGAACAGCTATCCCCTGTGTCTGTGGGTTTCAAGAATTAATCTTTATCAGAAAAAAAGAGCAGGAAAAGCACAGTTTTACATAGTACCGTGAATTAAAAAAATTGCATCTCATCAAAAAGGGGTAACTACTTTAAAAAAGGTCCTGGTGTGCACATCTACAGGCTCAAATTATTTCCAATTGCATTATTAGAAGGTGAAATAATTTATGCTGCTGTCAGTAATTATAGTAATTTGTGCAGAAAATTATGTAGGTATTATTTGTTAATGACAGACAAACTATAATCAACTGTCAGTATAAATCTGATTCTTATGTCTGAAACAACTGGTGTACTTACTGCATAGCAAATGAACAATATTTCAGAATTTGAACCTAAGTTCATGTTTAATGTGAAATCCATACCAGATTATTTGGATTCCCATTGGTGTAGACATTCCACATTTCTGTAATTGCCTTTTTGTCTTTCAGCACTGCAGAGGAGCTACAGCATGCTATTTTTGTTCCTTTCTCCAAAAGTTACGTCTGAATTTATATGGGATGTACCAGGAATTAAATAGGGGCAAGTGAAATTTAAGAGCATGAACAGTGGGTGAAAGCTAGAAAAAACTTCAAGATTCATTGCACAAGGAATGGAACTGGATGATCTTTAAGGTCCCTACCAAACACAGACCATTCTATGATTTTCTCTGAATTTTCTGTTGAAGAGAGAAGAGAATCAGGACTTCTCTGATTTTCAAACTAGTCAGATCAAGCTCTGCCATGCTGATCCCTGTTAAAGGTGCTTCTCAAAATTAAAACTTATAGAGTCTATTATTTGTTGTATATTAAGGGGAAATTACATTTTTAACACAGGATGCAGTTAAAATAAATACAGCCACAAGAACATACTTGCAGTAATGAGGCTAATTGTCATAAAAACTTGTGTTAAGGAAAACAAATGGGGCAGTAGTGATAATTTGGTTTCCTACTGCTTTCAGCCCTTGTGCATAACTAAGCTCTGAATTAAACATTCTCACAAGGCAAACAAAGGTGCTTAAATCCAACTTTCTCAAACCCAGTGCTTCTTTCAAAATTGTGAGCTCGAGGTTTGAGATTTCATTCTCTAATCAGCAAGGGTTCACAGTACTAGTGTATCTGCTAGAGGAAAAAATGAGAAATATTGAATAAGCAAATTTATTACACTGTTTTCTTACCCTATAGCAATATTAGATTCGTCTTGGCTCTCAGGAGCATTTCAAACTTATGATTGCTAAATGTAGACCTGACACCATCCTCAGCTACCTGCTCTTATTGCTGCCCTCTCTGTTGATTCTGGTGAATATGCACCTTGTCTGTGATTCAGAATAATTTGTTTTGGTTTTCATGCATTTTCAGCTTGCCAATATATTTGGCTAGAAAATTGTCATGACAGAAACAAGGCAGGTGGTGGGAAGGTTTGGCCAAAGGCATAAAAGAGAGTATGGTTATCTCTTTTGGCAATAGTGAGGCTTTAGATCTTCATATGACAGTCTTAAAAATATACCTTGCAACCCTCAGCTGTCTTTTTGCTGCTAATTAGGGTGACTGGGCTCTTAGAATCGTGGAATGGTTTGGTTTGGAAGGGATCATCTTCTTCTCCTATCTTGTCATGGTCTAGGACATCTTTCAGTATATTAAGTTGCTCAAAGCCTCACCCAACCTGGCCTTGAACAATTCCAGGGCTACCTTCATCTCTAGTCATAGAATTATAAAATAATTAAGGTTGGAAAAGACCTCTAAAATCACCAAGTCCAACCATAAGCCACGCACAGTTCAGCTGATTTTTGCCCAAGTGTATAAAAGGGCAGGGATGAGGATGGGTGAAAAAAAACAACCCAAATCCACTCTTACTAAGAAAAAAGTTGCTTATACAGAAAAAAAAAAAGAGAAAAAAAAGGTTGTTTTGAACAGTCCATTCATACCACACTTAGCCATACAGTCACTTACGTTATGCTTAATATTATTCCCTGCAAGATGTAAATGATCCTATCACTCAGGCAGCCAGTCAGATGATGTCTACGCTAATCAAAAATTCTGATTTTTTAGTGACTCTGGATCTGAGGACTATTTGTCCTTGTGGATGCACTAAACATGTGCAAAAACTTCCTGCATGAGCAGGAAGTCAACTTGCATCCAGAGCGTCAGTGCAGACATAGACAAACCCGTCATGGAAATGTGAAAAATGAAAAAAACATTTCAAAAAATCATATTATAAGTGGTTAATGCTCTTCCTAACTGGTAAATCTTGGATTTATGTGTTTTACATCACTAATTTTCATTTTTTAAAAACATAATTTGACAGGATTTTAAATGAAATGTTTAGACTCTGTATATCATGTGGCTTTTCCAAAACTGCAGAGAGGCTTGCTAATTCCTGGTGTGGCAGTTTATGTAAAAAATTAAATAATTTTCTCTTTCTTTTTTGTATACTAGTAAAATTGTGATGACATGATTTACTACGATTTTCAATGAACTTGAATCCTCATTGATGCTTTAAAAATCAGCCAAATTTTCAAGTATTCTTGAGAATTTCTGTTGTGCAATTAGGTCACCACTTATTGTCTGCACTCTCTTCAAAACTTTTTTTCTAACTAATTAGAATAAATATAAAAATATAGAATAAACACAACTTCAAATGAGGCTTTAAATGTATTTTCTGAGCTTGCTTTTTGTTTTCAACTCCACCTGATGGGGATGTATCTTTGGGGATAAATATATTCAGGCAAAAAGTTGTAATGGGAAAAACATTTAAATGCAAAACTGAATGGAAAAGAAGAGATTGTTCTCATTTATGTGTTAGATTATCTTACAAATTTCTACAAACAGCAGTGTAATTTAACAAGATGTGTTTCTGAGGCTTTGTTAAACATTACAGAAAGACTAGCTTTACTGTTATGATAATGTAACCCCAATGCTTTATCTACTGTATCTACAGCTTGATTGTTTTTAAACATACACTCTGGTTTGTGGGTATGTTAATATTTTCACCATAATCTCACTTTCCCGTTGTCCTCTCTCTCTGGAAATGTAAATATATTTTTTTTTAAGCTGAGGAGCTTAACCTTGTGTCCTCAGAACAGAATCCTTTCTTTTTTTGTTGTAACCGGATAGATTCAACGGCAGTGTTTGATTTCAGTGCCCAAAAGAGTTAAAAGCCAGATGAAAAAAAAAGCGGCCGTTATTTAGATTTTCTTCCAAGTCCAAAGCAAACTAACTTGTTAATTTGGAGGCCCCATCCCTAGAAACATTCAAGGTCAGGTTGGACAGGGCTCTTAGCAACCTAATCTAGTTAAAGATGTGTCTGCTCCTTCAGAGAAGTTGGACTAGATAACCTGTAAATGTCACTTTCAACTTAAAGCATTCTATAATTCTGTGAAAACTCAGTTAAGAAATCTCTGAAATAGCAAGAAGTAATTTTTTCATGTTGTGGATTTTTCTGTATTTCTGATTTCTGTGGGTCTCAGTCCAAAACCAAGATGGATAGTGTTGCACTCCCCTGATTACAGCAGAAGAGCAAGCTTAGAGAAAGCAATGTTAGGCCTGCAGCTTTCTGGGTTATCCCAGCACAGGGCTGTTTCAGAACAGCTATAAGGAACTGTAAGTAGCAGAATGATAGCCAAATTTTTAAATTACATATATTTCCTGGAGTTATGGATAGCAGATTGCAAAACTGGAAATGGAGACTGCAAATCTACTTAGGTATTCTCAGTTAACAGTATGGAAGTCAGCCTGCCATCACTGCTTCTTGTATTACCAGCTAGCAGCTACTGCTATGGTCTCTCCTCTGTCGAGTTTTAACGGGCTACCATGCTTCCTAACCTTTAGTCCTTCAGAGACCTGTTTGGGTTACTATGAAAGTACATATGCATCAGTGTATTGAAGACATTTTAATCTCTCTGAGATCATTACCGTTGCTCTCCCTCTCCCATCAATCAAGTAGTGAGAACAGACCCCTGCAGGTTCCTGCATTGGGCCACGCAGCAAGATTCTGTTGCTATATTTTACATTTCAATTATTTTTTCTTTTTATTAAATTAAGAATAGTTAAAATTAGACCTATTTTCTTAAAATGAATTTATTTTAAAATTTTGAATTTGCAGTGTTTAAAACTTTTGCAGATAGAGACAGATGAATGACGAACAATTTCACTGTTTACTTGCTACTAAAACCTCTGACCAAAATCTACCTCCATGTGGAAAAGTCCTAAGACTTGTCTCTACTGAGGTTACGGAAGAGTCCAGTCCTCCAGAGAGAATTATCACTGTTACTGTATAATCAGTGCACATTTGCCTGCTGCATAATCACCACTTCCAAGCAGCACCTGGTCATAGCCTCTCATGAGCAAGCTGGCCCTACCCTGTGGAAGTATTTCACGTGTGCTTGCCAGTCTGATCCTGAAATCTGGCATCTTTGTTGGTTCAGTAGCATGGAAAGGTGGCGCACTGGCAGCCAGATTGTAGGCCTGGATGAAAATAATAAATGTAAAAAAGGCTGTGGGCAAGAACAAAGGAATTGAGTAACAAATTCTGGATAAACAGCTGAAGGCACGAGTTTATAATGACATATGGTGTAAAGAGGACAATAATTTTATCCCTGTATAAGGTGGTTTCAGAGAATATTCTTCTCACCTAGTGGCACTGTATATCATCTTTATACTATCAACTGGGAAATAACTGAAAACACTATATATGAAGGCTTTGAGCAACCTGATCCAGTGGAAAGTCTCCCTGCCCTTTGCAGAGGTTTGGAACTGAATGATCTTTAAGGCCCCTTCCAACCCAAATCATTCTATGATTCTATGATACTCCTGGGGGAAAAAAGTCAAAACAGTAAGGAAGATGGTTGAAGTTTTTAACCCAAGGCCATTAGAAAGAAACATTAGAGAATGATAGGGTCAGTATTCGTAGGGGATTTGATCTTTTTCCTGGTCAAGGCTATAATGAAACAGCCCTCTGGAGTGATCTGGGAGCAGGCTCTGAAGCACGGGTTAATGATGGCAATGAAAGTAGGCAGCTTTTAATAATGTTATGAATATTAGTTAAAGTTTTATGCATTATACAGTACCTTAGATTGACTTTTTCATCCACAGAAGAAAATGTAGGCAAATTTTATTAAGTCTTCCTGGTATAGCCTGTCACATGAGTCACCAATAGGAATAGTTATAAGAATTCACTCAAAAAAAATTGATATTTGAATCTATCCCTACAACACGAGGGAGAAGTGTTTGGGACTAGTAATTTCTCGGGAATTGATTCATGCAATGAAAAATAAAACCAAAGAGAGCTCTGTAGAGGAAGATAAGTCCTTCCTTGTAGCATTGCATAATTACTGTGAAATATATTTTAATTTTTGTTTTGTAATGTATTTAATTTTTGTGTGTACCAAATAATAAAAAAATGTGCTGTCAATAATGAACACTAATCATATCACAGCTATAACAAGTGTATTAAACTTTCACGGTTGTGGGGTGCTTCTTTTAAATATGTGTTATATTTCTCCTCTAGGAAAACTAAAATTGGCACCTCGAGGCTTGAGCTAAGGGGCACGGGCAGATATGCCCTGCTGCTCCTCTGCTTATAATTAACCTTATTTTTGCGTGTTTATTCATATAGCACTAGATATGACTGTGATACCTGTCAAAACAAGTCAATCAAATTACGTCAGTCTAAGCTTTTTATATTACCCATGTTCTTTTCCTTTCAAAGCTTTTTATATTACCCATGTTCTTTTCCTTCCTCTAAGTGGAATTGGATTAATTAGAAGCCTGGATTGGACTTCATTACTCCAGATTCAATGATTTCATTGATAGGTCCATGAGTATGATACTGTTCTCCCTTTCAGAGTTAAAAAGAGACCATATAAATACTAGCTTTGTAACCTTAAGTAATGTCAACAATAAAACAACACTGTACTCTATTTGTTGTAACTGAGTGTTGTAGAAGTGTCTGGTCTGTGGGAAGGCAGGAGCTACCTGTGCGTGGGTTCCTCACTGCCTTGCCTGGTTGCTCACAGGGGCATGATAGACATGTTGTGTCCCACAGTACGGCCAGGTTCGCAGTGCCAGGGGAGGTCCTTGATGGACAAATTGTGTGGTACTTTCTGGTTGTATTATCTTGTTTTGCTGCCTGAAGTAGTTTTTGTAACATCTGAGTTCATCCACTGTTCTGGAGCAAATCAATTTGTTTCACATCTACAGAAAATGGTTGTGGTAAAGTGCTACGAGAAATCATACAGTAAGGGAGGGTGATTTTTGTTCATGAAATCTCCAAATAAGTTACCCACTTACGCTCTTTCTGTCATATATATCATTCACCCTTCATTTCATCCACATCCTCATAAACCCCAGGGTGCATGTGCTGAGGTGGTCTGACTCACTCATGTGTGACGTAAAGGACTTGGGACATCGAATCCTTATAACATCTCTTGGCATTTTCTTGATTAGTGACTACCAATGATTTTTTTTGACAAATGTTTTATACCTTCTAGGAGTCACAGTTGTTATGGGGTCGTCCTTCACTTTGAATATTTCTCTCTGAAGTCTCTTAGACTAGGCGTCTGCTCATGGCCTGTTTTTCTTAATTCAGTAAACACATATTTTTTTACTATCACCTGCTTTGCTTTTGGGCTTATCCAGGCAGGAGTATGGCACGTGTCACATGCTATAACCTCGCTGCCAATACCCTGGTGTTACTGTACAGGGTATTCTGCTGACAAGACACCTGTGCTGTGGTCTTAACAGAGTCCAGACATTCTGTCCAGGCTTGACAGAAGCAGCTTATTTTTAGGTTTATAGCCAGGAATGTTCTGTATTGTTATTACATATAACTTCTGTAACGTTTGTTCTATCTGCTGGTACTTACATGCACATTTTCATTCATATTTTGGTTGTTTCTAGCCTAATATTTCTATTTTGTCCTATGTATTTTGTGGCTTCACAAATTTAACTTATATTCAAGAGGTCACTTTTTTGGTGGTATGGGACTCTGTGGTAAAGCCAGGAATCCAGAATTAGGAATTAAGCATATTAAGGCTTTGGAGCTCTCTGTTTTGGTTAACTACCTGCAAATCACACACTACTTTATTACATTTTAAGGTTATGACTTGCATTTGACTGTCTTTGGTTTCCCCTTGTATTTGGAGGTTCCCAGCTAAAAGCCTCATTCTGTTTGCTGGCTTAAAATAAACTCGGTTCTTTGTGTAGGATAATAATAAAATGCAACATCCCATTTGGCTTATGAGTGAGAGTTTCATTTAACTTCTTGTTAGAAAGATCTTCTGTGTTCTGATGACAATATTTTCTTCAGAACAGGAGTCAATAAGAAAAAGGTTCTGCAATGAAATATGCTAATTTTTTTATTATTATTCAATTGAGCAATAAAAATACTAAGTTTACAAAACATGTCTTGCTTCCTGTGTTGGCAAATGTTTCATTTATTCTCTGGTTTTAAAAGAGAGTAAGAAGCTGAGATAAAACTAACCTGTTGCAGATAGTGACAAGACGAATACGCACCAGGGATGCACAAACCTTTCTGAGCTCTTAAAACAAAAGAGAAAATGTCAGTCTCAGTAGAGGTGAGAGTCTAACTCAGGTGGTGAACTTTTATAGCACTCATCTTCCTACTCACCTCTTCCCACATCCAGCTCCCAGCCTTTCAGAAATGAAGAGCACTATTCATCTCATCTCTTTCAGATGTCCCTTTGAGATGAGATGAATCATACTTTAAAAGCCCTTAATGAATTTTCATTGATTATAAAGGTAGCATAAATGATTGGTATAGTTGTCTGATGTCATCTGGCCACATGAATCCTGAAAGTTTTATTATAGTATACTTACCTAGCGCGTTAGCAATTAGCAAAAGTCATTTAAGTAAAACTAAATGAGCCATTTTTCCATTCCGCATTCTTCCCAAGAAGAAATCTTTTAAAGAAGACAGTATGATTAGGCAATGAAACTAAATGAGCACAAGTCTTATAAGAAGTGACTGAGGGAACTAGGATTGTTTAGCCTAGAGTAGAAGAGACCTAGGGGAGACCTTATTGCCCTTTACAAGTACCTGTTGTAGTGAGGTGGTATTGATTCTTTACCAAAAGAGTGGCTAAGCACTGGCACAGACCGCCCAGGAAAGTGGTGGAGTCTCCATTACTAGAGGAGTCAAAAAAGCGTGTAGATGTGGTACTTCAGGACATGATTTAGTAGGCATGGTGACATTGGGCTGATGGTTGGACTGGATGATCTTAGAGGTCTTTTCCAACCTTAACAGTTCTATGATTCTATATCATTATCAATAGGAAAGCCATGGATAAACCCTTTCTTCCTTAGTTGTTCCCCTGTCTTATTCTTCTCTTCTAAATCTTTTTATATTCTTCCTTAGTTGTTCCCCTGTCTCATTCTTCTCTTCTAAATCTTTTTATATTCAGTGTTGGCTTTTTGGATCCCAAAGGCAGACTCTGCTTACAAACACAACGTGGCCCCTTGCATTGTAATATAGCTACATTTTGTGTAGACAAGAAAAGTAGAAAAAGTTGCTCTTCTCATCTTTATGAACACCCCCTTTGTAACTGGGGTGGTACATTTGGGTGCTCTTTTTTTCAGTTTCATGCGTCAGAAGCCACTTTGCCCTTTCCAAACATAGAGTGTTAATAAAGGGGAGAGAAGAGAATCAGAGCATGGTAGAACCTAATCTTCCAAAGGTCATGCTCTAACTGAGCAGTGGAGCTGAAGAAAGCTCTCTGTCTGCAACCTAGCTCACACATTTGCTCTCTTCATCCTTCTGGAGGACTCTCAGAACATCGCTACACTGGTAGAAGCATATGGGTTTGGGGTCAAAAGGATGATAATTACATTACCAGGGAACATTATGCAGTCATTGTTCCTCGTCCACAATTAATGTTTTAAATAAAATTTCCATTCTTGATGTTTTCTTTAAAAATAATTTTGCTTCTTTGTTAGTAGTTCAACAGTAATGAACAAAATCTTCCATGCTGAAGAAATCCTAATATTTTATCCTTGGAGTCGTTCTAGCAGTAGCACATAAACAGCAACAGTAATCACCAGGTTTAGCTGGAAACTAAATAAAGCTTTATTTTAATTAGCCCATATTTCTGAATTAACTTTATGTGTCCGGTTAATAGTCACCTTAATTAATTAATTAGTATTTAAATTTGAAATATATATTCAGGGGATTTTTTTCTCTACTTTGCTGTTTTGGCACTATCCATCAAGTAGTTAATTATGTTATCTGACCTCATATCTCTTTTAAATGAAGAAATGAAAATGACAAGGGGCAAAAACTCAAAATATTTGATTCACTCAAAAAAAATTACCTCTTTACTCACACAGCTGCTAAAAAGGCCTGTGCATTAAATATACCCTCTCTTAACTTTTATTGCCCGAGCAGTCAGTCTGGAGAGTTGCAATAAAATGCCAAATTCCAGGCAACACATTTTTTACTACTGCATTTTATTGCTCAGGTTGCAGTTATGACTAATATGTTTGTTTTAAGAATGGCTGAAGAACATAGATTCCATAGATAAAACTAGTGATTGTTCTCCGAATAGATGTCACTATTCTTTCTGTACGGCTAAAAGAGACATGTCTGGTTAAAGCAATAATCTAAGCAGGTTATTGTCAGTAACAGCTTATTTATTCCGCTGGAAGTTCCCATCAGCTATATGATCTATGAAAAATTAGTTGTATGAAGTAGATTTTTATGGAAATAAAGCACAGTAGTCTCTAGCTTGTTTCTGAGCGAGAGATAAAAATGTTATTAAAAATTAAAGCGATGATTTGTCTATTTATACAATGTGTCAGAAGACAGATAAAGTAGGAAAAGGGTCAAACTGTCTTTTTTTCTTCCCCCAACATCTATTTATTTTGCCTTCTTTTTCCTGAAACTTATTGGCATGTATTATTGACATTGTTCCAGAGCTTGGCTCTTCGGGTGTTTATCTAGGAATTCACTGATCACTGAATGGAAGTTACATGTGTACAAAGGAACATTGCTTTCTTATTTTATGGATCCATAGCTAAAGATATTTATGTCCTAGAAAAATATATGAAGCACATTTAAATACAAATAGCTGTGCTCTTTGTCTTTCGCTTTCATAGCCCCTTCACTGTCACACCACAGAAGCCTGCAAAATCAACAGTACACCTCTCCAAGTATTTTTCAGATTGTGAGAACAATCAGAATACTTTTAATTATTTTCTGATAGACAGTGATGTATATTATACTAATATTTAACAAAATAAAATCCAAGCTTCAGAGTTTTATTACTAGTCTAACAAGTTAGAATCATAGAATCATAGAATGGTTTGGGTTGTATTTCTGAATAAAAGGACTGCAATTTTACGGTAGACAGAATATATGCTATTCTTGCACTCTTCTTTAGTGTCATATACTGTATTGCTAATATTTTTTGCCATACTTTTTCCAGGTCTGGGATTCAGTATTGCAGGAGGAGTTGGAAACCAACACATCCCTGGGGATAACAGCATTTATGTCACCAAGATTATTGATGGAGGAGCTGCGCAAAAAGATGGGAGGTTGCAGGTTGGAGACAGACTTCTTATGGTAAGTATGACATTTAAATCACATTTTATTTGGCTGAATATAGTTTCATAGAAGGATTTTCATTCACTATACATCTTACTGGAGTTAACTATTAAAACTTCTGTAATAACTATGAGTTGTATTTCTGTTGTCTTCTTTTTTCCCCATTCTTTCTCTGTATTTCTGAGACTGCAGTTAAGAAAGCATTAATCTGGAAAACCAACAATTTATGAAGAGAAGGCAATGTGTTCTATTATTTTGACATACCTTTAACTGAGAAGAGAAGAAACATATTATGCACATCACTGACAGGTCACAATGCACTAGAAAACTAAAAGCAGATTTTAAAAAAATGCTCATTAAGATAGCAATGATTCCACTGATAGTTTTAAGAAAATTGAAAAATGTGAAAACATGGAATCATAGAATAGTTTGGGGTGGAAAGAACTTTAAAGATCATCTAGTTCAACCCCCCTGCCATTGTCAGGGACACCTTCCACTGGATCAGGGTTCTCAAAGTCCCATCCATCCTGACCTTGAACACCTCCATGGATGGGGCATCCACGACTTCTCCGGGCAACCTGTTCCAGTGCCTCAACACCCTCACAGTAAATATCTTCATAGAATCATAGAATCACTAGGTTGGAAAGGACCTACTGGATCATCGAGTCAAACCATTCCTAACAATCCCTAAACCATGCCCCTCAGCACATCATCCACCCGTCCCTTAAACACCTCCAGGTATGGTGACTCAACCACCACCCTGGGCAGCCTGTTCCAGTGACCAATGACCCTCTCCACGGAAAACTTTTTCCTGATGTCCAGACTGAACCTCCCCTCCCAGAGCTTGAGGCCATTACCCCTTGTCCTGTCCTCTGTCACTTGGGAGAAAAGGACAGCTCCCTCCTCTCTGCAGCTTCCTTTCAGGTAGTTGTAGAGAGCAATAAGGTCTCCCCTCAGCCTCCTCTTCTCCAGGCTAAACAACCCCAGCTTTCCCAGCCGCTCCTCGTAAGACTTGTTCTCCAGCCCCCTCATCAGCTTTGTTGCTCTTCTCTGGACACACTCCAGAGGATCAACATCCTTCTTGCGGTGAGGGGCGCAGAACTGAACACAGTACTCAAGGTGCAGTCTCACCAGTACCGAGTACAGAGGGAGAATAACCTCCCTGGACCTGCTGGTCACACCGTTTCTGATACGAGCCAAGATGCTGTTGGCCTTCTTGGCCACCTGGCCACACTGCTGGCTCATGTTCAGTCAGCTGTCAACCATTACCCCCAGGTCCTTCTCCTCTAGGCAGCTTTCTAGCCAGACTTCCCCCAGTCTGTAGCACTGCATAGGGTTGTTGTGCCCCAAGTGCAGGACCCGGCATTTGGCCTTGTTAAACCTCATCCCATTGATCTCAGTCCAGCAGTCCAGCCTGTTAAGATCCCTTTGCAGAGCCTCCCTACCCTCCAGCAGATCCACACTTCCTCCCAGCTTAGTGTCATCCGCAAACTTGCTGAGGGTGCACTCAATGCCTTCATCCACGTCATTGATAAAGACATTGAACAGGGCTGGACCCAGTAACAAGCCCTGGGGAACCCCACTTGTAAGTGGCCTCCAGCTGCAGTTAACTCCATTAACCACTACTCTCTGGGCTCGGCCATCCAACCAGTTTTCAACCCAGGAGAGTTTGTGCCGGTCCAGGCCAAAGGCTGACAATTTCTGAAGCAGAATGCTGTGAAAAACTGTATCAAAGGCTTTACTGAAGTCCAATAAGACTACATCCACAGCCTTTCCCCCATCTGCATCCAATAGGGACTGAATAGTCTCCCTAGTCTTCCTTTTATTGTTAATGTATTTATAGAAAATTTTTTATTATCTTTCACAGACTTAGTCAATGTGATTTCTAGTTAGGCCTTAGCCCTCCTGATTTTTTCCCTGCACAATCTCACTTCCTCGCTGTAGTCCACCCAAGATGCTTGTCCCTTCTTCCAAAGCTCATAGACATTCCTCTTCTTTTTGTTGCCTCTCAAAATCTCCCTACTCAATCAAGATGTTCTTTTCCCCCTACAGCTCCTTTTCTGGAACATGGGGATGGCTTGCTCCTGAGCTGCTAGGATTCCATTTTTGAAGAGCGCCCATCCCTCATGGGCTGCCTTGTCCTTAAGAACTGTCTCCCATGGGACTTTGCCAACCAGCCTTCTGAACAGCCTGCCCTCTGGAAGTTTAATGTGACTGTTCTGCTAATCCCCCTCTTCATCTCACCTAGAACTGAAAACCCTATCATCTCATGATCGCTTTGTCCAAGGCGTCCTCCAGCCATCACATCCCCCACAACGCCTTCTCTGTTCAGAAGGATATCTTCCTAATATCTAATTTAATCTCCCCTCTTTCAGGTTAAAACTATTATCCCTCATTCTCTTCCTGGACTCCCTGATAAAGAGCCCCTCCACAGCTTTCCTAGATTCCCTGTTTAAGTACTGGAAGGCTTCAAAAGGTCTCCCTGATGCTTTCTCTCCAGGCTCAACAAGCCAAACTTTCTCAGCTGCTTCTGGTATTGGAGGTACTCCAGCCTTTGGATCACCTGCATGGCCTCCCCTGGACAGGCTTTAACAGATCCATGTCACTAGCATGACACTAAACTCTCATGCATAGCCACTGGTAGTGGACTATTACCTACATTTCAGTACATATAGGAATGCTTTAGATATTTGCTCCATATAGATGTTTAAAAAATATATTTTCTATCTTTTCCCTAGAGGAAGTGTACTTACACTCCTGATGGATCTCACCTCACTTCAGGAAATTCTTCCATGAACTCGCAGTGCTAGAACACTGTTCCTTGCAGATAATTCTTTCCCACTCTCAGAGTTTGTTTAATTCTTTGTTGAGGAGGAAATCCTGACCCTGGTGAATCAGCAGAAGTTAATCCATGTCAAGTTGTATTCATGTCAATGCATTTGCATAGATTTCAGTGTGTAGAGAAATATGTTTTGAATAAGTGCCAAGAAAAATATATACTGCAGTAGCTCTGTTTTATCACGTGATATCTAAGCAGTAAAAAATTGCCATGGCCTTTTTCTCTTTTTTGCTGCCTTCAAAACTATATCTAAATGAAGTTTTATTTATCTGGCTAGGGACACAGTGTTCCAGCCACATCTGAAGATAACTGTTCATTTTATAAAGGGTATTAAACAGAACAGGAAAGGCACTTGGTTGCTGGGTTGGTAACTCTTTGACTTTTTTTAATTAACCCAAGTGGACAGATAAAACAGCTTAAGGATCAAATGGTGTTATCAAAATCAAAGCAAAATGAAAGCAGAACTTACAATTTCTTTGCTATTTTTTATTTGCAGGTTCTCAGGACAATAAAATTCAAGTCACTTTTGTATAATGCAATTTTGAGTCCTTTTTCTATAGATTACATGGTATTTGGCAGACTTGCAGCTTATTTTGGTGGTTTATACCTTGTAGCATATCTGCTTCTTTTCAACAGTTTTTTTTTTTTCATTATGAGAATTCTTCACAGTTTTTCTGTCATCTGTAAGTTTTTATTAACTTATTCTTAATTTCTTCCAACTCACTTGAGGCAATAAACACTATAAAAAATAAAAACAAATGCAAACCCTGCATTCACTGTGATATATTTGAACCCTTCCTTTTTTTGTTTTTTCTTCCTTAGTAGTGCATCCTTTCTTGATCTTTATTTTTATCCATCATTTCTTTATAAAATTCACCAGACTCTGTCATCCTTTTGGAATTCTCAGAGGGACTTGTTTAATTTTTGCATCTGCATTCTGATATGATTGTGCAAAATCCTTTCAGATCCCAAAGATCATGCAAATAAAATGCATTAAATTTAAGATGTAACAAAAGAGATGGTGCAAAATCAAAACTAATACTGAAATTTAATACGATTAGGCACTATCTGAGCATTTTGCAATTTGGTGTCCTTGCTTCTATTAAGTGCAGATTGCTAATATTTATAAGCATTTGGAAGGTGTATTATGCAAATACTGAGCATTGTGATTATTGTGAAATCTACAGAAGGGCACGTCTGTGCAGATATGTTTCTGTGGCACTGAGATTGAACTTAAATTTTTCTATCCTGAGAATTTCCATAGGAAAATGATCCATTTTAAAATAATCCTGAGGTGCCTATTAGGAAAATTACTGAAGGAAGCATAGGAGTCATCAAGTTAAAAAAAAGAACCCAGTGGCTTTTATAGGTATATGTGAATGGAACAGACTAGAGGTCTGCTCTGAAAACTTACAGGGAGAAAGAAACTACTCCTTTACTGTATTCTGATTGAACTGTCCCGTGATATTATCTACTACTGCTGGTCATAATGTCTGTGGTGAGAATTCACCTTCACTGGGTTTCTCAGCTAGGTTGCTTTTCTTCGTGCTGGGAAGGAGCGAAGGGAAATCATGTACGTCATAGGTTAACATGATAATTATCCATAGGGTCAAATAGGTTGCTCAGGGATTTTTCCAAGTGAATCTCAAAGACCTCTGAGGATGGAGATCCTTAGGACAAATGATTTTTCTTCAGCACTGAAAGATGATGTACTTTTCACAGTCTTTTGAATGATAGTGAGTTTTTCAAAAGGCCATCAACAGTTCTGGATTTACAGCTGCCACTTCACAGATGTTTACTGGCATATGGTCACTCAGGATATACTCTGGGGAAAAAGCACTTTCTGAATTAAAGGTACTACACAAAAGAAGATATTAGCACTGGCAAGGTAAACATGACTTCTTTGTCTCATTCATTGAGTAAATCAAATCTCTCTTACTCGAACTCAATAGATAAAAGGAACAAATACCTTTAAAAAATAAAATTAAATAAGACAGACTTATTCCTTCAGAGATCTTATGCTGTTATCAGCTTGTGCTCCTGTGAATGAAGTTATTCTTTAGAGCACTTGTACGGTCATTTTGGGGATTATAAACTTTTCACTTTAGCTACTTCTCAGTGCTTTTATTTTCTAATATGAATCTTGGAAAACTTCCAAATAAGATTATTCTTGCTTAGTTTTACACTTCATTGCCTTGATGATGCTATTTAGGAAAAAACACCTCAGTCTTTTTCTTTGGCAACATTTCTTACTGAATTCCCCCATCACTCAAATAGCTTCTTTGATTGGACTTGTATCTTTAATTTCTTTCTCTATTGCTATACTATTTCTTCCTCTTATTCTTTCCCTGTAATAACAGTATGTGTCTGGATCACATGTTTTCTATACAAAGAAACAGCTTTCCTAGTTTCTTTTTTGCTTCAGGTACTGTTTGCATTTCTGAGTTTTCTGTATGTGGGAATTTTCCCATTGGACAAGCCCCATTTGCTCAATGCCTGTTTTCCTTCTGACATCTCTCCTTTGGCTCCTATCCCAGCCCTTTGCAACTCAAGCACCCAAATGTTGTTACTAAATTGACTGCTCAGACAAATTTCTTTTTTATAGGTGTTTTTCCCCCCCTTAAGTCATTGTTACTTAAAATGGCTTCTTAGAACCAGAAAGCAGGCATGCAGCACCTTTTCTACCCACCCAGCTCTGATGCCAGTCCTGCCACACAAAAGTTTCTGCATCTCAGAGGGTTATATACCATATACACATTCATTTATTATTTCGTGAGCATCTCCCACTCTTTATCTTCTTTACTTCTAACTCAACTATTTTTTTATATTTTTTTGTTTTTAAAAACCACGTGCTCCACTAAGGTCATCTCAACACCAGAAGTGAAGCTTTGATACCATACCTTGACTGAAAACATAAGATTTAGTACTTAGAATTCTGTTCAAATAGACATCTTTTATGGAAACAAGAAATAGTCTCTCTTGGAGATTCTGAGATTCTCCTTTCTCTATAAATCTTATTGTAAAAAACAAATGTAACATCATATTTCCTAATAATCACCATCTCTAACATAATGTTTTGACAAAGTTATCTATAGATGTTCTCATGAATAAAATTACATACTACAGTCATCTTGCAATAATATCTAGGAAACTGAACAACATAATTCTTCAAAGTAATTCTTCCCTGCCTATGGCAGGGGGTTTGAAACTAGATAATCTTTAAAGTCCCTTCCAGCCCAAACTATTCTATCATTCTATGAAAGTACTGAGGTTTTATTTTTTGAATATCAGAAAACATACAGATGTCTTTTTCTAAAATACTTGTTTTACTATCAAAAAGTAGATCTATTCATACTTGCAAATATTAGGATTGTTATTGATATATCAAATACATTAAAAAAGTAGCAAATATCTTAATGCATGCATGTATTAGTATTATTTATAGGTCAAAAACAAGGACTGCCTTCTGAAGGAAACTAGGAAATCCATAATATATTTTGTATACTGTAAATTGATGTTGCCAATGACTAAGGAAAGTTCTCCTCACCATGAGTACTCTGTTCAGTTCTGCAGTCATCAGCAAATGAAGGACATGGATGTGTTAGAGTAAGTCCCGAACATGGCCGTGAAGATAATCAGAGGGCTGGAACACCCTCTCCGTGAGGACATGATGGGAGACTTGGGCTTGTTAAGTCTGGAGAAGAGAAGACTCTGACGAGACCTTATAGCAGCCTTCCAGTACTGAAAAAGGGTCCCCAGGAAAGCTGGGGAGGGGCTCTTTGTCAAGGAGTGCAGGAATTGGATGAGGTGAATGATTTTAAGCTGAAAGAGGGGAGATTTAGATCAGAAATTAGAAAGAAATTTTTTATTCTGAGGGTGGTGAGGCATTGACAAAGGTTGCTCAGAGAAGTCCTGGATGCCCCATCTGGAGGTGTTCAAGGCCAAGTTGCATGAGGCTTTGAGCAACCTAGTGGATCTAGTGATCCTAGTGATCTAGTGGAAAGTGTCCTGGCCCGTGGCAGGGTTTTAGAACAGGATGATATTCAACATCCTTTCAAACCCAAATCTTTCTATGATTCTGATTCTATGAAAGTGGCTTCATGTCTTCTGAAAGAGCTCCTTTAAAAGAGACCTTATGGCATCACTGAGAATCTTTCTCTTAATGAATGAATCAACATGTGGCTTGCTTTATTTATTTATTTCCTCTTGATGCACATTGAGTCTGGTTTTATTTATTTACAGAGAACCAAGTGATCCAAGACAAAACTAATTAGTATCCAACTTTCTTTCTAAGATTGTTTCCTATAAAGATGAGAAACTTCTTTTTTTCTATATATTTGGAATGAGTTTGAATAGTTGTTCTGGTACATAGTGTTGGAATACTTTTTGTAGCAGAACTCTTTGTTTTAGAATCATCAAATGCTTTGGGTTGGAAGGCACATTTGCAAGTCATCTAGTCCAACCCCTCTGCAGAAGCAGGGACATATTTAACCAGATCAGGTTGCTCAGAGCCCAATCCATCCAGACCTTGAACATTTCCAGGGATGAAGCCTCCACTACCTCCCTGGGCAACCTGTTCCAGTGTTTCACGACCCTCACTGTAAAAAATTTCTTCCTTATATCCAGTCTAAAATTACCCTTCCTTAGTTTAAAACCATTACTCCTTGTCCTGTCACAACAGTCCTTGCTTAGAAGTCTGTCCCCATCTTTCCTATAGGCTTTTTAAAGTACTGGAAGGCTGCTTTAAGGTCTCCCAGCAGCCTTCACTTTTCCAGGCCAAGCAAAACCAATTCTCTCAAGTCCGTTCTCATAGGAGAAGTGCTCCATCTCTCAGAACACTTTTGTGGCCTTCCTCTGAACTCATTCCAACAGCTCCAAGTCCTTCTTGTACTGAAGGCCCTAGATATGGACACATTACTCCAGCTGAGGTCTCACCAGAGTCAAGTACAGTTGCAGAATCACTTCCCTCACCCTGCTGGTCACACTTCTTTGAATGCAGCACAGGATACGTTTGACCCTCTGGGCTTTGAGTGTATATTGTTGGCTCATAACCAGCTCTTCATTCATCAGCACCCCCGAGTCCTTCTCCACAGGGCTGCTCTCAGTCACATCATCCCCTAGACTGTATTGAAACTGAGGATTGCCCCAACCCAGTCACAGGACCTTGCACTTGGCCTTGTTGAACTTTATGAGATTCACACAGGTGCACTTCTCCAGCTTGTCCAAGTCCCTCTGGATGGCAGCCTGGCCTTCTGGCATGTCATCTGCACAACTCAGCTAGATGTCAACTGCAAACTTGCTGAGAGTACACTCGATCTCACTCTCTGTGTCATTGACGTAAATATTAAACAGCACTGGTCCTGGTACAGACCCCTGGGAGACACCACTTGTCACCAATCTCCATTTGGATTTTGAAAGGTCCTTTCTTCTCATCAAATTCTCTTCCAGTGGCTTTTCTCTGAAGTTCTCTTTTGTAACTTGATTTCACTCATTCATTACCTTATTTCAAGTTCTGCCAAGTTCCAGCTTTAGACGTTTCAGTTTTCTACAATATTCTGTGTACTTGAGCTTATATATACTAGAAATGAGGGAAAAAAAATCATTGTACATAAACTCTGCAATAATCTCTAGGATCTTAAAATGTCTAAAGATAAATATAATGCATAATTGCTCAGATATTAATTCTTAGTTTAGAATCAGTCTGTGATTCTTATCTTAACTTCAAGATTTGTACAGCTTGTACACAGTATTGGTAAAATAACTGTGCTGTAAAGTTATTGCCAGAGAGGTAAGAAGTAGGACCTGTCATAGCAAATTTCAGTTTTATATCTGTAATTTTAAAATGTCTGTATTTAAAGTGGCTGTGTATACTCCATCTGCACAACTGTGACATCCAAGTGTGTTGTGAGGGGAGTACAATAGTCGTAACCACAATTCTTATTGTGCAACAAGTCAGTTTGTATTTTAATTGTTTTTATATACTCTTGAAAAGATCCAGGGTAAAAATCCAGACAGTACTATATTTCATTTTGTGTCTTTTTCTTTTGACTAAGAACATTTATTTGCAACAGCAGTATGGTGGAAGCTTATTATGTGGGATTTTCTTTACTTCAAAAAAGCTTGCAGTTTGAATGAAACACAAGAAAAGCAGACTGTACAGACTGCATGGGAAGGAGAAAAAGTATAGGATAAATGTGCAATGATATTTTCAAAAGTGTGAGTCTTCAGTATTTGACAGTTTTGAAATACATAAACAAGAAAGGCCTAATTTCAGTCACTTTTTGCCATCAGCCTAGTAATTTAAAAGACATTTATTTATTAAAAGTGGATATATATGTCACTGCTGTTCATAACAAAGAAAAAGAGAGAAATTTATAGAAGACAGGGATCAGATTTTTGTCTAAAGAGAAGACCTGTCAAAATGCAGCATACAGTGTCAGCAACTCATTTCTGAGTGTTAGGTTGTATCATTGCTCTTCATGTCAAATTGTCATAACATGCCTGTCATTGCGTATTTTAATTAACCTCAAAACCAGGTCTGAGAATTACACAAGCAGCAATTTAAAGAGAATCCTTACATTTAGCAATACTGTCCAAAAGCAATCATTGTCTCTCGGTGCTGATGAAATTGTCTGAGTATGAAGAGTCCTTCAGTGATTCATAAGAGGTGTATTTCTCTCCAGTAAGCAAACCCTTTGGTAGCAGCTTATTTTCACAGCCAGGTCTCTGATAATTTACTGATACTAATTTCCCTAGAAAGCGTGGTTTTCTTCTGTGATTTACAACTGTACTATGTTACGCTATAGTTGGAGCTACTTTTTATACCATCTTGTACAAGCTTTACAAGGGATACTTGCAATAACTGTACAAGTTGGAGGATGACACTTTAAATCACAGTAAAATATTATACATACAACATTCACCTTGAAATGTAGGTCACTGGTACAGGTTCTCCAGGGAAGTGATCATGGCACCAAGACTGTCAGAGTTCAGGGAGTGTCTGGACAACAGCCTTAGTCATACAGATTAGTTTTAGGTAGTCCTACAAGGACCAGAGAGTTGGAATTGATGGTCATTATGAGTCCCTTCCAACTCAAGGTATTCTGTCATTTCTGCTGGTTTACACCACATGTCTGAAACCTGTATCTACATCCTCCTTTACCCTATAATTTCTCTATTCAGGTTTCATGCTTTTTGGGGCAAGGATCATTCACTATTCTGTTTATAGGAGGACAACCTATTACTGACATTCTGTGGATACAAAGGATTTATATGTCAATAAATTTTATACATTTCTACACTAAATCACTACTGACACTTTTCTTTTGATTTTCTTTTCTGCAAGTAAAACATAAATTGGCAAGTTTTAGTGCCACTGTTTCCTTCCCTATTTAATCCATAGTCCTGTCCTCTTATTCTTGCTCTTGTTAAGTATTTTTCTTTCCCAATGAAGGACAGAACTAGTACTACATTCTCTTACTTTTTCAATGTCTCTTTCCTCTGCTTCCAGAAAACTGACAAACTTTCACAATGAAACTCCTTTTCCCCCCATCCAGAACTGCCCTTTTTCATTTCCCACACCTCATAGGCAGCCCCTTATTTTGTATACCACTCTGTACCTCTTATTACTTCAATGATCAATGTCGTATCAGGAATGGAAAGAGTTGGGGGTGTTAAGTATTTCTGAGATCCCAGCCATGCATGCTAAGTGGTGACTTTGGAGAGTTCACCTTAATCGGTCAAAAAACGTAGGCAGTATCTGTAAATTTGTGTTATTAATTTATTATATGATATAGTTTTATGTTAAAAAATATACTGGTAGCAGAATATCACAAAGGACTTTTCTATTGACAAGACCAAGTGCCATTTCAAAGCATCATCATTCTTTGATATTATCAGTACTGTTATGTCAGTTTCTGAACATGCGTGTTCAGAAAGAACATTTTATATTCTATCTTGCTGCAACACTGCTTCTCTAGTCTCCAGTCCTCTTTGCAGCATTTTTCCCATCATTGTGATAGCTTCGGGTCTGTGGCTTTTTTTTTTTGTGTGTCTATTTCGGCATCCTAACTCACCTCTCTGATTTTTCCTTTAAGGTAAATAACTACAGTTTAGAAGAAGTTACCCATGAAGAGGCAGTAGCAATATTGAAGAACACATCAGATGTAGTGTACCTGAAAGTTGGAAAGCCCACCACCATTTATATGACTGATCCTTATGGCCCACCAGATATTACTCACTGTAAGTATTTTTTGCAACTAATTTTGTAGGAGTGTGGCTTTTTCATAGTGTGTCCACAGTAGTCTATTAAAGTTTATGAAGCAGCTTGGAAGGCTGGAAAAATTAAATGTTTATTACTATTTAAGCATGCTACAGTCATAAAGTATTACAAACAATGTAACTCTGCTAAAGTATTTCTGCAACAGTCATAGCAATGTAGCTAATATACTGCTGGGATATTCTAGTCAAGTCATTGTTTAGATGATGAGACTAGGCTATAACTCTTGTGACAATTACAGTGATAAATACATGCAAATATATTTTGAAATATGAATAGGTTTATAGCCTGAAATCCTCTGTTCACTGAAAAATTGGAACAAGCAGAAAACCATTTTGTACACACTTAGTGAAAAGCCTGAGAAAAAAGAATATGATATTTGCATAGAATATTTACTTGGAATGTAAAAATCACTGCTCTCCTTGAAGAAAGGTACTATTTTCTCTGTATATCCAATCCCTAAATTATTATTCCACTTAGCTTTATTTTCAGCCTGTCCAACTTTACATATGTTAATGGTTATTTTTTCACTGAGGACCAAGGCATTGTTTTCCTTGCAATGTTGTAGGAAAAGTTGCTGAAAGAGTATAGTAAAGCTCAATGAAGGATCTCATGGGAAGGGAAAATGGTTTTGTTTAAAGCAATATGATTTCAGTCAGGCTAGCATATCCACACACTCAAAATCATACAGGTTCACGTGCAGCATTCAGGTAGAGAGACTTGCATCTAGATGCATTGCCAGGACTCCCTGAGATGACCAAGTACAAGGCTGGATGGCTCTGGAATTCTTATCGTGTATGTATGCCTTCTTTTTAGGTTAACAATCTCCTTGCTGATGTGCTTTTTGTACTCCTAAGGAGATGATAACAAGATCTTCTGTCTCTCCTATCTGCCCAACCCATGCATGTCTTCAGGATTTATTCCTCTTTTGTCTCCTTATCTGAGCACCCTAGGCTCCAGTGTATTCTTTATCTCCTGCCATCATCTCTTAATGGCTTGAGTCTTTATTCCAGTTTGGGCAGAGGCTGTTCTACCTGTAGCTATGTTGAGAATTGATGACCTATTGATGAATCTAGGTGCTATCAATACATGCCATTCTTTCACCCCTCCTGCCAGTCCTCCTGGTGTCCACCCAGGCATTCTGATTCCTTTTTAATTCACAGGAATTCGATTGTAGCTCTCTACACCACTGATGCCCATTGTTCTAAACAGTTCATTACTGAAACAGTTCATTATTGCCCAGAGAAGCAGTGGATGCCCATCCCTGGGGGTGTTCAAGGCCATGTTGGATGAGGGTTTGAGTAACTTGATCCAGTGGAACTGTATCTGCCTCTGGCAGGGAGGCTGGAACTGGCTGGGCTTTGAGGTCCCTTCCAAACTAAACCATTCTATGATTCTATGAAACTTCCTGTCTTCATCTAGTTGTTCATTAAAAACTGTCTGCCTTGGCTTCAGCTACCACCAGGGTCCAGCTGAACCGTTTAACAACTGGATGGCAGTCTTATTTTTGACAAGAGCTTCAGATGGTCCCTACTCAGCCTGATTTCCTGCCAATAATCCTAGGGGCACTTTTGGCCAACCAAGGGCTATGAAAGGCAGATTTTCCCAACAAATGCTAGAGATGTAAATTTTTTTGTACTTTTGCATTAGTGTTGCTATTGTGGATTGACAAAGTTGGGAGAAAAGCTAAATATCTATAATCTTCCTTATTAAGACTGATCCATAAAAATAGAAGAGAAGGTTTTGTAACATGCGTGTCAGGTGGTGAACTCAGCTGTGCAGAGGATACCTATTTATGTAGCAAATGTTACAACAGATGGCAATAATGTTGTTCAGTAGCAATCCGGTCTGGATGTCAGCAACACCCAAGAAGCAAAAATGCTAAATGTCTCTTTCCAATCTTCTGCTTTATAATACTTTCCAAAATAAAAATTTAGACATTCTAAACCAGTGTGTTTTATTATGTGAGATTATAGATCAGCAGCAAATGAGGAGACATGGAATTCCAGAGGGAGAGTAAATGTTGAAAAGATTTGCAGTAGCTCATCCCAGGCCGTTGCTGCACACAGATTAATTTATCCTCAGAGAACTGTTCATTATACTTCTACATCCAGAGTATTTCAAAATGGGTAATAGCCTTTCCCTGTAGAGATCTTTTGCTCTGAAAGATTCTGTATCTCAGCATCTGAAAGAAAGACTAAAACTCATACTAGAAAGTTTAGCTGTATTCTTCGCGTAAGAAAATTAATCATAGCTCATGGCAGAAGCACGTATATATTGGAAGTTTTGTATTTATCATTTCCATTTCTAATTACATTAACTAGAGCTTTGAATGCAACTATTATTACATTGCAACAGTCATAAATATCCCCAGTAACTTCAGAGCAACAAAGAGCAAGCAAACAACAAAACTCACTGACCCAATACAAAATCAGAGAACATAGTCCTGTAATTTTCAGTATTACTCATTAATATGTAAGAGATTTACACTTTCTATTTTAAATGTACAGATTTACTGTGTTCTATATATCATCTATGTTGGTACTGAAATTTCAATTATATTGGGAATTTTGACACGTTCAGTAGATCACAGCTTTAAATCTACACCATATATAACTCTTACCATGCCTAAAGTTCCTGCTTTTATCCTGCATTGAGGTCTTACTATGTTAGTCCCATTGCTGTATATTGAAGCCAAAAAGAGGAGTGTGCTTTTCTTTTCATTTTCTCATTTTTATTTATTTACAATTCCTTCAAGTTAGTCCTAATTGAAGAAAAGTTTTCTTATCTCCTAAATTATCCTTTCTTACTCAGATCCCCTTAAAAGAGCCAAGTCCTATAAATGAGCCAACAATACTATTTTATCATTATTTTTATCATCATCATTGTCATTCAGGAAAACTCCAGCTGTTCATTCTTTCTCATTACATTTTAAGCTCTCTCAGGCAAAGACTGCCTCTTTCAATGTTATTAACAGCAATGAGCATCTTCTTAATGCTTAACTAAAAAATAGTGCTGTTGTGACATCTAATCAAACAAGAAAGTGGCTAATTAAAAATGCTTATTCTTCCCATCAGCTTATTCTCCACCGATGGAAAATCATATACTGTCTTCTGGAAACAATGGCACTTTAGAGTACAAGGCATCCCTGGCCCCTATCTCACCGGGAAGATACTCACCCATTCCAAAGCACATGCTTGTGGAGGATGACTACACCAGGTCAGATGCTTCTCTTTAACTTTTATGACAATTGCATAGGACATAGGTAAAGCATTCAGTGTTCTTCCAATAAATTATGGAATATATATATTTTAAACAAAGTTCAAGAGAAGATGAGTTGAAACTGATACAGGTATGAAGACAACAAAGAGAAATATCACAGGAATGAATGCTGACCTGACGTCTGTGCTGTTTGGGTGCAATCCTGCACTAGTTCCTAAAGAATATGTCTGCACTAGAACAATGATGGCACTGAGCAAAATGTTCTCCTTCTTAACAGGTGTATTAGTCGTGATTGTTCCTTCCTAGCACCACGACAAGATCTCAGGGTTGGTGACTCCTCTGGCTCTCTGTACATATGAGTGGAGTGACTCTATGTGTGTTTGTACCTGTCTGTGAGCAAACTACTGGAAAGGAACAGCTTGTTTGGTTTAGTGAAAGGAAGGCTGAAATAGCCTGTAATTGCTCTGTGTATACAGATATGGTAGAGAGTAAACACTACGTGAAAATTAAAAAATCGTATAAACTGGCTGTGAATATATATAGGAAGGAAACTGGAAAAAGTATCTTAACCGTAAGAGCAATCATAATATGAGAGAGTTTTCTGTGAGGGCAAGTTAAAAGGAAACTGTTTATGCAGAGGCACTTGATACCTTTATGAAACAAGTTCTTTGATGAGATAATCAGCAGAGTTACCCTGGAAACTGCTTCTAATACTCTTTTTTTCAACCCCAAAGAGTTGAGACTGTATATGGGAGTAACCTAACAGAATTTTATCTATGCAGTTGATGTCAAGGTAGAAAAAACACAGAGGAAAATGCTGGGAGGGTTCTTTCATGCCTTGCGTTAGATCAGTACTGAATGTCACTGAAGAGACAGTGTTTGTGTATCTTATGTTTTGGAAAGTGCTACCATTCACTTAGCAGACAACTGTTGTTAAGTTTGTAAAATGAGCCCTCATTATAATGTCTTGTGTCACAGAAAATGAGAAGTTAATTTTTTATCTACTCTAGTATTTATAAATTCATTGTGTTTAAAGCTAGGAGGTGGCTGTTATAATCATCTAGTATGACCTACTGTGTATCTCAAGCCACTTATGTCTTAATCAGCTTCATAGCTTGCTAATTTGCATTTCATGTTTCTTCTTGTGTATGATTACAATCTCAAGCTGCTTAACTTGTTGGATCAGATATATTCAGAGTAACCAAATCATGATACAGTGTTTAATCAGGACATAAAGTTATGGAAACCACCTTGCTTCCCTGTCTTGGCTAAAATAATTTTTCCTGTGTTTTGATTGAGGATGCAAAGCTAACATTGCTTTCCTTCAACTTAGGAGAAATTCAATTAGGATGAATTTTTTTCCAAAGGGTTCCAAGAAGTCACATCTTTTAATTAATAGTTAAGGTATTGATTTCATTAAGTTGTGTATCAAGGCTTTACTTGGTCTAGTATGGATATGGATCTCATATTTTCTAAAATGGCAATGCATAGGAAGAATACCAGTACAGTATCTGTGTTACATCGATGCAGGCTTTGTCAATAAGCTTGTAGTGCTAAATTCTCTCCTTCTGTAATGAGATGTTAGCATCATTATTACTGAAGAAGAGCTAGCAAAGTTGGAAAGCAGCAAAAAAATGTAACTTGAAAAGTAGATAATAGCTAAGGAGACCAAGAAGACACAGAAAGTCAGGCCTAAAAAAAAACCAGAAGAAAAACTGCCCTGAGAATTAGAAGCCTATTTTGAGCTGGCAATTACAGTGCAGAAACCTGTTTCCTGGGCTGCATGAAGAGAATGATGACCAGAAGGTAAAGGGAGGGGATTCTCCCCCGCTGCTCTGGGCAGCAGAGTCTTGTGAGACCTCTCCTGGAGTATTGCATTCAGTCCTGGACTCCTCAGTACGAGAAGAACATTGATTTGTTAGATTGAGCCCAGAGGAGGGCCACAAAGTTGATTCAAGGGCTGGAGCACCTGCCATACAAGGACAGGCTGAAAGAGTTTGGGTTGTTCAGCCTGGAGAAGAGAAGGCTGCGGGGAGAGATTATAACAACCTTCCAGTACTGAAAAAGGGCCTACAGGAAAGTTGAGGAGGGGCTTTTTATCAGGGAGTGCAGGAATAGAATGAGAGGTAATGGTTTTAAGATGAAAGAAGGGATTTAGATTGGATATTGGGAAGAAATTTTTGATGGTGAGGGTGGTGATGGAATGGAACACAGAAGTTGTAGATGCCCCATCCCTGGAGGAGTTCAAGGGCAGGTTGGATGAGGCTTTGAACAACCTGATCCAGTGGAAGGTTTCTCTGCCCTTGGCAGGGAGGGTGGAACTGGATAGACTTTAAGTTTTGTTCCAACCCAAACCATTCTATGATTCTATGGTTCTAAACAGTTAGAAGAACTATAAGGTAATGCGGAGGAAACTACCAACCAATCAGCATAAGAACTGACAGAACTGACGAAGTCTGGTTCTTGACTAAGGCATTCACACCACTATTCATTTTGTATTATTTGGTGGAAAAAAAAATGGCTACCCAGAGAAAGCGTCTATATTTTGTGAAATATTACTCTCTTGTGTTCTTCTTCCTGTCTGGACTCCCAAATCAGTGTATTGTCTAATGTAAGTCTGATATCTGAAATCTTCGGTGGCATTGAAACTGTTGACAGGAGAGGCTGACTTTACAAGCATGACCTTCTCTGGAAGATGCGTGATGTTGGCAGAAATAAATGTGTTGAATAACAGGAGCAGGCTCTGAATGCAACAGAGCAAATCAGATGAAAATCTTATAGATCTAAACAAGTATGTACTTTGACCTATTGCAAAGGAGGAGGCTATTATAGGCTTAATTCTATTAGGGATAATAATTATATGCTACACTGATACCCAGGGTACGAAAGCACGAAGGTAAAATGAATGTAGTCATAAGAAAAAAGACACTTCCTGATGTTGCATTTCCTCACTGGGCATAAATCACACAACACTACCTGAGAGACACTCAAACCAGCCAGGGGACCACGTTTCTCCTCTGACCATGATGACTAAGAAGCTCTGACCTTCAAAACAATTTAACGCTTGAACTATGCTGAGCCTTTCTTCTTTTTCTTCCAGTGTCCACATAGCGAATTCTTGCCTGTTAATTCAAGTGCAACTATTGAACATGTTACCGTTATTCTCACAGTGATTTTCACAGCTACAAACCGATAATAGTGAATGCACTCTTTCTGTGCAATGCTATAAGATTTGATTTGCTGATGAGACTGCCATCAGCATAAGAAAATATTTGGAAAGTCTTTGTTGCTGACCAGTTTAGAAAGACTTAAAATCTTCTGAAAGATTATCATACTTATAATTTTAGTGAAACCTAAAGAACCCTAGATTGTAGTATTTATAATTAGTTTTTTTCTCATATTTTTTTAAAATTAAGGTGGTTGCCAACTACTGCAGGGCTATCTGTTAAAACTACCTGGTTCTACAATATGTTTTCAGGGCTAATTTACATGGTGATTGCATAGGGAAATATACTACCTCTGCAGTCATAATATGGCAACACTTCTGGTAGATTTTCATTTATGCCAGTGAAAAATATTTGGAACAACAACTTCTCCAATATAAGTTTTTTGCAATTTTGTCATTGTTTGTACATGAGATTTTAGTGAGGTTGGTGACAAGCTTTCTTTTAAATTACTTGCTATAAAGCATCTATCGGTAAAGTTTAAATGGTTCAATAGTCTACTTAATTTGTCCACTTTCTCTTGCTTTTCCTTTTTCATTTTTTCATTTATTTTTTTCCAGTTCTAATTTTTTTTTAACCTAAATTCTAGCATTTTGCCTAACAAAAATAAGTGACAGAAAAAAGTTACTTATAATTTTTGGTCTGATGTGGAATCTGCATCTGAAAAAAAAATCAATATAATTTTTAGTTAATGAAGCTATGGGGGAAGAATAACTTAATCTAAGCACAAGGACAGAAAAATAACAAATCATCTTCAGGCACAAGATTTAGTAAAGCTGCATTCCATTTTAAATTACTGAGCTTTTTTCCAAAATGCTGTCAGTGATGAGCATAATTTCCTTTTTATTTTGATGGATGGAGTCTTTATCTGCCTGTATTTTTTGTAAAGATTGTCACCTTTTAAAATTTAAATAAACTAACACAATTTCAGGTGAGCAGAATGTATGATCAAAAGTGGATGAAAGGTATATGTCAAGAAACTGTAGCAATACAATCAACTTCAGTCTGCAAGTAAGTCATTTGTTTCAGTTTCTGGTGAGATTAAAGTGTTGTGCAGGCAATGCAAGAGATTCCTTGATTGCGTTGCTAACAATTTCCTAATTCGTCTAGAGGGGAGAAAGAGCAACAATTCTCTGCCTGACCTGCTGCTTATGAAGAGGGAAGAAGTAGTGGCAAACATGGTGATAAAACAACAGCTGGGATCAAAGTGATCACAAGTCAGTTCAGTTTGTGATTCAAAGGAAGTCTGGAAAGACAGTCAGCAAGTTATGGCTGTAGAAGTCAGAAGAGCAAACTTCAGACTTTTTTTTGAGAATTGCTAAGCACAATTTCTTGGGATGCTGCCACAAAGGCATAGGGCCCTTGAAGGACAGGTAATTTCCAAATAAGAGTTATTGAGACCTCATGAATGAACCATCCTATTGAGCAGGAAGGAGGAGAATTCAGTAGCAGGCTTTCTTTGCTGAGCTTTCCGATGACCTAAAATGCAAGATGTAGACAAGCGTTGCTTGGCTGCTTAATGACAAAATCAGAAAACTGTTTGATTTGAGCTAAGACTTACAAGAGTCTTAAAGGATAACAAAAACTCATTCTGCAGGTGTGCTAGTTTCAAAAATGAAAGCAAAATTTAATGAAGGACAAAACTGATGAATGGGAGGGGGAAGACAATGTAATAGCATACAATATAGAAAAATCTGAAGTACTTAACATCATCCTTGCAAGGAATTTGAGGCACCAGAAGGTTATCGGAATATTCAGCGTAGATTTACCAAAAGTAAATCATGTGCTACTCCATGGTTAAATTTCCTGATGAAATGACTACCTGCATGGATAGGGGAAAAGTAGTGGCTGCACTGTCCCAACCAGTGCCACAGTGCAGGTTCTGCATTGAGCAAGAATGTCTCTTTGCTGGGTAAAAACACAGCTGACTCCACAGACACACCCGACTCCCACAGATGAACATCTGAGATCTGCTGAGGTGCGCATAGTGATTCCTTTTCCCCATGAGGTGCTCTGGGGAGTGACTGCAAAGCTATTTTTCATTTCCCTTCTGTGGGTAAGAGAGGCTGTAACCCAGGGAAAAAAATCCTTTAAAACTCCTCCAGTAACCTCTCATCCAAACATGAGAAAGCATTGGATAGATGTGTATGACTAAACCATAGCTGGAAAGAAGATATGCTTTGTAAAGATTTGGAAACCTTCTGGATAGACTTTTTTTTAATCACCTGGATTATATGCTGTCACGTTGCTCTTTAGCCTTCTCCCAGTATGACTGCGCTTATCTGCATGCAACATCAGACTTTGGTAAGGCTTTTGACAGTCTCTCAAAGCACTCTCGTTTGAAAGCTAAGGAAGAGTGGACTAAAAGAAGAGACTGGACTGGGAACTGAGTGAACCAGTGGGTTGAAAGGGTAATGATAATCAATTGACATCTGTCAGGTGGTCAGTGATGAGCAGGGCAGCTCAGGATACTTTGGGTGTCGGTGAATATCTTCACCAGTGACCTACATTATGACACAGAGTGCACCCTCAGCAAATCTGCAGAAGATAATAAATTAAGGGGAAGTGGTTAACATGACAAATGGAAGAGCTATATTCCATGGGGATCTTGATATACTCGAGGACTGGACCAGGAGAAACCTCATAAAATTCGGTAAGAAGTAGTCTACTCCTCAAGTGGAAGAGCTGCGCAGGTTTGTACAAAGCCATGAAACAAACATCTGAATTGCAGTTACACTGAAAATGACCTGGAGGTTATGGCAAATGCCAGGCTGAACACTGACCAAGGAGTGCACTTTTATTGCCAGAGAGGTAATCAGTATACTAAGCTATATTTGGAGGAGCATGGCCAGCAGAAAAAGATAAGTTCTTTCCTAGAAGACTGTGACCAGATCCCATTCATCTACTTCAAGATGGATGTGGAAATACAGGAGAGGTTCCAACAGATTCTCAAAAGTCCTAAATCACATGATGGTTAGAGGGATGTCGATGGAATGGGGACTTGTTTAATATTGTGAAGAAAAGAATCAGGGGCAATCTAAGAACACCCTGTAAGTATTCAGTAGCAAAGATAATGAAACCAAACTCTTCTCAGTAGAGAAAGACCAATGCCCGCAAGTGTTGGGTTTGGATATTTTGATTTTGGTTTGAGAGGAAAAATGAGACATCAAGTGGGTGGAGTAGTGCTGGTGTAGGTTGCTTAGGAGGTTTTGTGAAATATCAAGTCTTTGAGATAAAATCATGGCTGACCTGATCTAGTGTTGGCAATAATCCTGCTTCAAGCACAAGATTGGATGAGATGACCTACAAAGGTGCATTCCAACCAATTTTTCTGTGACAGTAGGGATTAAAAAACAGTTTCTTGTTTCAGGGCTTTTGTAAAACATTTATTAGTAATACAGCCAAGAGAGAATTTACAATTTGCTCTTTAGCAGATGTCTGCCTCCCAAGTTGCAGAAATCTTGAAATTATAGTTGAAAACCCTATAGCGTTTAGACGATTATTCCTTCTGCTTTAGTGAACAACACTGGCAAAAGATCCATAAAAATAAAAAACTGCCATCTTGAGATTTTACTTCCTTCTTAACTTCAGAAAATGGTAATATCAAACTCCTGTGCCTCAGCTGATAACAAATTCACTTTAACATTTAACTTTAGTTAGTTATTAAAGATTCATGGATGAAAAAGCTGTCTGTTTTGCTGTGAAATGCTTTTCTGATTTCTTTTACATCATTTTACATTTTCTGGATGAGGAAGAGATGCTGGGGATTGGAAGGGAGAAAAAGGAGAGCTATTGAGTTGAAGTCTCGGGGGATATTTTCCCCAATTTAAAGTAACATTCTTCAACTCTTTCTTGTTTATTTACATCAACTTACTAGTTGAATTGAGGGTATTTTATAGAAACACCTTTAAATTTGTATTGATACACAATGACTTTTCTGTAATAAACCACTACAGATAACATTATGATTTGTGCATTACAAAGCTATCAATAACAATTTTCTGGCAATGGCTTTACAAAGTGCAGCAATAAGAAAATAGAACTGCAGTTTTTAGTAGTGAGTCTTGAAAACTTTTCCTTTGGAATCTTTAATGGATTGACTTAGATCATGCATTGACAAAATACGCTGCATGCTTTAGAAGTGTACGTTTCTTGATAGGAGTTAGCAATGTTTTCTGTTAGGTTTTGTGAGGGAACAGAATTGAAACTCGTTTTTCCCAGAAGAAGATCAAGTACTGTAGGTAGAACTTCCAGATGGTGAATTTTATACCATTTTTTTATCTGAAGTTACTATACATGTGTTGTGTAAAAGTTACACAGAAGTACACTGATACAACAGTGTGAACTGTCAGGTAATTATGAGCTTTCAACAAACATATCATGATGCCTTATCCAAACTCATCATGTCACCTATGCCTTAAAGAGAATAAATTACATGTAGTAATATTGGGAGAGTGATAATGCCTTATATTTATTTGTAGAGCCATAGAATCATAGACTCAGTTATGTCAGAAAAGACCTTTAAGATCATCAAGTCCAACAGTAAAATCAACTCTTCCTATCATCTTCCTATTAAATCAATTGTAACTTTGGCAGATTAATAGTTCAAGTCAATATTTTCATTCTCACTTTGCCTGGGTCTGGGTTTGTTTATCTAGGGACAGCAAAGGTTGTATGTTTGTTTTGCTTTAAAATTTAGTGTATATTATAGCTATTATTTTAAAAGTAATTTTAATTAACCACTATTACCATCAAAGTAAATTACATTTATTTTTTAGCCATTACAGCTTAGTCATTTAAGGGATGGAGGAAGAATTACATGACTTAGCTCATGGTCTGTTCTAGTCTATTGTGTTCTGTGTTAAAAATTGTGGTGGTATTATATTTTGAATATTGTAATATTCCATACGTAGCTTAAGAGTGTTGAAATAGGAGAACTTACTAAACAGAAATCACATAGTATTTCTACTGCATTTGTGAAAATCTATCTAAATACCAACAAAAATAAGTCTTTGGAAAAACTGCAGTTTATTTATCCTTCAGAATGCATTTAGTATGTTTTTACAACGGAACTCTTTAAGTTTCTGTCCTCACACTGCAGTGTATCAGAGCTTCTCACGATTCTTTAATACTAACTAGACTGTTTAAAACAGCCATCATGACTGAGCACAGCATTATGTGGACAAAGTTAGTTTTTCTCTCTATTTGATTCTTCCAGTTCTTTCTGAAATAGAAGCATAACCAGGAGTTGTTCTGTTCTGTGCTCTGACTGCCCATTCCTGTTAGATCTGAATTTTGAAGAGACTGGAGGAATAGGGGAAGTGTGATTAGTAAGGAATTATGGTGAGATTGGGTGTGAAAATGAGGGAGAACTTTTCACTGGTTGTACTAGAATGGAAATCAGAAGAGAGGACTGGTATTTATTGGGTAAGATAATTTGGATTTGGAAAGGGAATTCAGGACAAGAAAAAATTCCTTTTTATCAGGGAATGCAGTGAGAGGACAAGGAGGCACAGTTTTAAGCTGAAAGAGGGAGGGTGTTAGATGATTTACTGAGAAGAAATGTTTTCCTGTGAGGGTGGTGAGGGACTGACACAGGTCACCCAGAGAAGTCTTGGATGCCCCATCCCTGGAGGTGCTCAAGGCCAGGTTGGATGAGGCATTGAGCACTCCATTCCAGTGGAAGGTATCCCTGCCCATGGCAGATGGATTGCAACTGAATGATCTTCAAGGTCCATTCTAACCCCAACCATTCTGCGGTTCCATGATTCTAAGATCAGTGAGAAATATGTGAAGAAGCATGAAGCAGCAGTGGAGAAAAACAGCCCGGGGAGGAGCAGCAATGAATTTCAGGGCTGCTGAACCAGCAGCTCCCTCAAACAATAAGGCATACGGTTTGGTATAAGACTGGGACAAGGGATAGAGAGAGCAGGTAGGAAAAGTTGCTGATAAGATGCTGGCAGAATCAGGATAGGGCCATCTGTCTCAAGAAAAGTGGAGAGGCAGGCATGATCCTTGCAGGAAGTCAGATTGTTCATTTGTGCTGTCTGTGCATCTGGAGGGTGGCAGCCTGCTGCTGAGATTGGTTACTCCTTGTATCTCACAAGGTAGAGTTCTCATGCTCTAGCTCTGGAGTTGGTGACCATGCTGATGATTATATTAAATGCAGTATGATGTCTCATAGTAGAATTTCCTTCTCATACTTGTAAAATACCTGTCAACAGCTTTTGAGGAAAAAAGTACACTTGCATTATTGGTTCCGTTCAGTGAAGCATGAAATTGCTAAATTACAAAGCAACTATTTTATATTTAATGTACTTAATACACAAATTTTATCTTAAATTAAATCTTAGACTTTACAAATGCACAATAATTCTATCATTTCATTTTGCTACCCCAAAATTATTTTAAATAATAAGTCTTAAGTTAGAAGAATAATTTATGTTAAGTTAAAAATTTAGTCATTGTCAAGTCACCAATTAGCCTGTCATGTCCTGAGTAACCTACACATATTTAATCAGGACTGTCAGAGATCCTCAAGTAATAGGATTTGACTATTTCTAATACAGTCAGTGGAAGCTACTTACTATTTAACACTTTAAAAAAAAAAATCACATTTCAGAATCTGCTTTGGTGTTTGTATGAAGATTTTTAAATGAGATAGAATTGGCAGTGATAGCACACAAGGAAACGGTAAATAACATTTTACCAAAAGAGTGGTCAAGCATTGGAAGAGGCTGCCCATGAAAGTGGTAAAGACTCCAACCCTGGAAGTGTTCAAAAAGTATGTAGATGTGACAATTTGGAACATGGTTTAGTAGGCACAGTGATTTCAAACCGGATGAGCTTAGAGATCTTTTCCAACCTTAATGATTCTATGATTCTATGTATTAATAGTGCATAGAGGAAAAGGATAAATCTGACTACATATTACATGTCTCATGGACATAGACTCTTAAAGCAGCTGTTACGGCTTTCAAAAGACATATTCGGATGATTCTAGTGAGTTCTTTGCCATTGTGAGCTCAGTATGCAAGAGCAGTAAAAAGGTAATGAAGAACATGAATAAGATCTGATAGTATGTTAGAAGACTGCAAATCAAAATGTTTTTCTATATGAACCTATGATAGATCCAACGCTTGATTGCTACTAAGAGGATGTGTGAGGAAGCTCCGAAGGGACTTTTTACAAGGACATGTAGTGATAGGATGAAGGGGAATGGCTTTAAATTGGAAGGCGGAAGATTTAGACTAGACTTTAGGAAGAAATTCTTCATGATGAAGGTGGTGAGATACCGGAATGTGTTGCCCAGGGAAATTGTGGATGCACCCTTTCTAGAAGTGTTCAGGGTGAGGTTGTTTCGGGCCTTGAGCAGCCTGATCTAGTGGGACGTGTCCCTGCCCATGGCAGGGGGGTTGGAACTAGATGAGCTTTAAGGTCCCTTCAAACCCCAAAAATTCCGTGACTCTGTGATTGTACATGGAGGCAATTGATAAAAGCTCCAGAAGAAGGTGATAGAGATGAGCAGGGGTTTAGCATGGTTTCCAGGCAGAGCTAGAAATCAAATAATTCCAGTACAGAAAAAAGATGTCAGAGACATATTGAACAGAGATCTGCAAAAGTATCTGTGACACAGAGGAGGCAAGAGGCAACTATTAGTAGCACTTTCTTACAACACAGATACAGGGAGTTTATATTGCAGTGCCATGTTTAAGCTGCAGAAAAAAGAGGGGTTGAAATGTTACCATACGTTATCTATGTGCAACCAAGCAGTGGGCTTACAGTAGACAAAGACAGAGGGTTCTGGGTAGGTGACATGATCAGTTTATTGGACTCATTGCCATAGGGTGTTGTAAAGCCTAAAATTAAAAAAAAAAGTTTGAATAGGGATGCATGTAAATGTTCAAATTCATGGTAGATAGGGATATTAACCACAACTGATCTGGATTTAGTTTCTGATCTGCATGGTCCTTAATGTGCTGATTTTCAGCAACTGAGTGAGGATTCCTTACTGTCTGTGTGTCCTAAAAAATCCCTGAAAGGGAGTCTGATAGTCAGCCATTTCCAATACTGCAACAGAAAATCATTATAGATTTTTTTTTAAGTATAACAGTAATTTCACTTCCTAATGGCTAAGAATAATGAGTGTAGAATTAGGTATAGAATATTAAAAGTTCTAAATTATACATATGCCTTCGTGTAGGCCATTTCATTCGAAAACTCATTTAAAATATTTAAATAATATTGTTAAGAGGCACAAGGAATCCTTACTCCACATAACTGGGCTAAAAGAAATTGCTGTCATCTTAAGCACTTAGTTAGCATTTATGGAAAACTTTAAAGCTCAGAAAAATAGCAGTTAGCAATGGAAAAGCTGAGGAATCTTTTATTATAGAAAGATTTCCAGAAGGAACTAAGGTAATTTACTTCTGGTATTTTCTTCCAGCTCTTCACTCACATTCTGTTTTTAATTTATTTGAAATAAATAAGTCATATGAGTGATTTGGTCTTATTTGACCTGCCAGGGCATAACCTGTGAAATAAAACCACCTTTCGTTTCTAAATAAAGCTATTGAAGAATAAGGTACATGGTTCTCCTAGGAGGTTACATAAACAAGAAACTAAAATTCTTGAGACACGTACATACAAATCACTGGTTATAAGAACTGGAAGAGTTCCATTGTATTAAATCGCCAATGATTTTTTTGAATAGTTCTTTCCATCCTTCCCAGCACCTTTATATTAGCAATATGAATGTATTAGTTGTCTTTACTGAACCTGAGTACAATTAAAAATTGCTACTCAGGAAAAAAAAAAAAAAGCTGAAAACTTGTTGCATTGTGAGATTTATTTTTGTTTCAGATTCAATTTAACATTTCCTGGTGATAGCCCTGCATATTCAATATGCCGTGAGAGCTTAGCTGGTTCCTTTCCATATCATAAAAGGTTTTAAAATCCAAAAATACTGAAACTGTTAAAATTTAATGTGTCTTGTTGGCAACGGAACCCTGCCAAATAGGATTCCACAACAAAATAAGTTACAATTAAATAGAGGACCCTGCAAGATTCCAAGGAGGGGACGGTTTTAATAAAACCATTTTCTTATAACTTTTGTTGTGCGGCACAGCTAGCCTGAAACAACAGCACAATGATGATCCAAAGAAGGGGAAATAAGGACTATAAACAATTAGGAAGAGTTGCTTTCTTTGGAAAATCTCTTATGAAATAAATAAATAGAACCATGTCAGATCCATCTTCACTTCCCACTGTTAATATTAGCTGTTCCACCAATTAGGTATACCTTTCTGTGGAAATTATGCTTCATTGAAGTTATGTCTGTACTGATTAACCATTCCATTTTTCAAATTTTTTTTTGGTTAGAGAAGTATTTTATGTCTCTCTGCTGCTAATACTGCCATTAAAAATCTTACCTCACGGTACTGAGTGATTTGATTCTCTCTCCTTGTTTGAATCATCAACTGAGGGCTGCTCAGACAAAAATATGATGCTACTTAAATTTTCTGCTGCCTTTCCTCTAGTTCTGTATGCTTGATTCTCATACTAAATTAATCATTTCTTTCTTAATATTGCTGCTCATCTAGATCCAGCAGTTGCTGCTCTCATTGTTGAGCTTGGGTTTTATCTCAGCAATAAAGAGAATTATAATGTATGTTTGTCACTAAATAAATAGTTTAAAAATAGAAAGGGAGCAGATCTGCTAAACAAGGAGTTACAGCAGCAACTAGTTATTTTTCAGAGAAGATTTATGTTAGATAATTAGTGATTAAAACAGTCATCAGAGAAGTATGCATTAATATTCACATATTTAGCAGTTTAAGGGCCTTTTTTGTGCAAGTATTAAAAAAATTGAGATAATGGACAAAATAAATCCAATAACTCAGTTCTTTGTTGTTTCTAATGTTAAAAAAATTACAAAAAATGCTTAGCACTTATTTTAAATAAGACAAAACCTATGAAGCTGTACCTGCTATATCTAAAAGTGATGCAATTGCAGATAGATTACAGCAAGTCAGTCCTTAAATAATATCTGTGTGTATATATATATATATTTTACATTTCTCTTACAGCATCCTAAATGACCTGCCACATGTTTTTAAATTCATCTCAAGAATTAATGCATCATAAAACAAGACCTCAATGTTTATGTTCAGTCTGGCTCTTAATTATTTTGCAAGAAAATTTAGATGACCTTGACTGCAATTTTTCGGAATGGAACCTTCGAAATTATTTCTAAATAGCAGTCTTTTGCACTCTTCTTATCCCATGCATTCAAACAAGACATCCTGTCTCTGTTATAGCACTGGAGAAGAAGATATGTGAGATGGGATTTACCAGGTGGGCTGACGACATTGAACAGAAGTTCTTTCTTCTTCCTCCAGTAAGCAGAAATAAAAATTGCAAGAGAAAATGCTGGAGGAGAAGAATCATTTAATAAAGTTGGGTGGTCTTATTAATTCTCTTTTTTTACAGTTCAGTATTGTTGTCTTCCAAAGTGCATAGGTACTATTGGGGTTAAGTGCTAGTTTTCTGTAGAGAACAGAGGGAGTCAGGAGGACATCTGAAGATAGTGTGTTGCAGCAGGTATCTTGTATTACTTTTAAGGATTATCAGCCTACATGAAGCACAGTTTGGGTGACCAGGACAGTCATCTGTCCAGTGCATTTTAATCATTGTCCTGCTTTCCATTTTTCATCCCAACTTTCAATTATTTTTACACTATTTGTTTTATACTCACTAAATCAAATTGGTAGATAAAATAAGTTTGTATTGATCCGAGCTGGGCCTTTGGTGTTACAGACTGCTTATTTTTCAATTTCTTGCTTTTGTGTGCCAGTAAAATGTGCAGCCAGGGCCAGTTATGCACTTGGAAGCATGGGCATGTACATATGAGTAGTGTTAAGGTATCTAAAAAAACAGTTCAGTCCATGATCTCAATGACCTCAAATAATGGTATGTGGTAAATATGTGATTATTATGGATTACCTCGGGCCAGTTCATGGGGCTTACAAGAGGTGCACTTGTAACTGGAATTAGCTGATACCCTGAATCCTGTTCTAAGCAGAGTCCAAACATTGAAAGGATAACAAATCTCAATTCCATTTTTTAACCTCAAGACCTCTCTCTTCAGCTCAGTTACAGAGAGTATGTTGTTAGCTAGGGCACAATGTCACTTATCTAATACCAATAAGTATTTATAAATACTTATAAATCATCACAATGACTTGAGAAAGGCTTGTTCCAATTTGCTTTAATCTCACTATCTAGCAAGACAGAAAGGAATGAAAAACACTGGATGTTTTAAAATTCACTGGGTTTCACGAGATATTATTTTTTTAGGGCTTTGTATTTGTTTTTGTAGGGTGAATTTGTTCTCAATATGTAGGTAGATGCCAAATGTTTACCTTCATTTTGCTTTTGGAAGCAGTTTATAACTGTCAATTAAAATAGCAATCCCTTGTATCTGTCAATCTCTGCAGCGTGATTTGTGCCTCAGCACAAGGTTGGATGGTCACTCGCTGATGACTCAGCGTGGATCAGCATTCACAATATATCCAAGGGGTAGTGACACTCTCATGTCATCCACCACTCAGAGAACAGCAGCAACATGCACACAGTGGGTTAGCAAGGTCATTATGGACTGGGTAGTGTTTTAAACCATGGAGAAATCTACAGATTTTATTCATCTTCCTGCAGTGAGGCAATACTTCTTCAGTTTTCCTAGTAGGTATCATTTATATTTGATATTTGTACTTGTCCTTTAATATACTGCCTAAAATAAAAAATTTCTTCTAAGGAAACAAAAGGCAGCATTGGTCTGAAGTAAAATAGTAGAAGTGTTTTATTACCCTGGATTTTTGTGTAAAAGCAGTAATCTATTTAGTAAATAAATTATTCTATCCAATCTCTGAAACAAATGTGAAATGTGCTTGTAAAAAAATAATTGCTACCTTAAACACTTTTAAAGGGCTTTTAGTTAATGCTTGACAGAAAGGTTTTTAACCAAATGGGTAAAAACTTTGCTATTTTGATATTTGGTAACCTTAAACTACCGTTTTTTTTAAGTAAAGTTTTCCCTGGGAAAGTCAGGTACAGAAATTTCTCAAATCATATGTCAGATTACTATGAATAATGTTATTAGCATTGAGTGAGACCAGTTTTTAAGTAAAGCAGGTACTCCTTGTCCCCCAAAGGACAAAACCAGAAATGGACAACAAGGGAAAATATGTTCTCTGCATCTGCCAGTGCATACACAACCTTAATAAATTCTAGTACCTGTGAAAGTCACAGCAAAACCCACACCCTTGTGAGGCACAGTGCAGCCAGGAGAACAAAAAGAGTTCATTAACTGCCTGGCCTCTTGATATTTTCAGGCTTTTGAAATAAGATTTTCATCTAGCTTATACCGTATTACTGTGATTAAAGGCAGTGGCATACCGTGGATCTTCTGGCAGAGGCAAGGATATGACAAAAATTGGATCTTGGCAATCTCTAGAGCAGAAACTTCAGGAAATTATGTGTCAAGTTTTACTCTGACAGTAGGCCCAAAGGTTTCTGCTGGGCACAACAGAGGAGTTGGAGAAGTTGAATGATGGGAAGTGTACTACGTATGTCGTGCATTTTTTTTTTTTTGACAACTTTCTGCTGGTTGTCTCCTGTGGATTCCTGGCTCATTGTTACTAAAGGCTGCATCCCCTCCTTCCCTGTTCCCAGGTGGCTTCCAGGGAGGTTCAAGGTAAGTATTGCCTCTCCTGAGTGGTTGGCCTCTGGGCAGCAGAAGAGAAATGCAAGGTGACCTGTCAGTGTCAGTTTTAGCTTCTTATTTTCCATATCTATCTTCGCAGACTGCTGTCTGTAATTTGGAGCAGCAGTGCAAGTGGGATTGCAGTAGCCTTGTCGAGGAGGTTAACTGTTTAAGATGCAGTCTGCATCACCAGATTCTGAAGGTTAAATCTGAAAAGAGAGCAAAGAACTCTTGAAATGAAATGAATTGTCTTCCAATCAGATTAATTTCGTACAGTTTTTCACCATCAGTGCTATTACAGAATATGTCTCAATTTGACTGCAGCTCTACCTGCAAAGCCTCAGTTCACTGGGGCAGGAGTATGTTGTATTAACTAGTAATATCTACTTCATCTTTATCTTAAATTAATGGGAAAAAATACCTGTTTTCCGATAATAAACTTTGTATTTTCCAGTATGCAATGCTCAAAGTTTAGATCATAGAACTCTGTGCAGAAATGTTGTTAAATTTTATAAAGAAAGAGTATGTGGAAGTATTCATCGCTGATCTTCAGGGATAAAGTATTCCCTTTCAGGGCAACACTTCCTATAAGTCAGTTTTGTGGCCCACTTATATTGTGTATATGATTATATACAGTTGTTTGTGTGCTGTAATACTGTGTTATCAAATTCTAATGTTTCCTTGTCAAAAAATGTATGCTTGTCAGAAAAGCCCTACTGAAAAGGTCTTGATGAATTTGCTATGCATGCTTTAAAATTATTACTGTTTTCTCTGTATTCTTGGCCACTAATAAGCACCTGATCTTTTTACTCTTGTCTCTATCACCAGGCCTCCTGAACCTGTTTACAGCACTGTGAACAAACTGTGTGATAAACCACCTTCTCCTAGGCACTATTCCCCTGTCGAGTGTGACAAAAGCTTCCTTCTTACAGCTCCCTATCCCCACTACCACGTAGGCCTGCTCCCTGACTCTGAGATCACCAGGTACTGCATGCGCTTCTTCCTCACCTCCTTTGTTATAGTGCATGAACACCACTAGATTTATCTCATAGTTTGCATCCTCACCACACGTCTTCTTCTACAGCTTGTGCATTTATTTAACCATATTTTCACATCTGCACTACTGGAAGATATATGCTGCCTCAGTATATAATTTTGGTCATCCAAAATCCAGTGATGAGCACAGGCAATGTTTTGGTCCATTGGAATGGCGCTCTAAAATAGGTTATGTAGTATCTATCACATTTTATGACTGAACTCAGTATTTCTTTGTCTGTGAGTAAGGAAAGTGGCTAAGACTTCACTGAAAACTGTAGTGATTTGTTTTAATTCAGTCATTTTATTTCTGTCGTGCATACTTTGTCACCGAGCATTTTGGTGTTTGTAGGGTGGCTACATAAGCCATGCAGAAGAAACAGCAAAAACTAATCACTTCCCTCACCTAATCATGGTTGGGAGTACATGTAAAATTTAACTTTCTCTGGACTAGCTGTGCTCTGAGAGGACTTTTCCAAAACCTAAATTTATGAACATTTCCATAACTGAAGTAATGGAAGATATTTCTATAAAATACTGTCAGAAATTGCCCCATGAGAAATATTTAATAAAGAAAAACATGCTATCCAAAACTGTAAACTACAATAAGAAAGCTATTCTATAGCCTACTAGGATAGTAGTAAACCATTTCCAAACAAGATCTGGTAAATAGAAGAAGAGATAGGCACAGGTTTTCTAGAGGATCTTGAATGCTTCCTTTGTCAGGAAAAAAAAAATCAACTTCTATACACTAGAGCAGAATAAAAATTATTGTATTTGGAGTTTTGATCATAGACTCTTTCTACAGAAAACACTTTTGAAAGAAAACAGTAACGTGGGAAGAGAAGAGCACAATTGTGTAAGTCGGAAGGAAAATGGTAAATTAATATAAGATACAGTAACAGGAAAGAAACCTCAGGGATTTGAAAAACAGCTGTAAAAGGGAGTGCAGTGCTATGAGATAGAAAGCTATATTTAAAAAGCAATAAGACAAATACTAGTGAAGAATGCAATAGATGTGGCAAAAGGATGCAGAAGCTTTCAGTTTACTGGAATGAAAACTGTGTGTCTTCCAGAAAACAAATATAAAGATGCTTAACCACTGGACAAAGTCATTAGTCAATCTGTTCAAGCCAGTGAAAGCTTGGGTGAAAACCATTGATAAAGGCAATATTTCAGAAAGGTAGGGTGCCAGACACTAACAGCTCCATCCACAATACTTGACTTTCTCTGCAAATATTACCTTAGAGGAAATAACTAGCAAAAAATTAGTTAAATGACTTCAAATCTTTAGGTATGGAGTACATATGAGTATCTGTAAGGGTCACCATGCTTCTGTGTGTTTAGAGCCGGACCACAGAAGAGTTCATTGTAAGACTCTTATTTTTAAAATGGTCCCTTTAGAAAAGATGGGACAAACCAGAACTAGAAAATTGAACAAGAATGTTCTGAGAGATCTGGGGAGTTGTGAATTGGGAGCACTGAGGATTAGATTGTGGCTTCTTAACTATAGGGAGATATAATTCATTGCTGAATGGTCAGTCTCTACAGACATAGAACTGTCAGGACTATGGACACTGATCGGTGTAAAACATTTAATCTGTTAAGGCTGCTTTCTGCAGACCAGATACTCAGATGCCAGCAATCAGTGGAGAGCCCTGGAGAGCTCATAGAACTGGGCCATTTTGCCACCTGAATGTATAATGGTCTACACACTTTTGCTTTATTGTGTGATTGATTGAGTACTTGGTCATCAGACATTTGATGACCTGAAACCAGGATTTAAAAAGCTGGGGCTTGTTCTACTGTCTCTAGTTAACAATTGTCTTTAAGAACAAGATTTCATTTCTCTTCGATCCAATTTGATGTAAAATTAAGCTCAGTTTGTCAATTTCAACACTCCAACAAAAACTTCAGAGAGAACACAAAAGGCAAGAAAAGGCACAACTCATCATTAAATGCTCTGCACTGTGGTCTACTACATGCTGTGGTAAAGGCAACTGATTGCTATAATTTATACTTCCTTCCCTCTGTGAAATAAGACAGGTTTTGATGTTCTCAAATACTGTCATTTTTTTTCATAAGAATCTTTGACTGCGGAAGAAGACATTTGAAATAATATTTCACCGAATGCATTTGGGGAGGAATGTGACAGTTTTGCAACATATACATGATCCAATTTCCATACTGACTCAATATTCACAGTTGGTGAACAGAGTTTAGAGAAGTATTAATCCCATTTTATCCCTAGTCCAAGTGACTACTTTGGCAGAAGTGTTCATTATAGGCAACCCTAAAGTAATGCATCTCAGCGCAGTAGTTTATGGCATATTTAGAAGAATTAATACATGAAAAGACCTTGTTTTATATCTGCAGCTGTGATATCACCATCTCTATTGGAAGCTGTACTAGAAAAAAAACCTTTCAAATATTGACCAGATGTTTTGAAAGGTCTCCCTTAACCCACCTGAATTCCTCAAAGCCCTTTTCTTCCACATTATACACTTCCATGGTCTCAAACCAAATATAAAGATATATCTCCCTGCAGGTTTCCTAGAGGGAGTGTTTCATCAGAATTTGTCAGCCTCAGGAGGAAGCTTTGAGGAGGAAGGGACAGGCATTATTTGCTTGCTTTGGTAACTGTAGTCATTGTCACATCTCAGTGTTCCCATATTCAGAATCTGCTGCAAGAAATTTGGCTTGACAAATAACTCCTCCAGAGGAAGAGGGGCATGGAGCCATGTTCTCCCTATTAAAATGCTTGTAAACCAGCCAACGCCTTTCAGGTTGCTGCTCCGGATAACTTGTCAGCTACTCCTCAGATGATTGTTTTGTTAAGGCTCATTAACTTAAAAAGCAAAGAGAATTCATAGGCCAAATCCTTATTTGTCTACAACAAATTCAAGTTTATAACCTTTCCTTTCATAGTGGCCTGTCTTATCTCCTGGGAGATTTGGAGGTCTTGAAAAATATACTCCCATTTAAGAATAAAAGTAATTTGGTTTTTGTTGAATTATCAGTTCATATGAATAGATATTAACAGGGCTATATCAATGGGCAACAGCTGAAAATCTGTCCCATTGAAAGCAGCAGTAGAGAAAGAGTTTTGGATCAGTAAGTTTTCCTTTGAGAGTACCACATGGGAATAGATGCATAGTATTCATGTTCTGGCCTCTGTCATTATTGACAATGTGTACTAATAGAAGGTTATTGGCAGCAAAAGGAAATTACAACTCATCGATGTAACACACTTTCTGCAAAAACAAGACTTTTTGTTTCTGCATTAGGCAACACAAAACTTTCCATTCTCAGTCCCTGCAGTGAGAACTTCATTAAGTGCACCTCTCCATAGACACACTTAAAAATGCTTCAGTTTTGCTCTCAACTAACTTTCTGTTTTCTCTGAAATCTTTTTGGCACAGTGATTGCTAAAGGTCAGACCTGATGTTGCTGGTTTGTGTGATGTTTTTTTCCCCGTAGTTATTTGCTTTTCTGTTAAGCCATTTATCACGTGATTGCATCAATATTTTTGAATACATAGCATCATAGAATGGTTTGAATTGGAAGGTATATTACAGATCATTCAGTTCCAACACCTCCTGCCATGGGCAGGAACACATTCCACTGGATCATGTTGCTCATTACGTCATCCAACCTGGCCTTGAACACCTCCAGGGATGGGGCATCCACGACCTCTCTGGGCAACCTATTCCAATGCCTTAGCATTCTCCCAGTAAAAGATTTCTTCCTAATATCTAATCTAAATCTCTCCTCCTACAGCTTAAAAATGTAGGGAGGGAACTACGAGTAGGGTTTTAGACTTTGTAGTAATGGGATAAAAGCTTGGGAAATTGCCCCTCCCAAGAAAATAATAGGTGAAAATTTTCTTCATCTTAAGTCTAGACTTACAGTTTCTCATGATTCTTGGGTACCTGGATTAAAAGTATTTGGCTTGCTTTATAAATCAAGATTTTCTTTTTGAAGCCAACCTCAGTTCTGGCTGACACTGTGATCTGCAGTCTTAGGCAAGGCAGTTAATGACTTTGTCCTTTGTTTTCTCTGCCTCTGAAAGAGGTTTAACAATGATGTCATAGAGCTTCTTTGAAAACTAAATCTGATAAAATAGCACCCTACTATTAACAGTAATGTGTGTTATTATTTAATAACATAAAAGTTACTTTAAGGTATTTGATGAATTAGATTAATAACATCAATTCTTGGGACCACCAGTATTTCCTCATCAATGGGGATTAGGGAGAGAAAATAACGTTGGCATAGGGGTCTAGACCAGTCTTTTGTAGAAAACAGCATGCCATTTGCATAGAGGTAACTGAGCCCTGGCTGGCACTAAAGAACTGTACAAATAGGAGTGTGCTGCAACATATGCAGGATATATGGGCAAGGAGACTATGATGTCCAGAATCCTGTTGAGGGAACTGGAGTTGTTTAGTCTGGAGAAGACCTCATCACTCTCTGCAGCACCCAGAAAAGCGGTTGCAGTGAGGTGGTTGTTGGTCTCTTCTCCCAAGGAACAAGTGATAGGACCAGAGGAAATGACATCAGGCTGCAGCAGGAGAGGTTTAGATTGGATGCTAGGAAAAATTTCGTTAACAAAAGAATGGTTAATTATTGTAACAGGCTGCCTAGGAATGTGGTGGAGTCACCATCCCTGCAAAAAGCCTGTAAATGTGGCACTTAGGGACGTGGTTTACTAGGGACAGCGGGATTGGGCTGATGGTCTGACCGGATGATATTAGAGGTCTTTTCCAACCTTAATGATTCTATGATTTCTATGATTAATGATTGGTGTATGAGGCAACCTCCATTGTGTGGGTGTATTCCCACAGCTTCCATGCAAGTATGTGAGGGTCACTACACTCTGGTGGTCTCTACAAGCAGGCAGTGCAATACTGAGCACCGCTGCTTTTGGTCACCCCATGTAATTGTAGGGATCCCTGGGATCCCTCTGTAGGTCATGAAGAGATGGCTGAGAAAGTGCTGACCACTTTTCACTTGTCCCAGCAGGAAGTTAAGGTGACTGCACTTGAAGCTGTTTTCTTCACAACAACCTTCTGGGAGCAAGCTTGTTGTCAAAATGATGCTTATAACTGTACTGGTTGCTGCCTTCCAGGGACATTCTTGTCATCTTTATTGAAATTCACATAGTACAGGAGTTCTCACTGTCCCCTTTACAATCCCATGTGTTTAATATAGGAATTATATCTCCCAAAACACAGCTAGGCATATTTTGAGGCTTTTTAAATGCCTGGTAACCTTAAAATGGGACCCATCAAAAAGCAATATAAAGAACGGATGTTATGAAATTGAAACTTTAATTTGCCCCAAATGAGCATAACCACTTTTAATTAATTTTAAGTGAACTTTTACTGCTTAGTTTTATTCATTTACTTATTTTGTGTGAAAAATTAAAATAACTACAAAACGAAATGAGTCTGTTTTAGGCAAATCACTTTAAATGCTTAAGTATTTAAAATCAGAGTTGGAGTAGGCTTGTGCTTTTTCCTATTTTAACATCTTGTAATCAACTTCTGGGCTCATCTGTGTTTTACACTATCCAGCCACAGAGAGCAGGCTGTGAACTAACCCTACCACATAGCACTGTTTAAAGACTGGGGAAGGAAAAAATGCAAAATTATTTCTGTGGATTTTTGAACAGTAAAATGGGAAATACTGAGGTTCAGCTTCTACATTGTCAATGGAAACAAGTTAATCCCATAATCACAAAGATCACAGAATCATAGAATGGTTTGGGTTGGAAGGGACCTAAAAGATCATCCAGTTCCAACACCCTGCCATGGACAGGGACACCTTCTACCTGCCGTGGGACCAGGTTGCTCAAAGCCTCACCCAACCTGGCCTTGGACACCTCCAGGGATGGGGCATCCATGTCTTCTCTGCGCAACCAGTGCCAATGCCTCATCACACCCACAGGAAAAAAATTCTTTCTGATATCTAATATAAATCTCCCTTCTTTCAGCTTAAAACTGTTCCCCCTCATCCTATCATACAATCCTTGATAAAGAGCCCTACACAGCTTTCTTGCAGGCAAGATAAAACATCTTTAGAAAATAAAAGATAGCTGGTTAAAATAATTCTTGATAAAGTAGCTCCCTAAAACCATAAGGTGGTATTTTGAAAAATGAGCAATGTGACTTTTTGTTTTCAGAAGTGAGTTTAAGACATATCTATACACAATTTAGGCATTCAGAGGCATGGAGCGTATAGCAACCTCTAAACAATTTAAGAGATTAAACTGGTCATCATAGAGGCTGGCTTGGGTTCTGATGTTCATACTGACGGGAATTGAACCATCTTGTTATTTATTATTTCAGTGACAATTAGCTATATAAGTGCTATGGCCTTCACTCCCTAAACAACATCTTTAGGAACTCAAGCACTTTTTTAACTATGGCACCTAGACCTTTCTAAAACTAAGCTCAAAACCCTGACTCTCACACAGGAACACACACTGCAGCGGCTTATAAGGACACAGACAATTACATACCCATTGTGCTTAACTGGGTTGTGCTACTTCTGAAAGAAGCTCCAGAACTGCAATACTTTAGAGTTATATTGTTATTAGGCAAAACAAAATCTGCATAAACTCTGTTGATTAGCTGTCTGCAACTCAAATGCAATGTCTCAGTGTAGATTGTCCCTGCTTGTAAATCAGACTCCTGAGACCTTTAAATGATTTAGGATCTTTTGGAAATTATGCAAATTAATCATGGATTTTCCTTATCATTTTCAATTGAAAATTAAAAAGTCTTAATTGGAACTGTTTCCTTTAATGTTTTTCTAATCCTGACCCAAGTGTTCTCTTTAAGTAAATGATCCAGTCATATAACTGTTGTAGTTAATGAAAGAAAAATGATGTTGCCTTTCTGCCTCAGCTTTCATGTCATTTTGTGTGGATAAATCTCTGACTCTAATAGGCACAAACTTAAAAAGACTATCTTATACACTTTCCTTTTTTTAATTACAAAGTTTCTATTTTGAACACTTAATTAAAACAGTTAGGAAGATGCACCTTTTAAAAACTCAGAGAGATTATTGCAGGAGAATCTTAACCTGTAAAGGCATAAAATCTCTATAGTTCAAGTGTTTAATTATTTAAAGTTACAGAAGTCTTTCAGGTTAGCATGGGATGCTTCAAGTTAGACCTGCTGAGCTTTATTTCCAGTAGTGTTGCTGACTAATTCTATTTGGTTGAGCAAATCACTTGGTTCCATTTACTCTGGGTAGTTTTTTCCAATGTTCTACCACTCTTTCACTAAAGAAACTTTTCCTAAAATCCAATCTAAACCTTCCCTGGCACAACATGAGGCTATTTCCTCTCATATCATCCCTTGTTTCTTGGGAGAAGAGACCAGCACCCACCATGCAACAATCTCCTTTCAGGTAGTTGTAGAGGGTGATAAGGTTTCCCCTGAGCTTCCTCTTCTCTAAACTAAACAACCCCAATGAGAAAGCCAAAGAGAATAGAACAAAGTTTTTAAAAGGGAAAAAATAAGCTTTTTTTCTGTTCCATGATTTGGGCAATATTTCCTATTTTTTAAATATATGTTTTATTTTCAGAGATACTGTGTTTTGTTGTGCTACAGATCCTCTTTTCTTCATATACTGCAACCAAGGAAATTAAACTGTATGTACATAGCTCATAAAATGGACAGAAATATTAACTCAGTTAAGTAGCAGTATTTTCTTTACTGTCTTTAGAGAATAAAAAAAAAATCAGTTCTCATTAAGAAAGCATCTGTAAATCACTACTATTAAAATTTCCCTGCTGTTATGATTATAAGCAGAGCTGCAGAAAGACTTTTGGGGACAAAGGAATGAAGTTTCCTTCCTTTCCACACCTATAACAAGCCCTGAAATTCAGTCCCTAAGTAAGACACAGGGAACACTCCTGAGGTAATAAATGCCAGTTCCTCTGGCTTTTTTGGATGGATGGTGAAGACTGGAATGATCATTTCTGTTATTGTTTATTCTCAACATATGTAAGCTCTGTCTGAAACATCTTGTTCTGGTCTCTAAAAATCCTCTTGAAACTGTTCTTCCAAAGAAATAGAGCACTAAAACTCCAGACACAATGTTCAAATGCTTCCGAGTGCTGGAAGAAATTTGAACACAGGTTTTTAATATTAGTTCCATTACTGGTTCTGGTGTATTCATAATAAATGATTAAAAAAATGACAGAAACTGTCACTCTGCATAGGAGTGCTACAGTAGCAAGCCCACGGAGCCATTCACTAATTCAAATCCTGTCCACAGTGACAAAAGTTAATGGCAATTTTTACCTGACAACTGTCTAAAGGCCAATATGAGAAATGGGTTTGGAGAGTTTCATTCCCGTGGACAAGTTTCCACATCATAAAAATCATCACTCAGCCTGTCATAGTAATTGTTTGACTCTCGGCTCATCAGAAAAAAAGAGGAACAGATTTAACCTGGAGAACAAATTACACTTTTTACCCCAAGAGAGAGTTCTTTGAGCTTAGAAATGAAATGTTGCTGTGGTGACAGGGTAAATAGAGCTAGCCTGTGGCTACTATGCTGTACCTGTTGGGGGAAGAATAATTTTCAGGGTTGTAGCTGCACAAAAGAGCAAGAAAACTTACTGGTTAGAGCAAAGAGCTAGGAACCAAGGAATTTTCCTGTACCCCTGACAGCTCGTATGACCTTGGCAGATCAATACTTTCCTGCAGTTTTGTCCAGCTATGAAATAACGTGATGCATCCATAGACACCACCAGCAGTTCTTGGAGTTAACAGTTTTTTCCAACATGTGCAGATGTGCATGACTTTCTGCACAGCATCAAAAAGTCATTATTAGTAACAAGTGGAGTGATAGGAGGCATCATGGGTGGGACCTCTAGTTATAGAAAATTATAATAGTAATAATGAACCTACCCTCAGCCCTGTGCCATTTTTGTTCTATACTACAGTTATCCTACTGGAGTAATGTACTGCTGACTCAGGCCTCCAGACAATTTTATATCTAATTAACATCATTTATTACTGATGACATAAGCCCTGTATGTAGATACTTGTAAATGACTTGTCCATTTCTGTTTGTTTTACCAAGTCAGTTAAGATTTGACTTTGAACAGGCTATGTCTAGAAATAAGATCAGCCCTGCAGAGAGGGACTTGGGATTGCTGGTGTCTGCTCACAGCCCGGAAAGCCAACCTCGTCCTGGGCTACATTCAAAGCTGGGGGGCCAGCAAGTTGAAGGAGGGGGTTCTGCCACTCTACTCCACTCTGATGAGATACCACTTGGAGTACTGTGTCCAGCTCTGGGATCCTCAGTACAGGAAGGATATGGATCTGCTGGAATGGGTCCAGATGAAGGAATTATCAGAGTGGTGAAACAAGTATCCAGTGAGGGCTGGCTGAGAATGTTGGTGTTGTTGGGCTTGGAAAAGAGAAGGCTCTGAGGAGACTTACAGCAGCCTTTCCATACTTGAAGGGGACTTATATGAAAGATAGGGACAGAAATTTGAGTGGCTCCTGTTGCTACAGGACATGGGTTAATGGTTTTCAAATAAAGGAGGGAAAATTTAGACTGGATGTAAAGAAGAAATCTTCTACAATGAGGGTGGTGAAACATAAGCACTGGTTGCTGCAAGTTGTGGATGCCCCACCCCTGGAAGCTTTCCAGGTCAAGTTGGATGGGACTCTGAGGAACTTGCTCAAGTTGAAGATGTCCCAGCTCATGAACTTGAGCTTTTGAAGAAACAGGGAAAAAAAGGCATTGCTAGAACGTGTCTATGTATGCAGAGATATTCAGTGCCAATTTGCAATGGTAGAACAAATTGACAGAGGAGTTCATCGTCAGCCATGATTATTACAATCTTCTATATCAATGTGAAGTTACTGGGAAAAGTTCATTTAGTTTTGCTAAGAAAGAAATAAAACCTTCATACATTAGGAGTGCAGAAAGGATTACAAACCCTAACCATCCCCAAATTTCATGAAAGTCTAGTTATGCAACTGACCTTTTGGATTGAACCTAAATTTCATCTAAGTTGTCATTGTAAATTTGCATGCAGAATTTATTAATGTGTCGTGGTTTATCCCCAGCTGGCAAGTCTACATCACACAGCTGCTCACTCACTCCTCCTCACTTGTGGGATGGGCGAGAAAATCAGAAGAGTAAAAGTGATAAAACTCGTGGGTTGAGATGAGAACAGTACAATAATTTAAATAGAATTATGAAGACGATAAAAATAATAATAATGATAAATTTTAATGAAAAAGAAAATAACTAAGGGAGAGAAGGAAGTGAAATCCATGAAAGACAAGAGGTGTAAATGAAAAACAATTGCTCACCACCAACCAGTTGATACCCAGCCAGTCCCAAGCAACATCTTTCACCCTCCGCCCACCACACTCCCCTAGTTTATATACTGAGCATGATGCCTTATGGTCTGGAATATACCTTTGGCCAGCCTGGGTCAGCTGTCCCAGCTGTGTCCCCTCCCAGCTTTTTGTGCTCCTCCAGCCTTCTTGCTGACTAGGCATGAGAAGCTGAAAAGTCCTTAACTTAGTGTAAACACTACTTAACAACAACTAAAACATCAGTGTGTTATCGACATTATTCTTACCCTAAATCCAAAACACAGCACTATACCAGCTACTAGGAGGAAAGCTAACCCTATCCCAGACAAAACCAGGGCATAATGTTCTGGGATCTTAAATAATTTATTCTTAAAAGGTTTTTATTTCATTTTTAAAGAATGGCACTAGAAGCATCTAGCTTATCTTAATGCTCATAGTGCACAAAACCAGTACTGTAACTGCATAAAAAGCAAGGTCAATAGAATGACAAGATGTAAAAATACATTTTTGTAGCTCACAAAGGGAAGCAGAGGAAGATTTAGTCTGACTTCCAAAATTAAAATTTTGATATTATTAAGGAAATACTAGAAGAGAATTATTACAATCCTCAGGAAGATGTATAGACAAGTTCTTTTTTCAGAGTATTTCCATACTCTGTGCAGAAAACGAATCACTCCAAAGATAATTGGAGTTGCTTGCTGTATCTTTTGGGGGTCATGCTGAGGTTCTTGCTTTTATCCTGTTGAAATCATTACCCTGATGAAGTGAGGAGCAGGGAAAATATGACTCTAAAATGTGAAAGCAAACTTTTGTATATGGGTTTGCACATCACATCACATCATATTGGTTTTGATTTGATTACACTGACTTCTAAGAATCTGTATTCTGAATACCAATGGCTGTATCCTTAATGGCTGCTTTCCTAAAAAATAAGCCTGAAACCATCATAATGTATTACACTGTTTAAAGAGAAAAGATAGAAGCGTGCACACCTGAAATGCACTGGAGTCCTCATGGGGGGAGTGCACAGTATGGAAAACAAGGGTCACTTGCTCCTACTCACTGGTAGTAAGGTGCATCTTCGTGGCCCAATGCAAGATCATTGAGATACTTCTGAGCTGGTTATAGTCAAATTAGTTTAGTTGATGAAGCAGTCTGACCTGCTCCTGATAAATGCCCACACTGATTAATAGTTGACTTGGGTATAATCAGCAATATGTGCAGACAGTTCAGTTGCTGATGTGCTGAAAATTGCATAAGCTATAATCCAAACTCTTAGCCTATTCAGAGTACAGTGACGAAGAGTTGCAGGTAGAAGGACAAACGTAATATCTATAGCAAGACTGTGTCTGTACAGAAGTCATGCAGGTTTGATTAGGATACAAACTTAGGTAATGCTGTCATTGCACTACGTCGAAGAGAATTTGCTTCTAATATTTCAGACTCAGCAATGTGAGTGAAGGTTGTTAATTTTTCATATCAAGACTTTACAACCATTTTATATGTTATACTACTTTAGTGAAAGTGTATAAAAAGTCTTGGTTTATGAAGACATCTAAAATAGTCAGTGAATTCATGAGTGTCCTTGAAATCCCAGGTACTGTCTAGTACCTTGAGGCTCAAATGTTTCAAACTTCTTTCAGATGATATGCACAGAGCAATTAGAAAAGGAAGTATGCAAAGAAGGAAAGAGGGCTCTGGGGAGATGTTATAGAAGCAGCCTACAGAAAAGCTAGGAAGTGGAACGCAGGGACAGGACAAGGGGGAACAGTTTTAAGCTGAAAGAGGGGAGATTTCAATTAGATATTAGGAAGAAACTTTTCCTGTGAGGGCGGTGAGGCACTGACACATGTTGCCCAGAGCCCAGAGAAGTTATGGATGTCCTATCTCTGAAAGTGTTCAAGGCCAGATTGAATGAGGCTTTGAGCAACCTGATCCAGTGGAAGGTGTCCCTGCCCATGGCTATGGGTTGGAACTGCATGGTCTTTAAGGTTCCTTCCAACCCAAACCTTTCTGTGATTCTATGATTCTATAAAATTTACTCTTGATGGAAATTTTAGTATATTTTTCGTAGTGGATTTTGCCTGGTTTACCTGATACCTCTTGCGGTCATCACTCAAAAAATACATTCACATTGGTACCTCATACACTGCAGAACTGGGTCTTTCAGCTAGGTTACTGAAAGGCTGTGCTTTGAAACAAAAAATTCAAGATCCAAACCATACTGTCAATGAACAGAACACTGCAATCATGTTCAGTCAATTTCTTTTCCTTGCCATAGCACTTTTAATTAATGACGACTACAGTTTTCTGTTTTGACAAAAGTGGGACTTGGCAGCAAGCATCCGCAAGGGAAGATCAGGCAAAGTTATGTCTCGATGAAGTCAGAAGTACATTGACTTCTTGTTGCTTGGACAATCCAAGAATAAGTGTGGCCACATAATACTAGAAGCAGGTTCATACTTTCATGTCAAGACTAACTCCAAAGTCACATGACATCATCTGCTGTAGCATCTTAAAGATTGTTTCTCAAGAAGTTGCAGTCTATTTGAATGCACTACTGAGTATCCTTCATAAAGAATAGCATCACATGGACTATAAATACTTAATTATTGGAATGGTAAATTGATTTGCTGTTGACTTAAATAAATCCAGCAGCATGGACCTTTGCTGAGGAATAAAGCTTAAAATGCAAAGCTGCAATATGAAATTCTAATTCTTAGTAATCACCACTACAATGAAAGAGAGAAAGGATTTTTATAAAAGCTAACGTAAACTGGCTCTTCAGAAGGATAAAATATGTTGTATTTTTGCACATCAGATTTATATAATTTTGTCCAAATCAACCTTTCTTGTTTATACTTTCCAATTCTGCTATTATTTCATTAACATTTCACAATGAAAAAAAATTAGCTTAATTAGTGTCATCTGACAGAAAATCAACATTGATGCAAATTATGAAACGACAGGTCTCCTCCAGTTTGCCAACAGAAATGGTGAACAGCACAAATTGATTTTACTATTGTCTATCCAAATGTATTAATATTGCTCCCATCACTATAACAGTGTGGATGTCTCATTAAACTTTGTTGTTTTAGAGACAGGGAGCTGACAGAGAGGATAGATGGCTTTACTAAGGTCCTAAAGGAAATCCACAGTAAGACTGGGAAGTTGCAGAATCACTTTCCAAAAAGAGCAATAAAGGACACAAATCAAGAGAGGTTGTGCAAATTCAAATTTGAGTAGCATATGTATGAATTTAAATCAATGAGATAGCTTCAATGGGCTTATAAAAGAGATCTCTGGAAAAGAAAGTAGAAACAGCCATTTGATTTGGAAATGATCATGTGCAGGCTGATTAACCAATACACAGGAATTTGGTAATATTGTAAAGAGGCTTTATATTTCTAACAATAAAAAGCAAAGTGAATTAAAATAAGTCCTGCTAAAATTTTTATAAAGGGTATTATTAGCATTTCATCTCTTGGGGCTTAGATCAGCCTCTAAGTAGAGAACAAGATGAACTGCGGTGTGAGAAGAACCTCATGAAGCTCAACAAGGCCAAGTGCAAGGTCCTGTACCTAGCTGAGGACAATCCCAAGCACAGTTAAAAACTGGGAAGAGAATGGATTGAGAATAGTCCCGAAGAGAGCGGTTTAGGGGTGCTGATGCATGAGAAGCTCAACATGAGCCAACAATGTGCTCTTGCAGCCCAGAAAGCCAGCTCTATTCTGGGCTGCATGCAAAGTGTGACCAGCAGGGTAAGGGAAGTGATTCTACCCCTCTACTTTGCTCTTACAAGATCTTACCTGAAGTACTGCATTCAGTTCTGGAGTCCTCAGCATGAGGAGGACATGGATCTGTTAGAACAAGTCTGGAGAAGGGCTGCAAAGATGATCTGGGAGCTGGAGCACCTCACATGTGAAGACAGGCTGAGAGAGTTGGGCTTCTTCATCCCAGAGAAGAGAAGGCTCTGGGCGTATGTTACAGCAGCCTTAAAGTACTTAAAGGGAGCCTACAGGAAAGCTGGAGAGGCACTCTTCATCAGGGAGTGCAGGGACAGGACAAGAGGGAAGGGTTTGAAGCTGAAAGAGGAGAGATTTACATGAGATATTAGAAAGACATTTTTCCTGTGTGGGTAGTGAGGCATTGACACAGGTTTCCCAGAGAAGTCGTGGATGCTCTGTTCCTGGAGGTTTTGAAGGTCAGGTTGGACGAGGCTTTGATCAACCTGATCTGGTAGAAGGTGTCCCTGTCCATGGCAGGGGGATTGGAACAGGATGATCTTTAGGGTCCCTTCCAAACCAAACCATTCTATGATTCTGTGATCTTTGTGATTATTGGATTAGTTTGCTTCCATTGATAATGTATAACTTGAACACCAGTATCACTTACTTTGCTGTTCAAAAATCCACAGAAATAATTGTGCACTTACTTCCTTCCACTATCTTTAAGCGGTGCTATGTGGTAGAGATACTTCACTGCCTGGAGACGATCAGAGGGCTGGAGCACCTCCCATACGAGGACAGGCTGAGAGAGTTGGGATTGTTCAGCCTAGAGAAGGCTCTGGGATGACCTTGTAGCAACTTTCCAGTACTGAATGGAGGCCTACAGGAAAGCTGAGGAGGGGAGTGAGGAGGGGAGTGCAGGGATAGAATGAGGGGGAATGGATTTACACTGAAAGAGGGTGGATTTAGGTATTAGGAAGAAAATTTTTCCTGTGAGGGTGGTGAGGCATTGCAACGTATTGCTCAGAAAAGACATAAATGTTCCATTCCTAGAGGTTCTCAAGGCCAGATTGGATTAGGCTTTGAGCAGCCTGCTAATAGAACATGGCTCTGGCCATGGTATAGGATTTGGAACTGGATGAGCTTTGAGGTCCCTTCCACTCCAAATCATTCTAGTATTCTATGATTCAAAGAAATTATGTTATATTTTCTTCTGTAAAATGCTGGAGGTTTTACCTCTGGTCTCAAATCAGAGGTATGCATAGTGTAACACTTACTGCAAGAATATTTAAAGAGTCTGGATCGCCATCTATGAGATACATAAACTGAAATCATTAATCTCTCCCAACATTAATTTACACATTCTGCATTCACATTGAAAGGGAAAAGCTGTTGTTTGGGACTTATGTGTAACAGTGTCTGACTAGTATATAAATGGATTCTGCAGCTACAGTTGCTATCACAGTCTTAATAATAAGAGCAAAATTTAAATTAATTTACATGACTGGAAGGTGTAGAATCTCTCCAGGGCCATCTTTGTGACAGATTAAAAAAAGAGAAATCAATTTGTTTCACTTAACTTGGATACAAAAATGAGCATTTTATATCCAGAAGTAACTGATAAAAGAAAGAACTTTCTTTGGGCTTCTCAATACATGCATACCCAACTATATTTAGAGAATTCCACCAGTTAAAAATACAATTATTTAAACAGATATTTTCTATAATGATAGACATTCCTAATAAGTTGGGAACAAGGTATAGTTTGACATAAAATAGTACATCAACCAATTCTAAGCACAAGAGCCTATTGCCATGGAATTTCCTTCCAATCTTGCAAATGCAAGATTTGAAACTGTGGATGACCATCCAGTGCATGGGCTTATCCTCCATCAGTTTTTTTTTTTTTTTAATCACCTGAGAAATCCATATTTCATATGTGAAGTGTTTCATTGATTTCAGGACATTTATAGATTTTCAGCAGAACTGCTTTATCCTCAAAAATAATGCATGGAGAACTGAAGCAAAAGAACTGCAATGCCAGCTCAGTTCATATGTAAAGGATAAATATGGACACAAGATGCCCATCTCCAAAAACAGCTTCCTGGTGGCTCTCTCTTTTTATGGTGCTAAATTACAGTGGAATTCTGGTTTTAGTCCTAGATAAGATTGGATGAGTTGCTGATATAAATCCAGCTGTCATCACTTTTATGGCTTGATCCATGTTTCCCTGGGCTTCCCTCTCTGTCTGTTATTCGTATGTTTTCTCTTAAAAAGCAATGTTTTTTTGTCTCAGTGTATGCAATGCTATTTGTTCTAGCCAAAAACAATCTGCAACTGAAATACAAAAGCACTTGCAGAGAGAAATGACTAGTGGGAAGCAGCAAAAATACATTTAGTTCTACATAAAGCCCTTTATCTAATAAATGAAAGATGAAAACAGAAGAAACACAGCAGCATCTTCTCCCTTCACACTGAAGTAACCTTGAAATAGCCAAAGAACCTTCGGTTTGCTGGCTGACTGATAAGGAGATTGTAACTATAAGAAATGATCTCTAACCTAACAGAAATTGTTGAAAAATTTAATGAAGGAAATTCAGGCTGTTGTCCAGGACTGGGACTCATTCCCAGATGGATCACTGACTGTTTATCAGCTCAGTCATGTATGCATGCTTGCTAATTTTGCAAATCTTTTAAAACCAGTTCACAGTGTTTTCATAGAAACACGGAATGGTTTGAGTTGGACCTTAAACCACATCCAGTTCAAGGGACATCTTCCACTGGATCAGGTTTCTCAAAGCCTCATCCAGCCTGGACTTGAACACTTCCAGCAACGGGGCATTCACAACATCTCTGGGCAACCTGTGCCAGTGCCTCACCACCCTCACAATCAAAAATGTCTTTCTAATTTCTAATCTAAATCTCCCCTCTTTCAGCTTGAAACTGTTCCCCCTTGTCCTGTCCCTGCACTCTCTAATAAAGAGCCCCTCATCAGCTCTCCTGTAGGCAAAAATTAGTTCTACTCAAATGATTTATCTTTCAGGTTTATAACTAAGCAATTCACCTTAATGACTATCACAGGCTTGGAGTCAAATTCTTCATAAATTCTTTTCACAGTTCTTTCTTAAATAGCTAAATTTGTCTGCAAAGATTGAATTTAATAAGCATCTTTAAATAAATGGTGGTTTATATGTATCATAGAATCGTAGAATCATAGAATTCACAATCTATAGGGCTGGAAGAGACCTTAAAGATCATCCAATTCCAATCCCCCTGCCATGGGCAGGGACATCCCACTAGATCAAGCTGCCCAAGGCCCCATCCAACCTGGCCTTGAACACCTCCAGGGATGGGGCATCCACAGCTTCCCTTGGCAACCTGCTCCAGTGTCTCACAACTCTCATAGTGAATGAATTCTTCCTAATGTCTAGCCTAAATCTGCCCCTCTCCAGTTTATATCCATTCTCCCTCATCCTATCACCACAAGCCTTTATGAATAGTACATTTAGTCCATTTATAAGGATTGACTTAATGGAACATATAAAAAATCTATCTACCCCATCATTCATCTAACTCAATCTATGGCCCATAGTTAAAGACACTTATAATTAATTACGAATGTGTTTGGACAATATTACAGTGATCTGCCACAGGATATGCTTATTCCTGACACTCCCATTTTGAGTAACTCCCCCCCCAAAAAAATACTTTTTTAATTTTTTTTATCTAGTTCTAGTGTATGCTTCATTCTTAGACCTTGTATTGTAAAACACTGAATGCTTCCCATGAAATGCTAAGTAACTCCAGCTTCTATAAAATTAAAAAGATCCAAGAATCATGATTAGTATAGATCAGATTAGAAACAGGAGAACTTAAGCTGCTGAAATTCTTCATTAGTCATCTTTCACTTTGAAAATACCTTTTTTTATACGTCTGCATTTTGAAATTACCAGTCGCTGCTGTTTGTATGTGTTTTGTTGGGATGTCATTTGTTCATGTCTCTTATGTTATTTCCACTTTTGCTTTTCTCTGTTTATATGTCTCTCAGATTTTCAGTTTTGTATTTGGTATAGATGCACATGTACACATGCATGCTGGGCTGATTTGAATGAGAGAAAAAGTGAAGCAAATAGCAGCTTATGCGGGATTACATTCTCACCTCTGTTAAAGCAGACAGATATTCTACCCATATTCCCAGATGCAAAGATAATGTATATCCAAATAGGAGGGATAACATTATCAGAAGGTATCACACAGGTGCAGTAAACATTGTATCAGGAGCAACTGCAATATGAAGTTCACAGTTCTGATAGATTCAAGATCATCATTGTAAACTAATATTCTTACTGTTGTGATCATTTATTTGTTCTAATGAATCACTACTATGGAAGCTGAATCCACTCTTCTGGCTGTTTCACCTTGACAGTCAGCATAATACATTGCAATGCACACACGAGTGTTAGTAAGTACAGAGGAAATGAACTTGCTCTTTTTCGGAAATAATATCAAAACAAATTTCTGTGGGAATGTTTTCATGTTACAAACATAGTGATACAGAATCCCATGGGATACAGAAACATTTGTTAATGGCATGGTATGGTTTGACATAGACAGTTTAATTTCTGTTTTAAATTGCCTTAATTATTTGTTATTATCTGTATGCTTTATCTTGAATAACTAAAATTCAGTGCAATGCCTCTACCTTGAAAAGAATTTTATGTGCTTGTTTTTCTTTGGGTGAAGATAGATAGAAACTTTGCAAATTAGTTTAATGGACTGCAGTTATTTGAGCTCTGTCCTTACACTTCTTTACCTATGATCTCCCTCCTCTTCAAAATGAAGTAGACACAGTATAAAAGTCCCATTAATTATTTTTCAAATGTCATCTTCGGTGCAAAAATGTCAACCCTGCCTTGAGAAGAGAAAGCAAAAGCTTCTTCTGTTGGAAGATCAATGTAACCATTAAGACATAATCTCCATATATTTTGTTAAGGACAAAACTATTCTGACAGAGTTCCATTTTGAAATCCTGTTGCACTTCCTTTTTATGGATCTTGAATTGGAGTTGGGCCTCTGATTCCTGGAGGGGAGTCTCAACAGTCTTACGAGTGGTATTCATAATTTGAAATAGAATTCTAAGGACTGTGGTGGAAAAGTATATGTGAGGCCAGATTTTTCCAATGTCTGCTTAACCATTTGTTTTCTTATCCTCTTGTAGAGTACATATCTCCTTTCAAATTGCATTTTGACAGAAATAACTTATTTAATCCACTTCTATTGACAATAATAAACCCATTCATCTAAAAATTCTGGTCTTAATACTTTCTGAAATTCAAGGTCTTACTTGGCACTACCATCATTATGAACAATTTACTAGTTTTCAATATTTCAGAATTCTTGCTGTGTTCAGAGACTACAAATTAGAGGAGCTTTTCCTTTAGACAGTAGGAGCATAGAATACTTCCCTACTCATTCCACCTCACTCCCCAACAATGCAACTGGTAAATACATATATGATACACAATTTGGTATTTTTGGACTACTGACTTTATATATTTCTTCTTATTGAGTCTATATAAGTTTTCCTAAAACTTCTGAGAAGTTCCTTGGTTTATATTTAAGATCTGCTATTCAAAGTTTCTTAAAATTGGGCCCATTTTTCAAGTCCTTGCTAATATCTTTTGACATTGCTTGAACTAGAAACAGATTGTGGTGCAGGTACTTTTGTTGCTGCTTGCACAAAAACCTAATAACCTTTATGTACCATAAATATGCTTCATTATGGAAGCAAACCACAGCCGTAGAAATACATCAAAAGTGGTGTTATGGTACAGTGGTGAGTGCTGTGTACCGAAGTAGCAATTCCACAGAACAGTTACTGATGGAATTGTGCTAAGCAATCACTGTGCAGCCATCTCGATGAGTGCCCAGCAGCAGAGGCTCAGCTGTGGTTGCCTTAGGCCAACATCTACATCTCTTGGTGCTGGGGGTAAATGCAGTTACATTAGCTGTGTGCAATGGGAAGGAGAATAGTCCAGCAGAGTGGTGGAAAATCAGGGAATCCATGGTTTCACTTGAAAATTTATATTTCCTACTCTTATCATTTGCATTAATACCCAAAGAAAGACTCTACATGATGGATACACACATCATTCCTGTCCATTTCTGGTAGGAAAAATAATGACATTTGAAATTAAGGGTGGCAAATAAGGGTTGTGGTGGGCTGGCCCTGGTTGGATGTCATTTGCCCTCCAAAGCTGCTCTGTCACTCCCCCTCTCAGCTGGACAGAGGAGAGGAAAATATAACAAAAGACTCACAGGTTGAGATAAGGGCAAGGAGAGATCACTTGGCAGTTACTCTCACAGGCAGAACAGACTAAACTTGGCAAAATTAATTATATTTGTTTCAAATCAAATCAGAGTAGGGTAATGAGAAATAAAGTAAAATCTTAAAAACACTTCGCCTCACCCCTTCCTTCTTCCTGGCTTCAACTTGATCCTCAAATTCTCTACCTCTTCCCCCAAGAGGTGCAGGGGGATGGGAGATGGGGGTTGTACTCATTGTCTCTGCTGCTCCATCCTCCGCACACTCTTCTTCTGATCCAGAGTGGGTCCTTTCCCACAAGGTGCAATCTTTGCGGAACAGACTGCTCCAGTGTGGGTCCCACACAGGTCAGAATCCTGCAAACAAGCCTACTCCAGTGTAGTCTCCTCTTTCTCCACGGATCCAAAAATCCTGCTAGGATCCTGCTCTAATGCGGGCTCTCCACAGTGTCACCACCTCCTTTAGGCAGCCAGCTGCTGCGGTGTAGGGTTCTCCATGGGCTGCAGGTGTATATCTGCTCCACCATTAACCTCCATGGGCTGCAGGATTCAGCCTGCCTCATCATGGGCCACTAGGGAATCTTTGCTCTGGCACGTGGAACCTCCTTCTTCTCCCTCCTTCGCTGACTTTGGGAGCTGAAGAGTTTTTTCTCTCACTTTCTCACACTCCTCTCTCCCGACTGCTGTTTCCCAGCAGTTTCTCCCCTTTCTTAAATATGTTATCCCAGAGGTGCTACCACTATCGCTGATAGACTCATCCTTGGCTAGTGGTGGGTCCATTTTGGAGCCAGCTGGCTTTGGTTCTATCAAACATAGGGAAAGCCTCTAGCAACTTCACACAGAAGCCATCCCTGTAGCCACCCTACTAGCAAAACCTTGCCACACAAACCCAATACATACATAAAATGAGAGACGATCTGAGTGACTCCTTCCAGCCCTATAAGGCCACAAGATCTGGCACACTGTCTTTCAATTGATTCAAAATGTTCTGATGAATTCAAGTCTCCAGACATCCTTAATAGATTTTTTTTTTCTAAAATATGTCATTCCTTCTGTTACATTACAGAAGACCTGGCTGATTAAGACATTTTTCTGTACAATAACATGTATTTTCTTTTTGTGAAGCTGATTCTTTTCACGGCACAAGAATGCTTGTTATTCTACCACAAAGCAATCAAACCATGTCCAGTTCTCTTACACCCTGTGAGATTCATTGGAATGGTAATGCTTGGGAAGCACTAATGCCAGAAGAGAATTAGGAGTGACAGCAAACAATAAATGAGGTATGGCATTGAAGTGTAGCAGCATGACAAAAAAAACCTCAGTAGTGTTGAACTGCATAAGTATTATGTCCAAGAGTAATGAGGAGGGTGGCAGCTGCTTTCTCTGTGATGAACTGAGAACTCAGCATTGTATTAGGCATTGGTACCAGCGTACCATGAGATGGAGATAATTGGGAGGCAATGCAGAGTGCGTCAGGAAGATTTCCGTCATTCCTAAACAAACACTCCCTAGTTTATTTCATGAAAGAAGCACTACACCCTCTTCCACAACTGCAATTAGAGCCAAACTCAGTTGTTGTGTTCATGGACCTTTTCCATCTGATATTGCTTAAGCAACCAAGAAGGTAAAATGTTTTTTCTTCTACCATTCTCCCTTTATTTTCTATATTCCTACATATGTTTTTCAATTGTTGAAACTGTTTTAACCTCTAAACCTCAGTCCTCAGCTAGTATAACTGTAAAACTAACTTCATCTGGGAGTATTTCAACTTCATCAACAGTGTAGCCTTTCCACTCTATTCCTTCAAACAGTGTTCTAAATATTTTCAGCTTCTCCCACAACATTCCAAACTTCTTCAGCTGTTTTAAGTAGTATATTTCAAACTAAAATAACAATTCCTTCTCAGATAAGCATACTTCCTGTATTTTAAATATTATTATTACCTCCTGCAATTGTCAGGAAGTAGATTTGAAGTCAGTGGATGTTTCATCACTTTGAAGATAGGTGCTGACTTAGGCTCAGGTCTAACAAAGGAGGATAATTAACTCAGTTCCAGAAGCTGAAGTATTCCTCTGAGTCACAGTTTCACCTTGTATTCTTCCTTGTAGCTATATGATGCTAATTTAGGGCTGCAATAACTCAAATACTGTAAGTTGTGAAATGTGACTTCTCTTTAGCTGTTGTTTGGGAAAGGAAGGAAAGAAGGAAGAAAGGAAGGAAGGGAGGAAGAGAGGGAGGGAGAGCTAGCCAACCTTGTTGACTTTATTTTGTGTATGTGAAATTACTCCAGAAAACCTGAACAGAGATGTAGTGTGGTCCTTATTTTACATATTTGCAGCCAGAGCGACAGCCTAATCCTTCATTTTGTTTCTAGGGTAGGTATCTATTTGATGTATCCAAAAATCCTCACTAAATGTGCCTTTACATGAAAACGGTTTTACGTCTCATGTTTGGCTTTATTGCCTAAGGGTGATCTGAAAGTACTAGGATAGAATGTCCTATTCTTTGGTTTCCTCTTTACCTCTGATGGGAGACTGTCTAGTTAGTTTGACACTTCTAATACGGGTCAGTAACCATCAGTACTGGATGTTATCAAGCTGTTTGTAGCTGAGACAAAATTAATAACAAAAAAAAAGCACTCTCTGGTCTTCTAATTAATCCCGCAGGAGAGCAAAACCTCATTTAAGTTAGAAGTTTAGCTGTCTGCAGCATCAGAAAAGGCTGGTTTCACTTCACTGAGCCGAATTAAAACTCCACATTAATGGAATGAAAGCATGTTGCCGTCTCAAACTCTTACAACCATCAAAGCAAAGGCTTAGAAGCTTTATAGACAACTGCACTGTTACCTTCAGTCCTTGAAATAAGAAACAACATGCTGAGAACACATCCTAAGACCAAACAGTGTTAGCATTCTCTTCACTATTCTCCAGTGGGACTTTGTCAATATTGTATTTATCATTTTCTTTCTTTTACGATTACAAATAACAAAGAATAACTTGGAGCTCAGGTTGTTCGGGTTTTTTTTCTGGAACAGATGGTATTGATAGATGAATGGAGCTTGTTTCCTTTTCTTCTGTGTGGTAATTTTAGAATTGGGACCCCAAGGATACTGTTCTGAACCCCATTTTCAGGAAGGTCTCTATCCAGCCTATGCTACTAGCTGCATCATTGCTTCTTTATGAAAAGATGCATGTTAAATGGTTTAGGAAGCAAATAATTACTTTTATGCTGTCAGTTTTGACCTTTCAAAACAAAGGCATATGAAAACAAAAGGTCCCCTAAATCAGGACTATAGCAAAGAGAGGAAAACTATTCCTTGTTAAGTGGAGTTAGGTTGGGAAAGGAAAGCTAATGACTTTTCTAATACTCTGTGTGTAAAGACAATGTGTACCATTCCCTACAGGGAAAGAAGGCTTTATGATACTTCCTCCAGTTTTAGCATTGCCCACACAACAGAAGTGCCTTCAAAACATCCTTGGAACAGAATTAAAACTACAGAGACTGGCTAGTTCTCTTCTTGTTGCTATGATAATTATTGGTGTTGTTATTCTCATAATAGTCATTGAAAAATAAGTTGACACCATACTGCTCTATTTTTAGTGTTTTACAAAGACATGAAATGGTAGGCCTTACCTAAGGAACAGGTTTAAGACAAAAAAAAAAAACAACTTAAACCTATTAAAAAAGGAGATTTTTGCTCCCTATTCTGTCCCTTATTCACTCAGACTTTCAGTCTTTGTTCATTCATGCATATGAATAGTCTTACAATAATAGCATATTCCCCTTGTCTCACACTACAATTAAATGGGATTAAGTTGAAACTGGTATTTTCCAGGATTTGAGATTCATTTCTTCAGGGGAAAATCTATCTGATGGGGCTGGAGTACTGAATAGCGTATTGGAATATTAATACTTTATATTATTAAAACTATGGAGACATTCATTCTGTATCATTTTAGAGAAAGGGCAGCAATTTTATAAGCCTAAATGTTGAGCTTGGAATAGTTAGATCTATAAGTGTAAAAACATACTGCTTACTTATCTCAATAGGAATGTGTTTATGTTTGCACATTCATCATAGAAAATGTGGCAGTAACCCAGAAGTTGTGTTTTCTTTTGTGCTACAAAAGGTATGACACATGTATCAGTGTACTAAGAATGTGATGGAAATGACTTCTTTCTGCTAGTACCACCACTCTGGCAGAGTCACTAGGAGCTTTGTTTTTGAAATGAGCGAGCTAGGAATGATAACAGATTTATTTCTCTCCAACTGGATAGACACTTGTGTCAAGCAGTGATTAAACTGCAATTTTTGGTTTTATCTGTACTGATTATCAAACTTGATTTTTATAATTAGGTACAAAAAAGGAGTTTTCATATCACCAGTTATGATTTATAACCATGAACAACACCGAGGACTCATTTGAACTCTGTGTCATAGATACCTAAGACTAGGAAATGAGTTTCTAATGAGTAAAATATTGCCAGTAGCTGAGCCCCTTGCTTGGAAGGAATGAAAGATAAGAGTCCTTGTACAGTTTTACATATCAAGCTAGTCATTCCAGTGAGGGATACTAGTGTTTGAGTGGTTTGGTAATTTCAGAAGAATACTGAATTGAAATCATCACTTTAATTCCTACTTGTTATGGAGATAAAAGACTTAATAGAGCATCTGATGTAGTAGGAAATAATATTGCCATCCTAGTGGGTTTTTTTTTTCACTCCATCATTGAAACGTGTTTTGTTTTACCAAGAATCCAAGAATCTGCTCTTCCTTCTGAATATTCTTCATTTTCCACCCTCTCTGGGCAATCTTTTAGTACATTTGCTCTTCTTGTCCCAGCCATAACAATAATGGAGGAGCAAGGTAACTTCCAAGCATCTGTGGTAGCGCAGCAGTTCTGAAGTGGTTGAGGACAGTGATTACTGAGGTCTGCATACTTTGCCCTTTTGCTGAGATGTCTTTTCTGGAAGAGATGAATATCCTCTTTTGGCAAAGCAGAGATTTGGAAGTGTTTACTGATAACCTCCCTGGACCTGCTGGTCACACCGTTTCTGATACAAGCCAAGATGCCATTGGCCTTCTTGGCCACCTGGCCACACTGCTGGCTCATGGTCAGTGTGTAAACTAATCAGAAGATATACTTAGATCTTCATATAACATATTAGAAGCTGTTTGACCTCAGTATTTTCAATCAAAAGTTTTTTCTTTCAGAGTCTGTGGTTTGCTTAGAAAATGCCATAGTTTCTTTCTAAATGTTGTATCTTTGATAAAATCTCGTGTGGAAAAACTCAAACTACTTAAAATCTGTTATAAATAGTGAATGTTGGTTGAAATCTGTAAAATTTGAAGTTACATAATAGTGTAATTATAAGCAGTGCATGTCTTCCTTTACTGAGCATTCTGGCTGAGAAATACTGAATATGAGATTGATAACATTATCATTTACTGTTTTACCTTCTGCTCTGAAATTAACTTTGCAATTTATGGTTAGTATATTTAGCAGAAAAATTATCATCTCAATTTATTCAACTCATTGAACTGTGTGTATATACATATTTTTAAAATAACAAGGAAGTTATTCTCTTCTGCTCTTAATGAGGAATGAAACCTCATTTTAAGCAAGAGACTTTGTAAAGTTGAGCCCTTTTTTTGAAGAGCATCACTGAAGTCAAAATGCTTTAAGCGAGTAAAGCAACTTGATTGATATTTCTATTTTGGCATTAGCTAATCTGCTAAAAAGAATAAGAACAAGAGAAAATTCTATTTCTTTAACCAATGCTTTTCTTTGTTCTTCCTTGGTCATACAGTCATTCCCAGCACAGCACTGCAACGCGCCCACCCACAGTGAGCTTACAGCGGACCATTTCTGTGGAAGGGTAAGATGATTCTCTGTTGAAGCTGACTATAGAGCTCTCAGATACAACCAAAGCCAGACACTGAACTACCCACATCACCACAGCTGTTAACTAGATGTGGGTTTGCATACCACAGTGTTTAAGATTGTGAGATGAAGAAATAAATACTTTCAAATTAATACTGATCTTTCTAGATACTTAAACAGCAAGGTTTGGTTTTCATAGAGATGAGAATATTTGTCATGGAAACAACGTTTAAGCAACAATTTCCTCAATTAATCTCACTTGACTAGCATTAATATTTACACATGTTAGCTGTAAGATGATATCCACTAATCGTCGAAATACCCAGCAAAGTCTTTCTCTATTTTCTTAATGTATGCATGAGTTCTTTTTGACACAGTAGTGTCCTGAACTAAGGATGAAGTAGTACTTCTAAAGAATAATAATCCTGTGCTGGTGTATATCTGTGTATATTACTGTGTTAATTGTAGAAGCGTAGATCTGAGTATTTAGCTGACTCCATTTTAACAAAATTAATTGGATAAAAAATTAATAATTCACAACCTCACTTAATATTCTTTCATCTTCATGATATTAATAAAGATTATATTTAACGCTGAAACACAGATTTTGGTTGCCCTGACTTGCATTGTTCATAGAATGTATTAGATTGGTTTCTCTCGTCCCATAGAAATGTGCAACTCTATGAAATATTTTGTAGGCATAGGTAATAACTTGTCATTGGCTGCTTTCAAGTCCTGTTTCAAGCTTTTCTTTCTTGTGATAGAAATGTGAATCCTAAGTTTCTGCAGAGGAAAGATGTCATCTTATTGTAACATTTCATGTGTTACAACCTTACTGTGGTGTAGTCAGAAAATAAAATGGTAGAGATGTGAAATAATACACTCCTAAGCGAAGCTTGAAATGTTTTTCTCATAAGTCTCAGTTTTTTCTTTCTTATCTAGATCTAAGTTCAAAGGTTTTATGTTTTATTTAAAATGTAGGACAGCTGTAGTAATTATTCATTGAATACTAGAGTGAATAATGAAATTATTACAGGAAGGCTGCATGTGGCTTAAGGACTGTCACATGGAAGGTGAATATATAAGTGAAGCTCTCATTACCCAAACTTCTTTTTCCAAACAAGGCTAATTTTAAGATCAGGTTGCTCAGAGTCTTGTCCAGTGAAGCTGTGACTGTCACCAAATGTGGAGACTGCACAAGCTCTGAGCAACCTGCCTCATTGCTTAAATACCCTCATTTTGGATTTCATTTCTTTATCCCTCTGTTTAATGAACAGAGAGTCATAATCATAGAACCATAGAATGGTTTGGGTTGGTAGGGACATTAAGGATCTTCCAGTTTCAACACCCTGGAACACCTTCCACTGGATCAGGTTGCTCAAAGTCTCATCCAACCTGACCTTGAACACCTCCAGGGATGGGGCATCCACGACCTCTCTCGGCAACCTGTTTCAATGCCTCCTCATCCTCACAGTAAATCAGATAAACTCATGAATAAATCTATGTTTGGAATAAAACTGAGCTCCAAGAACAAGTACATCGATCAAAGATATGATTATATAAAAAAAAAAAAAAAAAAATAAAAAGGGAAAAAGAATTTGCTAAATTGGGATTTAAGGAAATTAGTGCTATTATAGTATATTCAACTTGGTCTACTGGACTCTATAATTCATAATTCCTATAGGTTTAGATTCCTATTGAAATTTGGAAATTAATCTGTCTATGTGAATTTTTAGATAAATTACAGAATCTGTAGTGGCCATCCAGACAACTTGCATATATTGTGCATGACTCTTTAGAGCACAGGATATCTGCAAATCTGCAATTGATATTACAGTTCTCCTGCTGTTCAGGGGGTAGAGGAATATTTGGCTTGTAATTATTACTAATCAAGTTACACAGAGTCATATTTAATTTCACATAAGAAAGCGGGGCTGTTAACCTATTATACTGCTGAGCAAAAATAAGCAATCAACTCAGCCCTAAATATTTCATTATGTTAAAGCTTGATTTATTCTAATGCTTTTGTGAAGTCCATGCTGCTAAGTATGTTTATAGTTAATACAATTTGAGGTCAAAACAAAGTTATTTTTCTCTTTTAGGAACTGGGTATCCATTAGTAGATTCCTATATTTAGGTAGCTCATTATATTGCTTTTGAGATGCATTTTGGAAATAGCTGCTTTACCTGCAAGGCATCTGTGTAATACTGCAGCATTTGTGTATGCTGGCTTTGTGTGGTCACTGAAGTAATCTAATTATTGAGTCCTGTGAAGGAGAAATGAAATATGGGAGGGTTAAAGAAATGGAGGGGAGATAGCATTTGCTAGCATTTATTCCTTTCCATCCTGCTGAAAATGTGATAATTTAACTGCCTGGAATAGATTTTTAAAAAAGCTAACAGTTTTTTCATCTAGGTAATAGATTCATAGAAAAAAGCAGGATTTTTTTTAGGGAGGGCTTCTGTGGACTTTATGTACAGCAAACGAAGGAGTAGCAAGGTGAAGAAACATGAAGATGTCTTTAAAGATTAAATTTTATTTATATTCAAGCCACATATTCTTCACAATGTAATAACAGTACGTGAGGTGAACAGATGCATTATATGTACAAAAGCATGAACTTAACAGGTGTTTGTGATCTAATTTGTATGGTTAAAAAATAAGTAAACTTTAATGTTTTAATTTGAAAATATTCTTGGTTTGAGGTTTTTGAAACAGTTATAATGAACAACTTTAAGTATGAGTATTCAAAATATAAAAAACACTGGATGAAAACTAAAACCTGTTATTTGGAAATAATTCTGTACCATCGCATGAAGCCATAATGTGAGTGGTGTATGAAAGTTATTGTATTCGCAGTTGGCATTCAGACTAAATGGTATTTTATATGCTATCAGTCAATTCTTCTGCTGAGCTGCTTAGAAACGTACTTGATCAAGAGTATTTTGATGGAAATTTTAAATTAATTTATCAACATGAATGTCTCGAAGATATATAAATATTTATATGTAAATAAACAGCATTTGAACCATGACTAAGGGTAAGAATTTTTATTCTGAACAGGACAGTTATTATCAACCACTTTGTGTTTCAAAAGTATTTTATATAAAGTAATTTTGGATGCTTGCTACTAACAGACTGTGTATCCCAAAACATGGCTTAGAGGTACAGCTGTTTGTAGGTGTTCTCTTAGTCTTTGAATACCTCTTGTCTCCTGACACTGCAATACAATTGTCTATCACCGTTTCCACCTGATCTAGCTTTGTTTACATACTTAAAAGCTGAATCAATTATGACAAATAGAGCCATCAAATGCTGTAAGTGTTTATTGGAAAGCGGTTTCAATACAGAGCCAACAGTTATCAAAGGAAGGGTGCAAAGCAAGCCTTTCTAGACTGGAATTGCCTATTGGGTATAGCAGGTCAGACAGATGCAATTTTCAGTACTTATTCTGATTATTATCATGTAAATAATGCACTCTTGATCAGAGAAGAAGAAAATTGCTTCTGTGAGACAAAGAGTAAATGAATAAGCATACTGGAATAATCATTTCCCTTTCAAAGCTAAAGAGCATATTGGCTGTCCTATGTTTTCGCTCTAGAAATCAATGAACTTTCTGAAAGCTAGGAAACATACTCCTGTGCATTTAAAGCAAATGTCAGGCATCGTGGTAAAAATACAGACTGTTTTTTCAAAAAGGTATTTATTCCTGAATGCTGATACCATCCTGCTAGCAGTGAGCAGAAAATATTGCCTGTTGTGTAGGTTTTAATTTCTCTACAAAAGACAAAATGAAAAGCTGTCAAAGTGCAGAGGGGGTTCTACAAAACAAATAAAGTTGCACATGTATAAGCCAGTGCAATCATGCATGCATCAGTCTGGTTGAAGCCTAGCTCCCAGTAGGTTCCCTCGTATTAAGTATGCTTCAAAGTTTGTGACAAGCTAGACATGATGTTTGCAGAATAAATGCATTTAAAATGTAGTCAACATTAAAGTTAGAAAAAAGTATTGCTTCTACAGCTGATATCAACATTCAGGCAACAAGAAATGCCAAGAAAATCATTGCCAAATAAACAGATAAAATATTAGTTTCAAGCAGAACTGGTAATTGTAGTAAGCAAAATTATATTTTGCTTTCTGATATAGTAAATGACTGTCTCATTAAAGGCTGAATGCTTAGCTGTTAGTATATCAACATTAAATGAAATGAAATAATAGGTCACTAATTAATTACAGGTAATGAAAATGACCAAAACATTGTCTCAGTTTCGGAAGTTATCCGTATGCACTGCAATTCTCAACATGACAGTGATAGATAAGAGGAAAGTTTCCTCTTTTTTTTTTTTTTATGTTATTTTCAGTCATAACTGAAATCAGGACAAGAATAATTAAAACCACAATTTAGAAATCAGACTTCAGTGGGTCAAGTGCAACACTGATGCGTTACACTTATTGTGTTCAGCCTCTCTCAGGCTATGAGACGGTAAAGGACTAGGGACTAGAGAAAGGAAGGTCTGCTAGCTCCTTGCCACTGTCACTGAGGTTTGGAAACCTCATAAGAAAGTTAGATCAGAGAGAGACATGGGGAGAAAGGTGAGGAGTAGCGCTGTTTCACTTTACAATGGCAAGATTTTGCCAAGCCTAAGAGGCAAATAACAAGAGGAAATGTAAAAGCTAAGTTGCCATAGGAGTGATATTGCAGTAAAACAATAGATGAGAGCACCACAGATAGATTATGCTTTAAATTGTTGTGATAAGTTGAATAAGTTTGCTTTCACCTGAACTTTGAAGTCTTTTAAAAAGGTTTGTGTGCATTTGGTGCCCTCTACAATGAGATTTACAGAGTTGCTGGATAAAGGAAGAGCCACTGACGTCATCTACCTGGACTTGTGCAAAGCATTTGAGTCTGTCCCGCACAACATCCTTGTCTCTAGGTTGGAGAGACATAGATTTGACAGATGGACTATTTGATGGATGAGGAATTGGCTGGATGGTCGTACTCAAAGAGTTACAGTCAATGGCTAGATCTCCAAGTGGAGACTGGTAATGACTGTCATTCCTCAGGGAATCCTCAGGGATACTGAGTCCCTCAGTATTGGGACTGGTGCCTTCTAACATTTTTGTCAGTGACATGGACAATAGAATTGAGTGCACCTGCAGCAAGTTTGCTGATGACACCAAGCTGTGTGGTGCACTTGAAACACTGGAGGGAAGGAATGAAAGCCAGAGGGGCCTTGACAGACTTGAGGGGTGGATATATGCAAACCACATGAAGTTCAACAAGGCCAAGTGTGAGATCCTGCACTTGCATGGGGGCAATCTCCAGTATCAATACAGGCTCAGGGATGAATGGACTGAGAGCAGACTTGCCAAGAAGGACTTGAAAGTGCCGGTGGATGAAAAACTGGACATCAGTCAACACTGTGCACTCACAGCCCAGAAGGCCAACCATATCATAGGCTGCATCCAAATTAGCATAGCCGGCAGGTTGAGGGAGGTGATTGTCACCTGTACTCTGCTCTCATGAGACCCCACCTGGAGTCCTACTCCCAGCTCTGGAGTCCTACGCCCAGCTCTGGAGTCCTCAACACAGGAGGGAAATCGACCTGCTGGCGTGGGTCCAGAGGAGGGCCATGAAAATGGTCAGATGGCTGGAACACCTCTCCTATGAAGAAAGGCTGAGAGTTGGAGTTGTTCAGCCTGGAGAAGAGAAGGGAGTATTATAGTAGCATTCCAGTACCTAAAAGGGGCTTACAAGAAACTTGGAGAAGGACTTCTTACATGGGCCTTACAAGGAAAAAAATCTGCATTAGGAGTGTGGGGAGGCACTGGAGCAGGTTGTCCAGAGAAGCTGTTGGTGCCCTGTCCCTGGAAGTCTTCAAGGCCGGGCTGAATTGGGCTTTGAGTAACCTGACCCTATGGAAAGTGTCCCTGCCTGTGGCAGGTAGATGGAACTGGATCGTCTTTGGGGTCTCTTCCAACACAAACCGTTCTATGATTCTATATTCCAGGCCCTCATCCACTAAAGATTTCAAATTCTTGATTGTGTGATTGATCAGATTTGAAAACATCTTGCACTTTGGCACATTCTCTGGCCACCCTAGCTTTTTGTGTTAAATGTTGTGAAAAACACTGTACCAGTTTGAATTACCTTTTCAACATCCTTCCAGTATGAATGCCCTTTGGCTGTCTGAAATATACATGCAGTTATTTATCAGAATATTTTGAACCATGAGAGGAAAACTAGAAGTATTATACTGAAAATTATGATTGGCCAACTGACTCAAAGTAGGCATAGCTCAGTGCTTTCACAGTGAATTGTCAAAAGCCAAACACCACACTGCAAAGAGAAGGGTATTTTGACCCCTTAGATTCGTTTTCCCAGTCTTTTAATGCATTACAAATGTGTGACCATAACCATCAAATAGAATTTATCTCCACTTCAGTGGTTTTTGCTGCATTGCATGTGTGTAGTGCTTTGCAAAAACGATGTGGGGCCTTGATTGGATCTTGGATGCTACCCTAAGCCATGCGGTAATACAAATCAGTATTCTCCTGGGCTTTCTATGATGTGGTTATTATAACACCAAACCAGCATGTGCATGAGTGGATGTATAATTGCAATATCCCCTGTAAAGCATACAGCATTTGTTAAAAAACACACACCAAAACAGCAAAACCCCCACAACCAAAGAAAGATCAAAGCTGTACTTCCAAGTCCTTGCTGATTTGGGGTACCTCATTGATTGCACACCACTGAAGAATTCTCTAGGATCTGATATTTAAAAGATGTTCCAAAAAACATGAAATCGTTTCAAGGGCCAACATTTTATAGATGATGCAAAAGACATGGAAAGACAGAGCTGTCGATATGAGATGAATACTGAAACTGACTGTATTCTTTAATGCAGTCAGCAGAACAAAATCTCAAATTAAAATGGTTTTTCTTTCAGTTAGTTATTATAAGAATTTCCTATTTTCAGAAACCTCTTCCCCTCCATTTATCAGTCCAGGTTTTAATCTCTTAAATTATGTCTATAATTGCTATGGATTCACAATCTATTGGAGAATGATAAGGATGCTTAATTTTTTTTTGTCTTATTTCCTTATTGTAAAAGAGTAAACTAATCAAAACAAATATTCGGTACAAGCATAGCAAATACAAAATTCTTAGCTATTTTCAAGATAATGAACAAATAAAACAAATGTGAACTAAAAAAATGCTAAGGCGGAAAAATACCTCACTGTTTTGATTCATTTTTGTTAATCACATTTTTATGACTGAAGAATTTTACTTAAGTGTTGACATTTTACCCACTCTGATTTGTTACTGCTTATTAGTTTCAAATATTAATTTAATAATACTTCGCTCTTACATCAGGCCCACAATTTGTAATGTGCTTTACAGAATCGGCTCTGATGAATCCCCTGAAGCAAGCAACCAAGTTCATCCAAATTGATTCTCCAATTGATTTCTGAGCTTGTAAATTTGTGTGGATTGCAGCACTTTATTTTCTCTTTTGCTCCTGGCTCTATTATACTGAATATTCATTTCTTCTATCTCTGCATTTTAAATTCCTTCCCTACTCTCCTTTACAGGTGCACTTTCTCCCTTTATGCTGTTCTCTCTTTTCTTTGCTCTTTTGTTTTTTCTTCTTCACCCCACCACCCTCCCCCCCTCCTTCCCCCTTCTGCTGCCTTCTGTCAGTCCAGGAATGTTTCCATCTCACAATCCTTTCTAATTTCTGCTTGATTTCCCCTGCTGCTCTTCTCTGTTTGTATTTGGTATAGAGCTGCAGGAGGGCATAAAACATGCACACACAGAATTAAAGTGCTAGTACACTTTGTTATCACCTAGGAACTTACTTTCAGCAGTATTTATCACTGAAGAAATTATAAATGGGATAAGTAGGTAAAGCTGGAGGTAGAAATATGCATTTCAGAAACACTGGCAGTTACTGTTCCTTTGTACCGGGTAGCTACAGAGTGCCACCTATTGCCTACAAACAAAGTAGTGAGCTTTCAGAATAAGTTACACTGATATTTCCTCTGTCTCACCTGCTTTTTCCTGCAGAGAACTGCCAATTTTCACTGAATGCATTTACTGCAAGAAAATACCGTTCAAATCTGAGTTACTTTTCTTTCACCTCTTACTGTCCCATCACCGTCTTATCTTTGATTCCATTACTTCCATTACAGCACTTATCAGTACTCTGTCTGAAGCCCCTTCATGTGTATGAGAATTATATTCATAAAGATTTTTATTTATGAGTATTATATTTATATGGGTATTATATTCATAAAGAATTTTGACAGAGACAAAGGAGTTCTTCCTAATGTTGCTTCCCAGATATTAAAGGAAAATTGGATACCCTGTACTTTGATCTCCTCAAGCATACCAAAAGAGATTATTAAAACCTAACATTCCACGTGAATAAATATGTAACATTTCACCTTATCTTTACCAAAATTAGCCTTTGCTTTGACTATGGCTAAAGTATTGGCAGGTAACTCATTTCTGCGTCATTCTTAAGAGTCCACTTCGTCATTAGCTGATATTGTAGTTTGTTTGCTTGAGGAACTTTTCTGTAACTTCATACCATCCTACAAAGTTTAATTTTTATCCTCATAAGGTGGGATTTTTTTTTTTCATTTTCATACTGAGTAATGCAAGTGTGAACCACAGTATAATTTCAAAATCTTATGATATTTCCCAGTTATTGTCTGCGCTTCATCTGAACTTAATCATCCAGGAGTAGAATGTCAGTTTTGCTGTCAAAAGGCCAAAATTACAAAACAGCACTGACAGCATTTTAGATATAAATCTGCTGACTTGATCAGAGGCAGGGATTAATAACTGGGCCAACTTTTTGTTGAGCTGCACAGCTCACTATTCAGTAGATACCCAGTTATACTGACCTACTTTTGCCCACAGCACTGGCTTTCAACTTTATGATCCAAGTTGCCTGTCATATGTGGAAATAGTTTCATTTTGAACAAGAGCACCTCTGATTTCTCACCAGCAGAGCATGTAAATGTATTTGTTTGACTTTACTGCCTCTTTTTCCTCAATATTCAGGTAAATAATAGTAGCAGTAGCTCAGGTCTTTCAAAGTATTTTTGACACATAGGACTCGAGGATGGGAAGTGTCACCATATCGTTTTGTGGATGAGGAAATTCAAGCTGGAAGAACAAATGACTTGCCAAGATCACTCCGAAGCCTATGAGCTAAGTGGGGGAAGGAATCCACACTTCTAGCTCACTGTCCTACTTCTGCTGCAACCCCCAGGCCACCCTTCCTAATTAAAAATCTGTTTGGTCTTCCTAGAGCTGGATTACATTATGTCTAATCTCCACTTATTTAAGAAGGTGTTAAAAATATTGCTACAAGGCAAATCAACAGCACTGATCCAACGGAAAGGAAAAATACTTCAGGAATACGCAAACTCAAAGTCTTGGGAAAAGACGAACAAATGGCTACTGATTTTGGAATTAGGATGTAAAGGTTGAGTCCCCATGTATACAGCCATAACACTTAACTCATCAAATAAGATACCCAATGCATCTCTCCTTTGTCTCTCCTCTTTTTTTTTTTCTTTTCTTTAAAAACAAAATGGAAATTAAAAAGCCATTTGTATGATCATAGAATCATAGAATGCCCTGAGCTGGAAGAAACACACAAGGATCATCGAGTCCAACTTCTCTCTATGCATAGGACAACCCCAAAATTCTCACCATGTGCCTCGGGGCATTGTCCAAATCTCTATCTGGACATAAGTTTTACCATCAGTAAAATGCATAATATAATGTTTACATCCTTTGGTGGCATATTTTCAATTTACATATGGAAAGTGCTGTAGGAGCTCTAGCTATTATTACTTGTTGGTTTCTATCATAATGAACAACTTTTTAAACAGGGAAGACAAAAGCAGATATCCCTCAGTCTGGTTCAGTGACAAAGATGCTGCGTGACTCTGCAATTACAAGCTCCTGATAACATCAAACCAGAGTTTTTCATGACATTCTGCTCTATTAGCTTGATCATGCAAATGTTATTTGCTCCAAATCTGTCAGGATCAAACACACTTGTCATTGCTTTGCCTAGAGATTTAAATTTCCTTCTTTGTTCAAGTTTAAAAAGCACGACTGGAACTTAAAATAAAAAAAGGTAAAATGTGAAGACTGATTCTATTGATATATAGCATTGCTATAAATCAAATTATAAAAAATCTTCAGCGTTTGGGTGTTTGGTTTTTTTTAATAAATCCATCATTTATTTTAGTAAAGATGACTCCAGTGAGTTGAAAATATAAATAGAGATATTTGGATTCAACCATGAGGGAAAAAACAAAAATAATGCTAGTTAGTTTCTACCTCGTCAGTTCTCCGATTAACAGATTTATCTCATTTATTAATTTTTTTTTTAGGCAATAACAGGCCACGGTGACTTAAGCGAAATATAGTATGCATAAGATGCCTTGAAAAATGCATATATATTAAGAGTGTTGAATGGATAAACATTATCATTTTGTTTCTATACAGAGAGCCTCGAAAAATCATCCTGCACAAGGGCTCCACAGGACTTGGTTTTAACATTGTGGGAGGAGAAGATGGGGAAGGCATTTTCGTGTCTTTCATCCTAGCAGGCGGGCCTGCTGACCTCAGCGGAGAACTGCAGAGAGGAGATCAAATTTTGTCTGTAAGTATTTGCATTGGGTTTTGTTGTCCAATTACTTAAGCTTATTCTTTTTCTATTCTGCAAGGGGCACTCAAAGAACTCTTTTTTAGTCTCCGTGTTGTGAAATCCAAGCTGGCAATATTTTATTACCGAATATTTTGTTTATTTGTTCTTGATTTTTATTGCATTTGTCAATAGTATCAGCTGCCCTTGACTCAAAGTGAGACTTTGCCTTATTCTGCCTACAGTATGGTAATGCTGCAGGGAGGACCTAAATACAGCATCTCCCAGTTTTGCCCAAAATGCACTACTGAGTCTGAAGATATTTCTCAATTTCAGCTTTTCTTTGAGAAAAAGCAGTTGGATAAAATTATCTGGACTAGGGGTGCCATCTAGTGTGCACTGAACTGCTTAGCAAATGGCCAGATAGAAGGAGATTAATTAGGTTATGTTAATTATCTCTGTGCCTCTAATGAATTTGATGATCACTCTGAAATTCATTTTCCAGTTTTAGAGGATAAAAGAGTTTATAGCCTGAGGTTATATTCTGCATACTTAGACTCAAAAACATCTTTTATTTTTTCTTTCATGTATATATGTTGATAGCAGGCATTTTAAAAGGATCATTTATGTTTTAGGCATGGTCAAGTAATTGAATATCTGACTGAAACAATGGTAATAAAAAAGGATTTTGAATAACAATGAAAGCCTTGAAACTGTAGATAAATATCCATTCATATCATGCCTCCTGAACCGATACAGTTGTGGCTGTTTCATGGGAAATTTATCAATAGCTTTAAGGCAGAGAATGGAAACATAGGAATTATTCATCCTAGGTTAGTGATGGCCCCATTAGGCTGCAGTGGCACACTCGTTCCTGCTGCTGCACTTTCTGTCCCCATGAATCTGCACTTTCTGTCCCCATGAATCTGCACTTTCTGTCCCCATGAATCTTGCCTCCATGCCTGCATTTTCCTTAGTGGAAGAGGCAGAAGGTGGCTGTAGCCTCGGCCATTTGTGGTGTGATTATGTGGCACTTTCCTAGTTAGAGTGTAAATCCCTTCATGAGGAAGATGGAACAGATTTTCCTGCAGTGCTTAGGAGTTTTTTGGCCACCTCCCAATTCTATGAAAAGTGAATTTACCTTTAACCTATCAAAGTTTTGGTATGAAAAGGTGCTTGAGGCGGATTTGTAATATGTGGAAAATCTGGATTAACACCAAAGGGATACAGTCACCTGAAATTGTAGCGTACTTTATCTAGAGTAACCCTAAAGAGAATGACTTGGGTGTGTTGCTGGATGATATGCTCAACATGAGACAGCAATGTGTGCTTGCAGCCCAGAAAGTCAACTATATCCTAGGCTGCATCAAAAGAAGTATAACCAGCAGAGGAAGGGAGGGGATTCCTCTGCTCTGCTCTCGTGAAACCTCACCTGGAGTACTGCATTCAGTTCCGGAGTCCTCAGCACAGGAAGGACATGGATACATTACAGCAAGTCCAGGGGAGACAATGAAGATGATCCAAGGACTGAAGCACCTCACATTGACAGAGAGTTGGGAAGAGAGAGAAGAGAAGAGAAGAGAAGAGAAGAGAAGAGAAGAGAAGAGAAGAGAAGAGAAGAGAAGAGAAGAGAAGAGAAGAGAAGAGAAGAGAAGAGAAGAGAAGAGAAGAGAAGAGAAGAGAAGAGAAGAGAAGAGAAGAGAAGAGAAGAGAAGAGAAGAGAAGAGAAGAAGACTCTTATAGCAAGAGTCTTATATTATAAGAAGATCTTATAGCAGCCTTCCAATACTTAAAGGGGCCTATAGAAAAGATGGGGAGGGGCTCTTTATCAGAGAATGCAGGAACAGGATGAGAGGGAAAAGTAAGCTGAACAAAAGGAGATTTGGATGAGGTATTAGGAAGAAATTTTTGACTGGGAGGATGGTGAGGCTCTGGAACAGGTTGCCCAGAGAAGCCATGCATGCCCCTTCCCTGGAGGTGTTCAAGGCCAAGCTGGGTGAGGCTTCGATCAAGCTGACCCAGTGGAAGGTGTCGCTGCCTATGGCAAGGAGTTGAAACTGGATGATCTTTAAGGCTCCTTCTAACCCAAAGTATTCTATGGTTCTGTGTTTCCACAGACCGGTCCTTTGAAAACGCATTAAGAAAAAATGAGAAAGGGCAAGTAAAAGATATGCCATAAGAGATCCCAAAGTAGGAACTTTGTTGCAATCTGCAAGAAAACCAAAGTAGACTCCTGTAAGGTTCTCAACATGAAGAGCTAGGGAAGGCAAATGCCTGTGCCAAGAACACAGGAAAAAAACTGAGGAATAGAAATGAAAATTTCTTCAGGACAATTATGCAATTTGTCTTTTTTTTCTCTACATGCAGTAAAATGAGACTGACTGAAGAAGCACTATGAGATCAAAGCCTTTCACAATACAGAGTATCAGAAATCCAGCAGCTCAGCTTCAAATATAAAGTCCATTATCCTTTATTTTTAAGCAAAGGTATGCCTAGCCCTGTAGGATATTGCCACAGTTGATTTTTAAACTCTAATTTTTGTTTGTTTCGTAGCAATGTATTCCATAAGTTCTAATTAAAGTCACCGTGTTGCTGCAGTATTTACTTGTCATGCAAGAGTAGTTTATTTGTTCATTGAGCAGAGAGGGATGAAAATTTTTACTAAATTAGACTGCACGCGTATCCCAAGGCAATCACCAATTTAGGCATTGTTGACTTATTTAGTCACAAATAACTATTATGAATCCATTTTTCCACATTCAACTGAAACAAATTTCATAAACAGGCTAATTTTAGACCTGGTTCATCTTAGACCATTGTCTGGTTAAGGGTCCCAGACTCCTTAAATTTATCAGGGCTACATAAAATATGTTTGTTTATCTCTATTTAGTCATTCTTGTCTCATCCCTCAGAAACAATTGTTTCCCTACAGAAATAGTTTTCCCATTTGTTTCTCAAAAGATGTCAAATCTTATTTACCAAGAAAAAATAGTACCCCTCAAAGTTAGTATCTACTTTTGTATCAGAAATAGTGGCCAGCAGGAGTAGGGAAGGGATTGCTGCCCTGTACTCAGTGAGTGTACTGGTGAGGCCATACCTTGAATCCGGTGTTCAGGTTTCGGTTCCTCACTGCTTGAAGGACATTGAGCTGCTGGAGCATGTCCAGAAGAGGGCAACAGAGCTGCTGAAGAGCCTGCAGTGCAAGTCATATGAGGAGTGGCTGAGGGACCTAAGGCTGTTTTGTCTGGAGGAGGCTGAGGGGAGACCTTATCGCTCTCTACAACTGCCTGAAAGGAGAGTGTGGTGTGGTGGGAGTTGGTCTCTTCTCCCAAGTAACAAGTGATAGGACCAGAGGAAATGGACTCAAGTTGCACCAGGGGAAGTTTAGATTGGATATTAGGAAAAATTTCGTTACTGAAAGAGTGGTGAAGCATTGGAAAAGGCTGCCCAGGGTAGTGGTGGAGTCACCATCCCTGGAGGTGTTCAAAAAAGCATGCTAATGTGGCATTTTGTAGCATGGTTTAGTAGGCATGGTGGTGTTGTGTTGATGGTTGGACTTGATGTTCTAGGTCTTTTCCAAGCCTAATGATTCTATGATTCAAATGAAATCAATGTTTCTTTCAGGCTGAAGCATAGTAAGTGATTTAACCTTTCCAGATACGGTTTTAATTCTTTGATTTTGCTGTTGTCAAAGAATTATAGAATCATAGAATAGTCAGGGTTGGAAGGGACCTTAAAGATCATCTAGTTCCAACCCCCCTGCCATGGGCAGGGACATCCCACTAGATCAGGCTGCCCAAGGCCCCACCCAACCTGGCCTTGTCCTTCTATATCACCTTGGGCAAAGTGGTTTATTTTTTAAATTCTTATTGTCCTGCCTGGAAATCACAGCACTTTCCTAATCTATGCCTGTGCTGGGAAGTGCGAAGTGTTGACTAGTTGAGAGATGTGTATGTTCACCTTTGGGAGGCTATCCATGAAAGTATACCTTAAAGAGACTGCAAATCCATGAGTTAGACCCCAAAAAGCTAGGAATATGCATTGCCTTTGGGTGACACGCTAGATCTATACATAGTACTAGGGTTAGCCTCGAAGGGTTGGACAAATCCCATGAGCTCTCTGCCTGCTCGATGCTTTCAAATTGGGAGGTGTCCAAACCCAAAGCCCACAAAGGGCTCTATTAAAGCCTATGCTGCAGCTTAGGCCCCATGAACAAATGAAATTTGAGCTTATTTTTCCCAAAGGCCACCAGATGGCATTACAGGATTGGTAATAACAGTAAACTTCCTTAAATCTTAGGAAAAGCAGTGATAGCTGCGTACTTCTGTTTTCATTTAACTGACTGGAAATATTTAAAACTCATTGCAGAAAGCAGGCTGATATTTCCAATGCTGCTATGCAGAGACACAAAATGAATCATATCTGAACTTTGAAGGTAAATTGAAGAATAATGGAAACTGTTCTGTTTCAAATGGTAAAACATTTCAAATAGCAAAAAAAAAAATTAATTATAGTTTTACATTGTTGATAAACCCCCTAGAAGGTAAAATTTTCTTAATGCTGGTTTATTCCTGCTATAATCCATTATGCTCTTGTGAATTAACACCATACTAAATATTTTCCTTCTCACTTCCAAATGTCTTTAAAATGTAGTAATGCACACATCACCAATGTACGTTTGTCACTATAACATAATATAACCCTCCCTGTAGTAATGTCTTCTTATCAACTATAATGTAAATATTATCAAGTAGTATTTTGTAAATATTATCAGGTAGCAAAAGACATCGAGACTTGATTTGCTAGGCACTGTGTACACACAGATTAACTTTTGTCTCAGACCTGTATAACGCAAATGAAACAGCTCAGAACATCAATGCAAATATTATTTCAATTTTAGAGCAGTGGAAATGAAGTGTCAGTATGTTAACTGACTTGTTATAAATTATCTGAGAAGTCTGGGCCAAGTCTTAGAGGCTGTTGAACTGTAACCCCAAGTTCTCCATCTGTTAGGAAAACGCGGCCTCCAATAGAAATCAAATGTATTGTTCCTTGATGCCATTCTTGCAGTTTAAAACTCCATTTCCAGTACTAGTGCATGTATTGCCAATTAAAACAGCAATGGCAACCCAGTGTTGTTTAGTGAAAATCACCTTCATGAGAACAAATCATTTCCAAGAGTCATATGCATAAAATAGCCACATATTGTGCATAGTTCCTTCATGACAGAAAGTAGTACAAATCTTATAACTGCAGAAAAAAGGCTTATTCATGTAGTGAACTGCAACAGTGAAATTCACATAGTGAAGGCACATAGTAAATACATTGTCCTTTTGGTGAGAAATTCCTGGGGAAATGGTGGGGAGGTCCTCTCCAAACAAAAATTATTCTATAACAAACAATCTCAAATCAAAATTATGATAAAACAAAGCTAATTGGTTTTAGTGTCTTAACCTGGGTGCTTCAAAGCACTGTCAGTAGCAGGTAGAGTACCTAAATCAAAGAAAATTAGTTTACACATGCATATTCAGCAGTAAAATTCAGATATACAATTTACACAAATAATTAGTCCATATTACTCTTTGAAAGCCTATGACATTGTTTTCAAACAGTTTTATAATATTTCATAATGTTGCATCAAGTCAAAAATGTGTATAAAAGAGATAATTAAGGTGAATTAATGGCCACAAGATAACAGAAAGTATGAGCATTTAATCAATTTTTGAAGTTATTGGATTTTTTGTCTTTGAACAAAATTAAATTTCAGATTAAGATACTTAAATTTAGACATCTACATGCTTGCTGGATGTGTAGTTGCTATTAAAGTGCATGAGAGACTCAGGAACTATTCAGCTGCCCAACTATGAATCGTGTAGAGGAAATTGTATTGGTCAGTAGGCGTTATTGCCTGCATTGATTTGGTATCAATTGACTTTAAACTTAAACACTTACTACATGTGTGCATATCTATATCTAAGCGTTTTAAACTGAATCATGCATTTCATGTGTGTTTTTCCATGTCATAGGTGGGTGGGTTTTTTTTTTTCACCTAACATCATGCTTGCTTCATCACAAAGCAAAGTAAATATGTTAGTACTTTGTGTTTCACAACAGCAGGGTGAAGCATGGATGGTAGCTGTAAAGTACAATAGAGTCAAAATGGAGACTGCTTGCTCTGAAGCAAGATTGCTGCTCCCAAGCAACGCAACCTGCAGGTTTCCTTAAGGACACAAAACAAGTTTCTTGAAGGGTAATTGCTCAATAGCAACAGGAAAGGGAGTATAGAATCATAGGATCATAGAATCATTAGGGTTGGAAAAGGTCTCCAAGATCATGATGTCCAGCCATCAGGCCAACACCATTGTGCCTACTAAACCATGTCCAATATCTACACATTTTTTGAACATCTGCAGGGACAGTGACTCTACCACTTCCCTGGGCAGCCTCTTCCAATGCTTCAACACTCTTTGGAAAAAAAAAAATTAAGGAGGCCTTTAGCAAAATTCATTGTAAAAGCCCAAACACTCAAATACTCTGTGAAATGAAGGACCTTCTAGAAAAAAAATCATCTTAAAAGCCCAAGCTGTAAAATACTCTGTGAAATCAATTTTTACTCAAGTTATTACAGCAAGAAAGAAAACAAATGATTAGTAGTGTTCAACAAGTTAACAGCAACAGCTTGTGATGGCAGCGCGTCTAACCATAAGAGAATAAGTATTGTGATTAAGAAAGATACATCATCAATTGCTTTCTTATGATCATTCAGATCTGCAGCCACTGGCAGGGAGTGGGGGAGTGTGTGAATTTAGAGAGGCAATTTGGAAACCCAAACAGTGCATCCACTCATGGGTGAGGTTTCCCAACCACTGCTGTGAGGGACTTGGCTTTATACGATTGAACAAACAACTTGCATCACCCCAAAAATGCAGAGTCTGTGGTCCCAGCTGCTTATTGCTTCTTTTTTCTCATGCTTTCTTGCACCAACAATAGCATAGCGCAGTCATACTGATAATAAAACACTTTCTCACACTCTTATGCATTAGGAATAGCATAGGACAATTTACTGATAATAACAAAGTGAAAAGTTAGAGATTGAACAGTACACATAACAATGTGATAGGAACCATCCATGGGTCACCCACATTTCTCTGGGCCTCTTGATCAGGCCCTGTCACTTCATTCAGTCCTCTGACCCACGGAAGATTCACATTCTCAATTCATTCAGGATCTAAGCATGATATAAAAATCATCTAATTGATCTAAACACAAATCATTCATGGATCATCTATATCATTTCAGGCCTGTCAATCAGGCCTGTCACTTCAACCTCTCCTGGTGCAATTTGAGGCCATTTCCTCTTGTACCATCACTTGTTACTTGGGATAAGACAATAACACCCACATCGCTACAACTTCCTTTCAGGAAGCTGCGGAGAGTGATGGGGTCTCCCCTCAGCCTTCTTTTCTCCAGACTAAATAGCCTCAGTTTCCTCAGATGCTCCGCTTAATGCTTGTGCTCCAGACCCTTCCCCAGCTCCATTCCGCTTCTCTGGACACGCTCCAGCCCCTCAATGCACTGAGGATCCCAAAATTGAAGAGCCTGCCCTGTGAAGATGCAGGTAGTACTCTTGTAGTGCTTCCATTTCCCGTACTGTCCAGCCTGCATCAGATGAATGGAGTTAACCAAATTCTGCATGATTTTCCTCTTGATTCAGTATGGTACCAAGATGTATTCATAGATGGGGGAAGACAGTATCTTTTTTTTTCCCTTGCTGTGTTCTGAGAATCAGATATCACTGGGAAAGAACTGCTAGAGATATTATGTGAGGCTTTCAGTCACTGGTTCATGACATTCTATAGGGTTAGCTTGCAATGCTGGTATTTCAGCATTTCAGTTCAGTACTATCTCTGGTCTTTTACACGTGGCTCTCCTTTGCAGAGGGAAAGTGATCACTTATATTGATCAGATTGTCTTGTGTCTGTGCGTTGTCCTGCCTTCATTTTTTGAGGTGTTTGCTTTCCCTTATGAACACTTTTAAGACTTCTTTCTTCTTAGTTCCTCCCCCACAACTCCTACTCATATTGTCTCTCACATCTGTAGGAAAAATAAAGTATGTGTTTGAAAAAATATAATACCCTCCTATTTCTACACCAAATGTGTGCATATAGAACAGGACAGAGTGTAAGGACTCAGTGCTTATTTATAACAAATATTTATGCCTTATGTTTGCTACAGTTATAATTGGTCTTCAGATTGACTTCCCTTACTTTAGTATGGAGAAACTTTCAGCTTTCTAATGTAAAATAGCTTTTTGCTCATGCTAAAAGCAATAAAACTACTTAAGGCAAAGAGTGCATTCTGTTACCTAGTTACAAAACTAAGGAAAAAGGCAAATACTGTTTGGGGTTTCTCCACAGATTTTGGGGATTTTTGTAAACTGCAGCTGGCTTGGGAAGTATTTAAATTCTCTCTATCTGTCAAGGAGTCTTTTCTCCATGGAGCATCAGTTTGTCACTTTTGTGGCACTGACAATATCCTTAGGATGCTCACTTCCCTGTGGTGGTGTGGATGATGTAGGACTCTGTCCTCTTACATAGAAGACTTTATCACCTTCTACAGCCTCTAGCTGCACTTGTCTGTAAAGACTCCCTTTATGTTTTTAATAATAATCCTAATTACCCTATAGAAAAAATAGACTATGCAAACTTGCTTCACAGTAAAGTATAGAGTTTTGTATGTTATATGCTGGCAATGTTAGTATATAATCCATGCAGGGACTTAAACGGGTGGATCAATTCAGACGACTGGACTGGTTTAAAAATGTAGAACTTGTTTGAAAATCAAGGGAGAATGTGTTGCCAACTTTATTCCAGATTATAAATTCCAAATAGCAGATGATGTTTGTGATAGATCTCTAACAAGAAAATCTCTGGAGAGGAAGGGAGCTGAGAGCACAGGCATTGTCATATGTTAATAGGATAATACCAGCTAGAAGGGCAGGTAGATTAATCTCCTACAAAGTTGGTGAAGGGTTTAGAGGGGAAGCCATATGAGAAGTGGCTACAGTCACTTGGTTTGTTCAGCCCAAAGAAGAGGACATGGAGGGGGACCTCATTGCAGTTTACTGCTTCCTCACAAAGGGAGGAGGAGGAGTATTTGTTGATCTCTTCTCTCTGGTGGCCAAAGAGAGGACTCGAAAGAATGGCAGGAAGATGTGCCAGGGGAGGTTTAGGTTCTTCACCCAAAGGGTGGTGGAGCACTGGAACAGGCTCCCCAGTGAAAGAGTCATGGCACCAAGCCTGCAACATTCAAGAAGCATTTTGACAACATCCTCAGACACATAGTGTGAACGGTGGGGTTGTCCTATGCACAAACAGGAGTTGGACTTGGTAATCCTTGTGTTTCCTTTCCAAATAAAGACATTCTATAATTCTATGACAATTTACCTTGCCCTGACATAGACCTTGTTCTGAGATCAGATGAGCATTTTGCCATAAAAGTGTATATTCTTTCTCATGGATTATACAGAATTTGGCAAGTTTGTTTTTTTATTGAAATAGATCCCATCCAAAATGGCCAAATATTCATGAATAGTTTTGGCTGATAATATGTCAAAAGCAAGTATAAATCAGAAAAATCCGGATTTTATTCTGACCAGAACAGAAGAATCACCTTAAAATGGGAGAATAAAATGCATTGTGTCCTTGAGTGACCATATAGTGTAGTGGTGAAGACTATAATTTTGTGCTGGAAGGGAATAAGGAAATTGAGAAGAATAAGTAACATGAACTTCAAAACCAATCTACTGTGCATTCACAGCTGATATGGAAAAACCCACAGGGAACAAGTCTTAAAACAACAATTAAGTCAGAAGTGGTAGCTGTTATTTTAAGAAAAAAATATCAAGAGCACAGTGGATAAAGCAATACCAGCAAGCATAGTAAGAAATAAACCTCAGTTCTTGAGAGACTTTTGATGATATGAAACCCAAGTAATCAACACTGAAAAAATGGAAGCTAAGTCAAGTTACTGTTGTTCTAAAAACCTAAGTCCTAACGAAATTATAAATCATAGCTAAAATTCAGGGACAGTGTTAGAAGGACAAGATGTAAAACAGACTGTAATTAACAAGGACTGTGAAAGAATCATAGAATCATAGAATCATAGAATCATAGCATGTCCTGGTTTGGAAGAGACCCACAAGGATGATCAAGTCCAACTCCTCTTCCTGCATAGGACAA